>NC_056741.1:1590558053-1590560201 GCF_019279795.1 Protopterus annectens
AAGGGGAAGGTGGGACATCACATGTTGACAGTAGCATTGCCGGACGGCCAAACACCCACGGCCAATGCAAAGGACGGAATAACATGCATATGCCTGGATGGATGGGTATGTCATAGCATGGGAATAGGCCAAGCCAACCACCATAATAGCCATGTGTACCACATACAAACAGCCAGTAACACGCAGTAGTAATGCATGAAGGCATACACGACTGTGGGAATAGCACAGGACATATGGCACGTGCCAAGTGTAGATGCATGACACAAAACTCCAGGATGGGGCCCCCTGCAAAGAGGAACATGTGCCAACCCCACCTCCCACAGATGTACCGGCAGTGAAAACACATGCCAAACACACACCAACACTACCGTCCATCCCACGACCGCAACGGAGGCTGGTCAAAGACCACCATGACGCGAGCACAAACTGGGACACGTGTAACCGTTGCCTTAACACCCCCCCCCATAGGCCAAAGAATAATAGAATGGACATATGCATGTAATGCTGTGAAGGATGTGTGGTAGTCCTCAGTATCACAGAGGTAGGGACACAGATACACTGTAATCAACCGTGACGTATGTGCACTGTAGATAGCATACCTGCAGGTAATACAGAGGTCAATCACGTGCCACAGAAATATACACATGAGAAAGAGGATAGGGGATAGACAAGTGTGAATGGGACAAACTATGAACATAGGTTCATAGGTCCATAGGTACAGAGTAGGCTATCTACCCAAGGTCAGCCATAACCCTAGGCCATAGTTAGGATTCCTTTGCCAACCCTCCGGTCCGGAGATAAAATGCCTATTATATTGCTGTACCTCTGTCAAGCAGTGACAATGATATAATCCCTGGGGTATATCTGCAATCCCCCATCCAACGGACAAGATCCCCCTCGAACAAGGCTAGCAAGGTTCTCTGCCTCACATGTACTGTGATGTAGATTCACAGCATAGTGAGTGTCTGGGTGACGTATGTGTCACTCCAACACATCCTATTAATGACCGTGTCCCGGTTCACGTCACCTGCCCTTGTGGTTCCGAGGGATGTAGATCCAGTAGGTGAAGCATAGTCATCAAATATGGGTCGACATGGCCTCGTATGTCAGGCACAGGTCAACACCGAACAAGAGGTATGTGACTGAATGGAGCAGGAGTCCTAACAGTGGGGCAGCATAACACAAATCCCTGACACCCTGCATCTGTCTGACGATTAACCTATGGGGCCTTCCCAGCTGCTGTAGGTGTCGGGTCAGATACCCTCCGAATGGGGCAATGTACTCAATCATAGGTGTAACACGTAATGAGTACAAGGAGACGATGACCTACCCTGATCTAGATGTGAATCCCTGCATGATCAGGTGGGCAATGTAGAAGTTCTACCGAACCACGATAGCAACGTGTGTGTCGAACGAATGGTGACCGACAACCTGGGTCCCCAGATCCCTGGTAATTACCCCCATGCTCAGTGGACTGTCACCCATATGCTGGACAGGGGTGACCTCGTTCTTCCCGATGGGTATGACTATGCATTACCTGGCATTTAGCTGTAGGCCATGTCCCTGACAGCAGATATACATATCTGGGAGGCCCCTTTGAAGGATATCTGTGTCAGCTGTCCGTCCCACTATGGCACCCGGTTTGCAGTCATCTACAAACAATGTCAGCCATAACACCCCTGTGTGTGCTTGTACTGTGGAAATGTAGATGTAGAAAAAGAGTGGACCCAGGGCAGAGCCCCGTGGGACACCGCCTGTGACAGGCAGTAAGTCCGACATGCTGCCAGCAACTATGACCACGTGGGTCATGTCACCTAGCCAGTTTGCAACCCATCCTGCGATGTATGTGTTCACATCCAAGCCGATGGGTTTATCAATGATACCCGAGGGGGGTATTGTGTTGAAGGCCTTTGCCAGGTCGAGGTAGGCTGTATGGACTGCAAGACCCCCATCAATGGCCTCGGTGACTGTCCCTAAAACGTCAACCAGGATTTAAACGCATGAACCGCCCCTGACCAAGCCAAACTGGGTTGGATGCAAAGTATGCAGGTCCCCTATGTTGTCATCTACGGGCCGCAGTATGATCCCTCCCATGTCTTTGCAGATAAGTCTTCTCATGGTAATGGGACAGTAATAACCAGGGTCAGT
>NC_056741.1:1590590044-1590720044 GCF_019279795.1 Protopterus annectens
GTCTCCTTATATCCGTCGTCACCTGCGACATGTGGGTTCATCACACCAATAGCTGTTCCTTGCGTGTACTTTGCGCATATCACCTGTGCATCTACTCCATTCGCATACGGCGTCGTAACTAGGGCATGGTTCATTCCTCACCTGGGCGTTGGTTATTTGCACTACCTTCGTGGAGATGGTCTATATTGTGTTATGTTATGTGTGACTGCAGCCGCTATGTGTGGCCTCAGGTACATTTTGCAGTGGTGTTAGCCGTGGATTGTGTGTGTTGGGTATGGTATTATGTTCGACATGTGGGTGTCCCTGTCCTGGTGGCGTCTGTCGATGGCGTTTTGCATTCGGATGTGTAACATAGCTCTTGTATTCCTTTAAACAACAGATGCAGGTATGCATCCGCTGCTGATAGTGTTTCCCACGCAAGATGTTGCGGTTATGCTGCTGTCATTGACTGCCTGTATGTTTGTGCTGCTATTGCGGCTTGTATCCCTTTGATATGTGCGATGGGGTATATTGGCGGTTGTGGGTGACGGGTACGGGTTGTGGGCCTTGCATTTCTACATACACGGTATGCTTGTGTGTGTGCTCCATCCCTGCCTGGGGAGCTGGCAGTTACCTGTCTGTTGTTCTGGGAGTGTAGATTGTGTTGATGTCGTCTGGTGTCGGTATCGCCTGCATGTGTGCTTCCTGCATGTATTCCTCCGTCACATCGGTAGTATATCTGCGGTTATTCGTACGTGCTGACTATCCCTTGGCATTTTGATCCGGATATTTACAGTCATTGTGGTCCTGTACTTGGGACGGCCTGTATGCTACCGGTTGCCACCTATTCAGGTGGTGATTGCTTGTTTGACACTCGTAGAACACACAGCGGTGTTTACGGGCCGATACGTAGCCATGATCGGTGCCGGGGTAGCACATGCGTATTTCCGCGGTACATGACTATTGCTGTGTAACGTTGCTGACGTATCATTTTGCAATTAACATATCGGTGTCATACATACGGTCATGGTTTGTACATACATCCTTTGCATTTCATGTTGGCTATATTCCTGTGGTACATTCTGGGACATTTTCGCTTTGCATCATTTTACGTCGCCACGCGCCTAGCCAGGGAGAGGCTCTCAGTACTACTTTGGGGGTACTGCTGTACATACACCTGTGGTTCCTATACTGTATGCCTACACATGTTATTCCACTCCGCCTGTCACATGGCACCTACATACACATTTTACAATGGCACACATATTACACTCGCACAGTGGAACACACGACACCCTCACCGCACACATACACATACTGCCACTGTCACAGGGACGGTTGCACACAGTACCTGCATTGCCCGCATCACCGGCGGCGGTGTCTACCTCCACCCTCATATCCTCATAATATTACCCGCACATGTACTGTTACTGTACCGTGGCCTGGCGATCGTCCCGGCTCGCGATTATGCATTTAGGTAGGTTGACCTTTCCATGGGTGGCGTTTCCTGTTCTGTCAACCCTCCCGGATACTCAGGTTGTCGTTCACTATGTTTACTATGTACAGATATCGCGTCTTACTTCTCTGTCACCTTACATCCCTCTGATTCCCTGTCTTACCTGTTGTACTTTATATATGTGTATGTGTACATATATTTCTATGTGTGTAATGATATCTATCTCCATATCTGTGTATGCACATATGTACATATGTATACACCTTGTGGCGAACGTGGCAGCATACAGCAATGCCGTCTGCTGTAGGACCCGCGTACGGTTAAGGTGTTGGCGTTCCATGCTCCGCTGGCTGTTGGGTGTGCAGTGTTTGGGTGCTGCCTATGTTGGAGTCACACATGGGACCACCCATACGGTACACATTACGGGTGGCCATGTTTGTGTGCCGTCCATTTCACTGTGTGTGCGGGTAGGGAGGTGTCAGTCCATGGGGCCTACACTGTCAGAGTATGTGCTATACGTTCCCTCTTTGCCAGGGCATAGCCATATTGGGTACGCCTCCGTCTGCCTACTGGGGCTGGCACAGTGTGTTCATGGCGCTGAACCCTCTGTGCCTGTGCTTGCCTTGGCAGTTGTGGTGGGCTTTGTGGCCCTTCACCATTATGTCCCTGCAGCAGCTGTTTCCTCAGGATCATATTATGTAGCATGGCACATACTATGAATATGTGGGCACATGTACCTGGAGAGTACTGCAGGGCTCCACCGGATGTATCCAAGCACCGGAACCGTGATTTCAGCATCCCAAACACACGCTCTATGATTATTCTGGTTTGTGCGTGTGCCTCGTTATGGCATTCTTGCATGTGTGTGTGTGCATTTCTGATGGGTGTCATCATCCACGGCTCCAGTGCATAGCCAGCATCCCCCACAAGGTGCCCTTGTGTGATGTCCCCCCTGGCGAATACCTGATACAGCTGTGAGGCATGCCAGATATGGGAGTCGTGGTAGCTTCCAGGGCTGCCAGCACACACATCCATGATAATGCCCTGCGCATTGCACACGACCTGGCAATTGATGGAGGGGAATCCCTTGCGGTTTATGTAGCATCTACCCTGCTCCCCAGGTGGTGACTTGATTTGTATGTGCGTACAGTCTATCGCACCCAGTACCTCCGGGTATTGTGCCACATGGTGGAAGTGGCGCATATTGCTAGCCAACTCCTCCTGAGATCTGGGGAAGTATATATACTCATGGGCATGTCGTAACATGGCATCCAGAAACTGGTGTAGTACCCTGGATGCTGATGCCTGTGAGATGCCCATTATATCCCCGGTTGGCCTTTGAAAGGTACCTGTAGCCAGTATTTGCATGCTTACACATACCTTTGTGTCCACTGGGATGGGCTCCCCTCTGTTGTTTCTTGTTCTCAGGTGTGGCCGGCACAGCTCTGCTATTTGCTGTAACGTGTCCCTGACCACCCTGTAACGCTCTACTATCTCCAGGTCTTGTAGCCCCTGGTAGGTTACCCTTGGTCTGAACACTCTCCTTCTCCTCTGAGGCCTACGGTAGTTGTCGACACCCTCCTCCACAACTCCGTCTGTCTCTGACACATGCTGATGTATCACGGCCACGGCGGCACCCAACATATACATTTTAAAAGTTCCCCGTGTGTTTACACCTACAGTGCAGCGTTTGGGAATACGCGCTGTGTATTGTGTGCATTCACACTTTATACTGTTGTGCTGTACACCCGGTGATGTCATTGGGTGTGTCTGTGCGGCCGTATCTGTGGATTATCTTCCGTGTTTTACCATTGGCACTGCAACGCTGTTGCCTTTGGTGTTACATTACACTTGCCTGCATTGGTTTAGCTTTAGGCCTTACCTTACTGTTTCTGCATGTTGCGCATACTATTTCCTGGATTGCATCCTGCATAGCCCTGTCATGTGTCATTTCTGGGACATGGCATATCATGCATTTTGTCTGCCGCCGCCGTTATGCTACCTCTCTACTTGGCTGTGCTGTATCGGTTCTTCACTCTTTGCAATTCTGCTACATCCCCTACTTTCTTTGCATTCATATGCCTCCCCTTTCACGTTTTGCGGGTTTCTGCATGCAGAGTTGTCAGCTGCCGCCAATTGCCCTCCGTGGGTTGATTGGTGTTGATTGCTCATTACGACTCCAATTACACTGCTTCCGCATTTCCTCATATTTTCCGCATCACCTTCCTGTATCCGTTGTTGTTGACGGGGTGGCCATCACATGACTGGGTTAGGGGAACGTAGTCATCCTCGTGCACATGCATCTCTGCGCGCATTGTGTACTCTCAGCGCAACTATTTCCCCACACGTCCTGCTGCTGTGATGTGCATTGTACAGCCCATGTTTGCTGGGCTCCAATGTGCTTCCTCCTACAGTGGCACACCCCTCTGCGGTTGACATGTATTCCCTCTGGGCCACTCCTCGGTGTATTACATTGCTGCCTTGGTACAGCCTTACGCGGGGTTTTGCGATTCAGTATTATCTGCCTCATTTGCATGGCATTGACTACTAATACATAGTTACGGCGCCGAACACTGCCGCCACTCCTTGGCAACCCTTGCGCTGTGGTTGTGGCTTTCCATGCATACTATGGTGTATTGTGGCTGTGAAGCTGATGTGTATTATACTGCTCTTTTATGACATTGTCATATTATTTCATTGTTTAGCAAGACCTTCCGCTGACATGTCCTGGGGTTCTGCTGTGGTTTCTGCGGACATACCATTTATGTCATTATTTACATTTTGTGCATGTTTTCTTTTGACATTCTCGGTGTCTTTCGCCATTGGCATATTGCAACAGTATGATACCTGACGTTGACAGCCTTCCGTTACTCCTATGTCATGTTTGGATATATGTAAACCGTTTTTTTTTGGTTTACATTGCCGTGCCCTTATGCTACGCCTGCACCACTTCGTGGATCGCTATATGCCTTCATTTGCATGGTGCAACACCGCACATGGGGTGTTTAACATACCTACGCCGGAGGCGGCGCAACTCAGGCGCATGCCGGTAGTGCATGTGGAATTGGATCGTACCTGAATCGCTCAGCGGCCATATCTGGCATTGTGGCGCCTACGCTATGCATGTGCCTGGCGCAAGGTTCATGAATCCCGGGGATAGTCTCCCCATTAACACTTCATATACATTACTATTATAGTAGATAAAATAAAGTTTCATAACCTATTATGCATATAGCATATTTTAAAATTACATATGCTAAACACAGAAATTGTATTTAAAAGTATTGTAAGTATTAAAGTTATCTTTCTAAAGCTTTTAAACATAAAATTCATTTCAAAGAACACTGGTCATTAAGGCCAGGACTGGCAAAAGCATTAACTTTGAGCTGCCAATAAAGCTCCCTCTCCTCTAAACGGAGGAGCCAAGGACCTCCTCTGATATTCCTGCTGACATTATCAATTATTAGATAGTTGAAAGAATGCCCAGGGTTCTCAGAGACATGTTTGGCTAAAGCAGTTGTGGTGTTAGCTTTACAAATATTACATTGGTATTCATATACTCTCAATTTAATGTGTCTCTCTGTTTTCCCAATATAGAACCCTGGGCAGCATTGGCATAAGGCAATATACACAATACCACAACTTTCACAATTGTATTTAGCTCTAATCTGATATGTTACATTATTAAGAGTAAAAGAATTGGCAGCCATCATAAATTTACAGAAATTCATCTGTCACATTTTGTCATTCCCACTTTTAATGAGTATGCCCTAGTGTTATTTTCAAACATATTCTTTAGATTATTTCATCTTTTAAAAATCAACCCAGGGCTAGCACTAAGTTTTTGTTGGATGAAAGGGTCATTCAACAAGATACTCCAGTTTTTCATTAGGATGTCTTGTACAGACCCAGCATCCATAGAGAAAGTGGTAATAAATTTAAAAGTATGGTTATTGCCAACCTCATCTACCATGCATTTATTTGGATCCCCAACATAAACATCAACCAGACCATTAACTGCCAACTCATTCAGGGGTGATTCCAATGTTACTTCCATGGTTTATTCAGTAAGGCCTTGAACCAACCACTAACTCTTTTTTCATAGACTTCATTTATAATGACATCTATTAGTGCCAAGGGGTAGCATCTCTTCAAAAACATATTTTTAAGAGTCTCACATTCAGACATGAATCCAGAGTCTAGTGTGGTCATCTCTGCAGCCCGTACAAGTTGACCTTTTATTACCGCTTTTTTCCAGTGAAAAGGGTGAGAGCTATTGAAGTGCAATAGTTTATTGGAGTATGTGGTTGATTTTTCGTGGATAAACTGTGGCTGTACCTTTGATGAACCTTGCCTTGAGTCTTTTTTGAGAACTCACACACACAGACAGACACATAAACACACTCATGCACCTACATACACACCTTAATATTTTCATTTCACTCTGTGTCTGGCAGCTCCGTACCAAATGATCCACTGCCTGGTAGCGGTCTGCAGCCTGGTGGTTGGGGAATGCTGACATGAATTGCTACATAGTATATAAAATAAGCAATATTACATACATTATTCAATTCCTGCCCTTTATTTAAACAAGAAACATCTTTATTAAACCATCACTTATGACATAGGCAATCATACAGTTATATAAATTAAAACAATCCACATCGACATAATCCTTGTTGCAAGCATTTTACATCACAAACCATATTGACACACTCCCAGTCCCAAACATTATACATCACTTATAATCTACCTAATAATTTTCAGTCAAACATTACATAGCTCATTTAAGTCCTGTCTTCTTTTAAACCTCATTCCTCCCTTGTATATATTGTTCCCACAATTCCCATTTCTTCCAATGTAGTTTGCTCCTACACTTTTCTGAAGCTCTCAAGTCCAGTGGTTTTATTTCTGTTACTATATTCACTACTTCTAGTATATTTGGTTTAGAGTTTGATTTCCATTTGCTAGCAATTGCTTTTTTTGGCAGCCACCATAATTAGACCCAGCAAGGCCTTACCATGTATAGTCTAGGCAATTCCGATTCTGTAGCATAGTTCAGAAAAATCATCCTCGTCACACCAATCTGCTCACCCAACATCTCCGACAGTTTATCCGGCAGGGAATCCTTAAAGTCCACTAATTCACCACACTCCCAGAAAATATGTCCCCAATTACCTCTTTCTTCCCCATCACACCTCCAACATTTGCTGTCTACCTGAGAAAAAATTATCTGGAGTTTAGTTGGGGTATAAAAATATCTATGTAAACATTTCCAAGAAAAAATCCTCTAGATTTTGTTGCATATTTGGGAGACGTACATATATCCTCACATTGTTTCTTTGTGAATTATTTATCCAGTCTCTTTTTACAATCCTTTCTAACCTCCTCTGATTGATTCTTATAGTTATCATGCAATATTTTATATGCTCTACTAATTATTCCTTTTTTAATGGCAGCTTCTGTTCTAGATTCTACTAAAAATGTTACCAGTGATGCATTCGTTTAGGACCCACCCCCCTTATTTCTTTTCCTTTAGCTTCTGTTCAAATGTTATAGAGTTGAGAATGTTGTTTACTTTACTGCAGATCAAAGTTCCACCATTTCTGATTTAGTGAATGTTACCTTACTACAAAACACTTCACCATTTCTGCCCTCCATCAAGGTGCTATCTACAGGAGATTTCAATACAGAGTTTCATGACCTCATTTCTTTCACTAAAATGTATGCTAAAGTGACCTTCAAATGAACAAATTATACCTCCCTCCTACTGCATTGGTTCCATCAAACATATTCTCATAGGACCTACTATGGCCAGGGCATATCACTTTTGTCCCTTCTCACCTGCAGAATGCTCATTTTGAGACTTTACAGACTACATCGTTATTCCGGGTTACCATCTCAGCTGTCTTCTCTAAATTCTTTCTAGTAAGATAATGATTCTCATTTCATACAGCATGCTGAAGTGGATGTGATACTGTGAGGGTGGCCTTACTAATATCCATTAGAATGGAAGAATAATCTCTCCATCCTTGCAGTTCATGCCTCTGGCATCTTTTTGCTATGGCCACCAGCAGCATTCACTGGACAAAGTGAGTTTAGCATTGGTATGATTGTGGTATCCAAGTCCTTTTTATCTTCTTCATTTTCTAAGGTCATTCTCCCTAAGTAACAATATCTTTCCAAGCATTTACCTTCTAAATCTGATTGCATTATACTCTGTTCCATTCATTTCCAGTTGTCATCCTCATACCTCCAGTTCATGTCCCTATTTCCTGATGGAAATCTCTGCCACATCCTCCCAGAATCCATTGTCAACTGCTGAGGTGGTCTTCCCACCTGAAGTAATATTAACCATAAACAGGGTATCCCTGATCCTAAGTTAGTTAGTGAAGACAAAATAAAGTATCTAACAATGTTTGTGCAGATACATAAGTCTTTGACACTGTGTAGCCACTGCATCATATTGTTTTTCATCAGGTAACATCCTTCACACTTCATCAAGTCCCACCCCACTCCCTGCTTCAGCAGCTTCCCTACCAGTTCCCAGAGTGACACAGAGTCAAAGGTATTGGTGGTTCTGACAGGCTATACAAGGGATTCCCTCATCTTCTTCTGCTATTAACTCATTTAGTTTAACCAAAGCAATAAGAGACAGTGTCAAATAGCTGAAAACTGAGTGTTATTGTCAAGACCCCCCTCCCCCACTGACGTCTGTACCCTTCAGAAAGAACTTACCCTAGCTATTCCCTGATATACAGAAAATGGGCTCATATTAAATGCCAAAAATGTGTAGTATTCATTTGGCAATTAACCCTTATGCCCAGCATATATTATAGGCAATATTCTGCTACTAAATGAAAATGTAGTAAGAGTTGTGAAAGTCCCCTCTCTTCTGATCATCTTGTAACAACTGTAGTCTGAAAATCTTTCTACACAACACAACTATTAGCCAAGGGTGTATCATCCAGCTGTAAAGATGTTATTACTCACTTATGTTCAGCACTGATTAGACCAATGATAGAGTACAATGCCCCCTTTGGGATGAACCTCACTCGGTATGTTATACAACTAGAGAAAGCCCCAAAGGTTACTATCTATGGAGATTTCAGGCTTAAAAACCCTGACCTACTAAAAGAAACTGCTAGATCTATACAGTATCTTATAAACTGTCGAGGCGTGATCTGTGCCTCATCTACTGTGCCATCAGAGACCCTGTTATTCTCTGTCCAATACCTCCACAAGTCTAATAGCTAAGCAAACACCAGAATCAGAAATCTAAATCTTCACCAGCAGACAAATATAACATGATGGAAGGATATATTCATAAAGCACTTCTTCCGCATTTCTGTAATAAGCTGTTTCTGCACGTTAAGTACCGCAATGTATAAATTATCATCTTTCATGTAGGTCTTGGATAACTGGACGGGTGTTCTCACATTTACCCAAAATTCACTACCCTGCTTCTCCTTTTCAAAGGCTCTACAGCCTCAAGATGGGTATTCTGAAGGCACTGGTGGTTGTGAGACAAAATTACCTTGAAACTCATGAATTCTATGAATAAGAAGGCAATGCTTGGATTTCTCATTCTGTCTTCTCTTACCTAAAAATTACATGGGTAGCAGTACAGCATTGTAGTTGTGGACATGTCAGGTAATGGACTGTAGTCAGACATGAGATAAAGGAAAGGGCATATGTACAGTTAAGCAGCAAGCTATGATAAGATACGGGTTGCTAGGAATATAAATACTCATCAAGTCCAAGTATCCTGACCAACAGCCAAATGAATTAACCACATTCCAGATTTAATGTTTTGTCTCCTGTGCATGCCTTTCTTTTGACCATTGACTGCTAACATTGCTCATTTAATTTATATGTCCTCTCCCATAACCCACCCACCCCAAGGGCCGGAACTACACCAGTGATAGATTGGGATGGAAAATGTCTCAGAGCAGATCAGCTGGAATTATCCCATATACTGTTCTATATGCTGTATGATTTTTTTGTGCTTGTCTATGTGCCTTAATTGGATGGAGCAACTGATGTCACATATATGACTTTGTATACACCATCAGCCGTTTCCAGATCCCCACCATTCCTATTGAATTCTTAAAGACAATCTGACACAAGATTGCAGTACTGACCCCATCACTGGAAAATGTGTCTAATCTCAGGCAGAAAGTAATCCCTGTTGGAGTTGGCAAGTGTGCAAAAGGCCACTCTTTCCAACACCTACCTACCTTGCACTAACAGCTCCCAAGCCATTAATATTCCAAAGATTTCACTGACACTGGTGACAGTGAATCTCTGATGGGCTGACATCCAACACTTCAAGTTAGCAGATACTGTTCAACAAACTGATCCTACCTCACTCTTGGGGGAAAAAATGGGAGTTAATATTAAACAGTAAAGGCTGTTTCTAGGAATCTAGGGATCTTACTTTTGTTTTGCCATTCCTGTCTAATCATTCTAACCATCCCATTATCCAACTGCTGCTAACATTCCCAGTTCCAGCAATTCATGACATCTTCAACTGGTGGCAAACATTTAGCAATGGGATGCCATCCTAGGCATTGTCCTCACTGTAGCACTGAGTCCTACTTCTTCCAGTTGTCCATATGGCTCTGAAGTGCAGCATGTGGTAGACTCTCTCCTGCTGGGCTCCTTGGTGTCCACAAAAGCATTTTTTTAAGCAGATGCACTCCATAGATATACTTACTGCCTTGCTTCAGCCTGGGAATGGTGAGTTGACCACAGTCACCATTTCTGTAGCCCCCACCCCCGCACAGATTTTCTGGTACCTGGGTCACTATGTGAGCTCACGTCTGTTGGCTTATAGCTAGGGATTTGTCTCTTTCTGCCCTTGATTTAAATATGTTGTGGGATTCATCACTCCTATACCTCCTTTATTATACATCAGTATTCCTAAGCATTACCTAAAGTGATTTTTAAATTAATATGCTAACACAAACTGTTGGAGATGAGAGCATTGGTGAAATTGTCAATGATTTATTACTGAATAAATAGAATGCAGCACATTCTGTAATGTGCCTTTTATGTCATTAACATACTCTCTCTTGCATTATTGTCTCTTGATGTCCTGTGCTGGTATTTGGTTTAAAAGAATTAGCTAGGTATTGTCTGATTTAAGTTTATAATTGAAAACAAATTGTGACATTTAAGGATTTTTAGGTTTTATTTTTTTGCTTTTTGTGGTGCATCTAGTAAAGAGGCAGGCTACAGCCTCCTTAGTTTAAATTCTTAATTCATCACTGAGGCCTATCTCTTCTGGCATTTTTGTCTGCTAAAAATAAAGTAAGCAAGTGTCACAGTCAGCCCAGTAAGTTCCAAACTGCCTTTCCACTTCCCATGACATCACACTTTAGGTAGTCCACAGAATTCAGTATGACTACATTGTAGGAGTCTAATAGGCTACTCCTAAAATATATCAAGTTCCACTGTAAATGCATGCTGTTGTGTGACAAGAGAAGTGACTGGAACTCACCAGCTGTTGGGATATCTCATACTGCATCCTGGGAAAGAGTGGAAACTACTGGAACAACTGTCACTGTGATGTGCTTTCCTTCAACTGCTGGTAAAAGCATTTAGTATCAATAACAATGGACAAACAGATGTTTTAAACAAATGTCCGTAGTTTCTTTCATAAGCAGCCTGAAGTTGTATGTGCAGAAAGTCCTGGCGTGTTCTTTTTCTTGGCTTGTTTTCTTTAACAATGCAAATAAGCCTGGGAGGAAGCAACGATCAGCAGTAAACAATAGCCCCATACAGGAATTAAGTGGGTGTGCCTACAGTTAATCTCATGAGTATAACATTCAAATGTTAAATACTATTTTAAGAATTAAGGTGTGATGAAGTATTCAGTTCTCAGCAGACACACTGCCCCTTTGCTGGTCATGAAAGAGGAAGTAACAGGACTGCCTGATCCCCTAGTTCCATTTAGCAGGAGAATAAAATAATTTATAATGCTATGGCTAATTACAATTTTTTGACATTGCACTGCTTTGAAATCTGTTGGTCATACTCTGTATAAACAGTATGCTGGATCTGTATCCAAACATCTGGAGTACCTTAAGGAGGAACAGTTTGTGCCTTTATCAACAAACTTCCAGCTGTTGTAAAGTATCAGAAAATAATCTTTATTTTAAATTAGTGGTGTATGATTAATAGCACATCTTAAAGGTCACGAGATACTGATGATGTCGAAAAGTGTTTGTTAGCTTTAAGTATACCACAAGGGTGCCTTTGTTTATGAAATGCTGTGTACACTTATATAACGCATGTGACAACAGACACCATTGGCAAGGTTGTTAAAATTCTGATGTGTGCAATAAATTAAAAAAAAAAACAATTACAAGAAACATACATTAAAAACTAAAATTACAACATATTATAAAAACAAAAAAAGCGTATTTTTTCTATGCTTCAGTTGAGCATGTTACTTCTGTTTTGAAATTAACAAGTACTCAGCTCTCTGCCCTGTGTCACTATACATGTTCAGGGTTTTCATTGCTTTGATCATCTAACACGGCCACTGTAAAATTGCTTTTGTAGTATCCTGCCTTATCCTTAGGAATTAGCTATAGGTAGATGTCCACCCTTTCCAGCCTCACTTCCAGGGCATTCAGGCAACCACAGAGTGGAGCTGGATTTCTCCTTTCCAAGGCTATACAGCCTACATTTAATTGCTGGAACCTGTGTTCTGAGAGACTGCTTTCCACTCTATCTGCAAATATACAGAGCTGAGTATATTTGTTTTGGTTTTAGAGTTTGTTAATTGTTGGCTGCGGTGGTGGTGCTGCGGTAGCGTTGTCGCCTCACAGCAAGACGTTGTGCCGTTCGATTCTCAGCTAGATCGTCTTCTCTGTGGAGACATGCGTGAATGGGCGTACCTTCATTGAAGGTTGTGAGTCAGGGCTGGCAAACTCAGCATGTAAAAAATCTACTGCCAATCATTAGCGGACCGGAGTTCCGCTGTGGCGACCCCTAGCCGGGAAAAGCCGAAAGACACAAAGAGTTTGTTAATTGTTGCTTAGACCTCTGTTGAAACTGTTGTCTCCCTGTTCTGAGAGATGCTTTCCAATCTATCTGCAAATATACAGAGCCGAGTATATTTTTTTGGTTTTAGAGTTTGTACTGTTAGTTGTTGCTTAGATCTCTGTTGAAACAGTGTTGTCCCATCTACCCTCCTTACTATTTGTCTTGTAGTTTAAATTTGGTGGCTTTTGCAGTTGCCCTCCCCACTGTAGATTTGATCTGGGACACTCCCCCAGTCACATCTCTTTACCACATTCTACCTAATAAACTCTTTCTGCACTTGCTTTTAGTCCTTTTTAATTTAATTGCATTTTTAAACTGTGTTTAGTCTAATATTGCTACATACTCAAGTGTGCTAGCTTGCACTGCATGTGAATTGTTTTTACTACTTTTTTTTCTACTTTTCTGTAAAAAAAAAAAAATGTAAGCCTGTTTCCTACCTTTCCTGTATCTAGTGTTCCAGATACAGATTTGTTGTATCCAGGACTGTATGTAAGCTTCTGAGCCCCCCAAGCCTTTCTGTGTTGGAGGGAAGCCTTCTAGCTTATCAGTGGGAGTGGTAAGCACTAGGTAACCTGTCTACCACATAAGGAGTGGTTCTGGCCCAGACGTTGTAGTTATTGGTCATTTGGGCAATCTCTTCCATCTCTCTCAACTTTCTGATTTGAAAGCCTGCATTTGCACTTGTTTCTGTCCTGTAACTTGTCTAGTGCAGATACAGATTCTTAGTTTTAGCACTTAAATTTGCTTATTCGTGCTCAGCACTTGTTCAGAACTTGTAATCACTAAATAAGCTACTAATTACTATAGCACTCAACCTTTCTCATTACCTAGAGGAAAACAGTTTTTGTACTTACTTTTCTCACTTGCTTAGAGAAAAACAGCTGTTGTACTCACTTTCCTCACTTATCTAGAGGAAAATATTTTTTTATTCAGGCATGTCCAAGGGTCAGCTCCCAATGTTCTCTCCTGTCTGTCTGATGAATCTGGGCATCTTGAGGCAATGTAGAAATTGCCTCATGTACACAGACAATCCTCTCCCCCTACCACCCACCACTACAACCTGTGAGAGATGCACTTATCTAGCAAAACTGGAGGTAAAGCTCTCTCCAACCAAGACTGAACTTGACAGTCATGATGAGAAGGTAAACATTTGCACCACACCACACTCATCACATAGTCTCAATAAATCTACACCACCAAAATCCACATATAGTAACACAAAAACGTTCGCAGACGCTCTCAATAATAATCTGTCTAAACAACTGAGACCTCCAAAGCAGAAACGCAAGCAACCTCCATCCCCCAACACAACTGAAATGACACATAGCCACAGACTCAGTGTGCCACTCAACCACAGCCAATAAGGCAAAACAACGTACCCAACACACTAGTCATAGGTGACTCTATAGTCAGGCACACTGATGTCCCACTCACCAGGCTAAACAAGTAGAAGGTGACTGTCAGCTGCCTGTCGGGTGCCAGGATCCACCACATAACCCACGTACTCAGGTCACTCCACAACAAGTACAACTATGACTCTGTCATTGTCCATGTTGGTGTGAATGACCTGCGACATAACTCCCTGGACTACATGAAAAGAGGCATGGAAGAGCTCTCTGATCTTGTAGCCCAGGCAGGTATGACCCTAGCCCTGAGTGGCATTCTGCCATCTCCCAGAATGATACCGTAGTACAAGAACAAAATGATTGACTTCAACTATTGACTAAGCTTCTGGTGTCATTCTAAGGGGATCCAGTATCTGTCTGCTTGGGATGACATGGTCAACAGACCATGATGCTTTACCACAGATGGCCTGCACCTGTCGTCCCTGGGATTCCGGATACTGGCTTATGCTCTTGCTGCCCGTATAGTGCCTTTTTTAGGCAAGATTCAAATAACAAATTCACCACCGTAACAGGACAAGCAAGCAGTAACTGAGGGTAATGCTACTCAATGCTAGAAGTCTAAATCTCAAAATGCACTCACTTGAGGCACTCCTTAAAATGGAGAACATTGATATCTGTGCAGTGACTGAGACCTGGTTCAAGGTTCCAGAGAGCACCCATGCACTACCAGACTATAACTCATACCACACTTTTCGGCCATGTAATCTGGACCGAAACATCAAAGGCATATTCATTAAGGATATCCACACCTCCAGGCTAGTTGCTCAGCATAATGCATCCGGGGTTATCCAAGCACAACTAACTCTGGGCAAAACTGCAATCCAAATTGTAGCTTGCTACAGATCCCCCACCATGCCCCAGGATTCCCACTCCTCTTTGCTTGATGTACTGGAAAATATTAGGGTTCAACCGAACACCCTAATAATGGGTGACTTCAACTACCCCACCATTAATTGGGAAAACTACTCGTGTACCAACTCCTTAGCTCAATGCTTTCTGGAATTCATAAACTCCAATGCCCTGGATCAACTTATCCACACTCCCATCAGGGGCAACAATATCCTAGACCTAGTCATTACCAACATGAGTGACCGGTGTTCCACACCTGAAGTCAACTCCTCGTTGTTCTGATCCAACCATAAGCTAATCACACTTGATATCCACATCCCACCCCCACCTGCCATTAAGGAAACCACGGTAAAAAAATTCTCCAAACCCAACTTCATGCTTCTTAAGACAGAAGTGGTGAACTTCATGACACCCATCCAGATGGACAATACAGTTACAACTGCTGAATCCTACACAAATGCACTCTATAAGCACGTACACGAGTGCATGGATCATGCTATCCCAAACAGAACCAAGACACTATCCTCCAAAAAAAGGAAGCCAATCTGGTGGTCCCCTGCCATAAACAAACTGTACAACAGAAGGAAGAAACTGTTGCAAAAGAGAGTAAAATCCCATGAGTGGAGGAGCTCCCTTGTCAGCCTCAGTAAGAAGCTGAGATCCCTTATAAGATCCTCCAAAGCTAGCTACGAAAACAAAATTGCCACTAATTCTAAGGACAACCACAAAGCATTCTATAGCTATGTCAAGAATCTCGATGGCAACACCCAGATCTGCTCTGAGTTACAGCACAACGGCATGAAAATTACAGAACCACTGATATTGCCAACATCCTGGCAGATAGGTTCAGTGCTATCTTTACTCCCCCACCACCCCCTAAAGGGCCCATATCTATACAGGAAGAATGCAGAGTCCCTGTAATCACAACTACACAGGTAAAAGCTGCATTCTCTAAAGCCAATAACACAGCACCCATGAGACCAGACAACATCCCAGGCTGCGTTTTACATGAACTTCAGAATGAACTGGCTCCCCACTTAAGCACCATGTTCAATAATAGCCTCGCATCAGGCTTTATGCCCACTGAATGGTGCACAGCAACAGTTATCCCACTCCACAAAGGCGGAGTCACCACTGATCCCGGAAACTATCGACCTATTAGCCTGACGAGCCTGGTCCGCAAGGCCATGGAACGTATCATCATGGAGCTCATAAACAAAGACATTGGTAACATCCAAACTCTGGATCCCACCCAGTTTGGGTTTGTGAAAGGCAGATCATGCCTCCTGAACCTGATCGACTTCTTTGAGGCAGTCACCAAAGCCATAGATGAGGGTAAGGTGGTTCACACAGCCTATCTTGACTTCACCAAGGCTTTCGACACCACCCCCCCCCCATTCTGGAATTATAGATAAAATCACTAAACTAGGTATAAATCCCTACGTCACAAGATGGGTTGCCAACTGGCTCACTGACAGAACCCACACTGTAAAAGTTGCAGACTCCAAATCTGACCTCAAAGCAGTGACAAGTGGAGTACCACAGGGTTCCGTCCTGGGACCTCTCCTGTTTGGTATCTACTTCTCTGAAGAACAGGCTAACACAGAAGGCCTCTGGCTAATGAAGTTTGCAGATGACTGCAAACTAGGAGCCATAGTCAAGTCCCCAAATGATGTGGACATCCTATAGAAGGGCCTCGTTGAGACAGATGTCTGGTGTCAGAGCCATGGCCTCAAGCTCAATGCCAAAAAGTGCAGTGTCATCCCCTTTGGTAAAAACTCTGTACCCATGAACTACCACATAGGCAGCAATCTACTTAACACCAAATGTGTGATAAGAGACCTTGGAACCCAGGTGGACAGTAGTCTCTCCTTTAATAGTCACATCGCCACAGTAGTCAGGAAGTCCTTCTACATTGCACACCTCATCATAAAAGGGTTCTCATCCAGGAAAAAAGGGGTCATTGTCCCCCTCTACTCGACACTCATTAGACACATTATAGAGTACAATGCCCCTTTTGGAATGTACCTCACAAGACATCTGCAGCAGCTGGAAAGGCCACAGATGTACCTCACAAAGAGGATTACTGGCCTCAAACAAATGCCCTACACTGACCACCTCAAAAAACTCCAGCTTTACTCTGTAGTATATCACCTACTCCGAGGTGATCTCTCCCTAACATATAAAGCTATGTCAAACCCAGAGCTGTTGGACATGCTACACCTAAAGAAATCCCAATCCCTCCAAGCTACACGCTATAGGGACCTAAACCTTGTCACCAAAATAAACAGGACATGCTGGAGGGATAGATTCCTGCCCCAGAGACTTCCCATACTCTGGAGCAGGCTACCTATCTATGTCAAGCAAAGTTCTTCATTAGCATTCTTCAAGAAAAATCTTGATGAGTGGATGGGAAATAGGAAATACACCCCAGGGATCACTTCTGTGTCTCTGCTCGACAGTGGCACAGGAAAATAACTTTCTTGGGTTGCGTAAGCCAGGGAACCTTGTTGGCTAGGCTTACATAGTCCTTTGGCCCGATAGCCTAGTACCTACCTATGAACCTATGAACCTATAAATGCACAGCCTTTTCAGTTCTTTCTTGTCATAAGAAGTGATCAGTCTTCAATACTTCTGTCCAGCTGTCCCTCCAAGATGACAATCATGAAATGAGAAGCAACAAGTTTGGGAACCTTTTTTTTGCTTATTACAGTCTCTTTTTTCCTTGCTTGAACTTGTGAAAATACTTGTACTTGGATTGCTGTTTGTGGATTATTGTTTTCTAAGATCCATAAGACCCATGGAAAAAAAACTTACTAATAAGTGTGTTTGTAGAAAGTATATTCTGCCTAATGGCTCAGGATGAGCATGGTACCCCTGTGTAAATGCACTCAGTGTAGCAGTACACATTAAGAAGTAGGATCATTGCTACAGTATTAGTTCATGACCCTGTGCACCCAGAAGTAGAAGAGAAAACAAAAAAGGGTGGGAGGGGGCTAAGGGTAATATCCCACTTTGTTTCATTCCTACTACCAGTTGGAAATGGTCCATACTTAAGAACAGTGATCTTGGAATCCCTGTGAGCCTGTAGAGGATCCCAAGATCTATGCTTTTTTTACATTACCTGAATCAGTCAGGTGAACTTCTCAGATTATCCACAGCTTTCCAGAATGAAGGACAGAGACATTACTTGACCCTAACATAGACCATACATGTTAGTAACTTTCCTGCCAAAAAAGCAAGTGAAAATGGCATGAGTTGTTCATCCTTTTAATTAGACATTGAGACACTACACTTGACAAGAGGATACATACCTCTCAACTGCACAGATTTCGCAGAATGTCAAGATTTTTGCCTCATATTTTTTATGTTTCTCATAAAACAGTGTTTTTTCTGGCAAGTCACTGACAAATCATTGAGGATTGAAGTCAGAAAATAATGGCAGACATTTGAGTTTCAGACTTTATATCCTTCAGAAAGTTCATGCTAATGCAAAACCTGTTATTCTATTAACTCTCTAAGTTTGTAAGAGCAATATTTAGAAGATGTCCCTATTTGTAGGCCTTTGACCCTCCATTATTTGTGGCTTTGTCCAGATTTCTTGCTCTAAGAGCCTGAGTGGTATGAAGAGAAAAAGTCTGCTTCCACTTAGGAAATATCTGGAATTTAAGCTGAAAGGGTCAATACACATCTGTGGATAATCCTCATAGATAACTGTTACAGCAGTGATCTTTCTACTTAAGCATCTAATGTTATGTATACTCTGCCTTGTGCTGCATCAGGTCCATCGTACATCAGACTGAGAGTGTTTTTCTGTGTTTTTAACATCTGCTAAGACCATCCAGTGCAAGAAAAATTTATGTAGTACATAAACTCACCTAGTAATACTTGCATCGGGAAGACTTTCTGCACATTTTATGCACTTTGTAATGCTTTATTAACTAAACTGAAAAGAAATCTGTTTAACGTGGGATGAGGGCCATCTTAGAGGTGTAGCGGTTATTCTGGTGAGAGAAGGCAATTTTGGTGTTTCTGAGATGCTGAACACTATAGCACAAGGCCACGGGAGGTGCAAGTGAACAGAGGGTAGTGAGTGCATTTTCACTCTTTTCCATAAATCAAAAGTACCAAACCATCTTCTTTCAAATTATAGTCTACATGCTCGATTTTCCACAATTCTAAACCAGATTGTGTTGATCTGTACTTGTCTGAAATTAACTCTTGCTCTCTGCATTGCTGGCATTGGAACACTGAGTGTAGCCATTTCAGCACTTCAGATATTATTGTATTAGTAATCCTTAATCCTTTCCTGAACATCTGTAGCCAGGAAAACCACTACTATTTTGTTACTGCTCCCTCAATCCTTCCTATTATGTAAATTCTCCTTCAGCCTTTCCTCAACAATTGTATATAGGAAACCACCAGTCCAAGCACTGAACATTATGGAGGGTCAGCAAACCAGACCCTGTCCAGCCTATTAGCACTTAGTATCCTAAGGCAGGGTATTCACTGCCTCATGCTCACTCATAAGAAACTCCTGACCAACCTAGTAAATTATTTCTGTGAAGTATATTTGTTTTATTCATTTTTTTATTTTTTATTCTATCAATTTCTTAACAAGGTAAACCTGCTGGCAGATTATCCTTTTTCACTGGTGACATGGAAGCACTAAGTAACACACTAAGCAAATGAAGTTGTAAGGAAATCCGCTCAGAGCCTTAATTCTCTGCATTAATTGCCTCTATTGGCTTAAAGCATGCAGTGAGCATCACACAGTCACACCCCACCTAAACCAATACAGATAAGTGCATTAAAAATCCTTACCTAAGCCTCCTAGAATTAGAATAGGTATCAGCATAAACACCTCAGTTTATCTACTCCACAGACTTCTACATCAGCAAACCATGCCCCCATTCTTGTACTTATAAACTAGCTTCTGGCAAAAAATGTTTTAGTGATTAATGACTCGGTGGTTAAATATAGAGTCCACATTTACTATGCTGTAGAAGGACAGGGTACAAGGGGTCTTTAGCGCCCTTTCTCCTAAACAAGTATGACTTTGACATGGCATCAGTCCAAGAGTAAACGACCTGGTGCACAAATCCATGATGAACATGCAGAGAGACATGCTAGAACTTGCTAGGCATGTGTCGGATGCAGGTAAGGCTCTGGTTCTCAGTGGAATTTTTCCTTCGCCAACAATGATGCCTAGATCCAGAGAGAAGATAATTTGTTTTAACAACTGGCGAAATAGCTGTTCTGCCTTTTTAAGGGGATCTACTATGTATCTGCCTTGAATGAGTTAGTTGACAGCCAAACTTGTTTATGAACGATGGCTTGCATCTGTCACTCAGGGGTTTCTGTATACTAGCTAAAACCTTCGCTATCACAATATTGCCTTTAATAGGCTGAGTTCATCTACTGGACATCTCAGCTCAGCAAATCCATCAAATCCGTAGTTAGACAATATTAAGGTGGCTTTTCTCAGTGCCAGGAGTCTTAAGAACAGACTGCCTGATCTCAGAAAGCTTGTTCATCTGGAGAACATTAATGTATGTGAAGTTACTCAAACATGGTTTAAATGTAAGGAAAACACTCCCTCCAGTCCTTGGTTTTGTGTCTCTGATACCTCCAACTTGGTGGAAACTGTGATGGAGTTTACATATTTATCAGGAACTATATCCCATCCAGACTGATACCCAGTGACCCCCAATAGTCAGCTCTTAGATATCCAGCTTGCCATGGGCTAAGTTAGCTTCAGGCTTACAGTTTGCTACAGATTCCCCTCTCACGTCTGTATATGAGCATGGACAGTTCCTGGCAATTTCAGAATTAATTTATATATGCGGCAAATATGTAATCCTCAGTGACTTCAATTACCCATTCATAGATTTTGGTTCATGCACTTCTAACATAGAGCATTCCCAGAGATTTTTTGATTGGGTGAAAAGGAACTTCCTGCATCAAAGTGTTTTGAAATTTACTAGAGGTTGAAATGTTCTCAATCTGGTCCTAACACAGCCACTACCTGATCCAGCCCCCCCTCCCCAGCATACCTCTCAACTGTCCAGCTTTTTACAGAATGTCTAGATTTTTGCCTTATAATTTAGTCTGTTCTTCATAAAATGGGTGGCTTTCTGGCAATTCACTGAGAATTGAAGTTACTAAATTATGACATACATTTGACTTCATATACTTCTTTGTCCCCCGGTCATTTTAGGCTTTGTCCAGCTTTCTTGCACTAAGATATTGAGAGGTATGCTCCCCAGTGTCATCCTCACGAGATAAGTTAGACCAGCAGCTTATGAAATTTGCTCGCAGAACTTCCTTTCCCCCATAACCAATGCCTCCTTTTTAAAGACTACCAAAAGATGAACATAATACATTCATATGATGACATGTCTAAACATATCAAATTACTGCAGTTTCCTTAAATCAGCAGTCATTTACAGTAAAGATATTTATGCCCACTTAGATAAGTGTATTGATCTAGCATATTTAAAAATCACCCCCGTCACTGTCAGCTGACATTAATACATTTTATAACAAAAGAAAAAAACTCTTTAAAAAAAGTTTTTATTTGTGATATTTATTGATGTAAAAATAAAAATTATTGAAAAAAAAACATAGTAAGGATAGAATTTATCATTATGGTGACAATATAAAAAAACTCACCAAAAAATGAAAAGCAGTATAAGGGCTGGCAAAACAACCCATTATCAGAGGTTAGCATGTGAAGTGAAGAATAACTGTAAACCCTTCTTTAGCTATGTGAGAAAACTAAGAAATAACACTCAGAACTGCTCTGAATTCTTCTATAATGTCACCCCACACTCCAGTCCAAATATAGCCAACAAGTTTACTGACAACTTCTTCTCTGAAACTACTCTCTCAACTACAGTCATCTCAGAATCATTCTCACCTCCTACTATCACAAAGGAACATGTTCTTATTGTGCTCATGAAGACCAAAAACACTTCCTCTGTGGATCCTGATAACATACAGATTTACTTAATAAACAGTGTCATATAGTTCGCTGAATCTCTCCTTAAATTGTACAAAGTATACTTAGCTACAGGCAATGTTCCCAAAGCCTTGTGCACTGCTGTGATGGCAGACCCACAATGGACCCTGAAAATTAAAGACCCATCAGCTTCACAAGTCTGATCTGTAAAGCTATGGAGCATATCATACCCAAACTCATTAATTATGACATCAGACATTTTAATAGGCTCAACCTACAATAATTTTTTTTTCATAAAAGGTATATAATGCCTGCTAAATCTTGTCATTTCTTTTGATGTCATTCAAGTCATCATCCTGTAGACACTGCCTATCTTGATCTAGCGAAATCATTCAGTGCTATATAGCATGACAGAATTGGTAAGAAGCTATCAGCGTTAAACACCAATCCCTGCATGGTAAGATGGATAGCCATCTTGCTGAAAAACTGTAAACATCTAGTGTATGGATAATGAACTGAAAAAGAATGCCAAAAAATGTGAAATTACTCCCTTTAGAAGACAATTATTCACTGTATTTTACAGAATTGACAACACCTCATTGTCTGACGAAAAAGTGATTGGAGACCTAGTCACCTGGGTCAATAATTCTCTCTCCCTTGATCACATGTGGCAACTTTAGCAACCTCTCAACTGCCCAAAATGTCACAGAATGTTCAGGGTTTTTGCTTAAACATTTGGTCTGTTCCAAGTTGTGATTTTCTGTCAAATCACTGATGCTTGAAATCATTAGATATTGTCATACATTTGAGTTTCCAACTACATATCCTTCATAAAATCCATACTAATTTAAAACTTAATATTTAGCAACTTTTCTAAGTTTATGAGAGCAGTATTTAAAAAAAATTCAGTCCCTAACTTTGGGCTTTTGTCCCTTGATTATTTTTGGCTTAGCTGCAAATTCTTCTTCTAAGAAGTTGAGAGGTATGAACCATAGTCAGGAAATCCTTCTGTATATGGCAACTTATTGTCAAGGGTGTTTCATCCAGATACGCAAAATCGATTGTTCTTCTGGTATTCAGCTCTGGTCAGACCCATTATAGAATATAATGTCCCCTTTAGTAACTCCATCACTAAACACATAAAAAAAACCCTCAAAGACACATGGAACACAGGGATTCCTAACAAAAAATTCTGTGGTCTCAAAAACTTTAATTATTTGGACAAAATGAAAGTCTTGTCCCTGTACCCTGAGCCTGTAGATTCCGGAATCATATTGTTTTGGCAATGGTAAAACTTTGAAATTTTGCCACTGAAACTACCTTCAGCGAACATAAGAAAACATTTTTTTTTGCAGGGGATAAGTCTCACATCACAACCCACATATTTGTATATACCAGCTCTGGGGTCACACAACAATGGAGAAAAAGGCAAACTCCACTGTCGACAAAGTTAGTTTCGCTGAACAGCACTCACATGTTTTGTTTTACTTTTAGCGAAGTTAACTTCGCCGATTATTTCTGCCTCACTTACTGCCACATTAAAAATCCTGTTATTCTTGACCTCCTTTTCCAGTAAGTGAAATTGTACAGCCAAAACTAAAACCAGAGATCTTAACATTCACCAACAAATAAATAAAAAACATTGGAAGACTAGGATCATCTCCCATGGTTTTCCTCTACTCTGGAACAGATTTCCTCTTGTAACTTAAGCAATGTGACTCATTATGTTCATGCACATGTAACCTGGAAGACTGGATGGGTACCCACAAATTTACACCAGGATGCAGTGGCCTTATTCTCCATGAAAGAACAAGTAAAGCCTGAGGGAGAGTATTGGGTAAGGCATACATGGTTGTTTGACTAATTAGCCTTGTAGATCCTATGTTGACTGGTTAGCCTTGTAGATCTATGTACTTCTATTTCTCAGTCCAGATATATGGCTTTGCACTGAATCACCAATATGAACTACAAGATTAAATATACTGGACCACACAGCTATCAAAAGGTCTATGACCCATCAAATTCATCAACTAAGCAAAAATAGTGTTTTGCGGTAGGGCAGGCTCTTCTAGGCCCTCACTCTCCACAACTTTAAACATACTAACTCCAGGATTACACAGTGGTAGTAAAAACAAGGTCTAAATCTCTTACCCCCGTCTCTATATCTCACAAAAGGAAAGTGCACACTGTCCCTTCACAGGGAGTGTTACCATCATCAAAACAAAGTATGTTATGTCCCTTTACAGTGTCTGAGCAAAACAAAGTACATTACATCCCCTTCCTGTTCCTGCCAGAGGTTTTTAAGGCTAGATCATATGATTGCTTCTTTTTGATATATTTAATGGCATTTTATATCAGGTTAAATGCAGGAAAGATTGCTTTATGCTACTAACTTAGTGATGTCACATATCCTCCCTAAAACTCTGTTTATATGAATAACTTTATGCAAATGGCAGTCCTTGTCTTCACCTTACTTTTTTCTTGCTGGGCACTCTGCCAAACTCCCTTTGCAGAACTGTTAATCATTCCATCCTTTCTGAGTATCTGGAAATCACTTTCATTCTCACTCTCTGCTCTTATTTGAGATGAATATTTGTGCATAAATAAGGTAATTCTAACTTCTTCTGCCTCCAGGTAAGTAATGCTGCTTACTCTAAAGAATGCAACATTTGTGTGTGAGATAATGTATTTTTGTAATTCTCTTCCTTTTCCTCTTCTCTTTCATCATCTCCTGCCGCCTTTGTTGCTCCTTAATATATGCTTCTTGTACCATTCAGCATTTTCATCTCTACCACAGGACACATGTATAGCTGCTGTTTATATGCCAGAATAAGAGGGTCAGTTTCAAAACCCTGCTATTGATTCACCCTCTCAATGTTTCCTGGTTGCTTACTATAAAAGTGTATCTTCTTTGTTTGCCAGCTGCTTTAAGTCTTCTCTTGTATAGACTAGTTTAGAGAATTTTACCTATATATTACACATAGGGTCTGCATTAATGTGGACAGGGGTGTTCATTGCTTTCCATTTTATTTTCTGCTGTTGTAACCCCTTTTCACATTATCTTAAAATTTTTCTTAATACATTCTCTTAACTACATGCTTTATTTAATTCCATAATGTGTTCTATCTGCCTCAAAGAAGTTTTGTTATGTATAAAAATGTCATTAACTCATTAGCATTGTTTTGATTTAATATATTGATATTGATTTAAATCTAACATTAGAATTTACCTAATCACTCTATTTAATTCTGTCAAATAGGAAGAAATTGTGTTAATTAAGACTATTTTTGTAACTGACTAATTTATATTAAAAGGCCCAGGGTTTGATAAAGAAAAGCATATGACTTTAAAAGATTTGATTTTTGAAGTTAACTGAAGACCAAAACATCAGTCGCTGCTTATTTGTGTTTCAGAGACATATGAAAATCTGTATGAAATAGTGAGTCTGAATTAGTTAAATCCTCTAAATTCTTCAGACTTACTCAGTTTTTCAAAGTTATTCTTGAAGATGATTATCCCTGTCCCATACTTGCAATAAGGATAATACTATTTATTTTATTTTTAAGAATATCTAAACCTTCTTTGCAATACTTAGCGCTAAGCCCTGGTAGCCAGCATATATCTGCTGATGTCTGTTTTGGTATTCAAGTGTTACCATCACAAACATTCCATCTTTAAAAATAAGAAATACCCTAGATAGCACTATTCTTGCATGGAATGGTTAGTATCCATATAGCACAGCAGCGTGCCTTGCATATTCATGAAGGCGCGCTGATGTTCTACTTATATGGACATGGACCGTGAACGAGTGCAGGGGGCATGTCCAAGTAGTGCATGGACATTGAACACGCCCGCTGCACTAAGAAAATGTCATACGGCACTTTCTAAATTGATCTAGCATAATATTAGAGATTTACCCTAATATTATGCCAGAATTTCAGCGTCTGCAACCACTGAAATGAAATAAATGATCATTTCAGTGTCCGCAGACACTGAAATAAACATGGGCAGCAAGAAAGCAATGCAAGGAGTGTGTGACAGGTTCTGTGACACACCCCCTGCATTGTCAAAGTGCCGTACGACACCTCCGCAACCTGCTAAAGCAGGAAGTGTGTGCAAATGCACAAATAATGGTGGATAAATCCCTCAAAAGGGGCACAACACACATATTGCCCACTAAACTTAGAAAGTTGATAGAAAACAGGTCATGCATTAGCATGAATTACCGAAGGGTAGATGTCTGAAAGCAAATGTATGCCAATATTCCCTGATAGCAGTGCATGTGGACAAAGGCACAGATAATGGGGGGAAGCAATAAGATAGGGACATGTCTGGAAAATTGCCCTCACACACTTAGAAAGTTGATAGAAAACAGGATCTGCATTAGCAGGAGTCCCGGAAGGATAGAAGCCTGAAAGCCAAATGAATGTCATTATTTCACGATTGCAGTCCTCAATGAGTTGTCAGAACACCACAAGACTCACTTATATAACATAATAATATGTACTTTTTTCTAGGCTAAGGAATGTTTACACATAGCTAAGTGGGTGTGCGCATTATGGCCCTCACTTACTATAGCTTAAATATCCCATAGGAGATAAATGCAAATATGCAGGTGAAATTTTCAAGCCAAAATAGTGTAGTGGTTAGAGTCCCAGCTTTATATGCAGGTGTTTATGGTTTGAGTACCAAGACAGATGACTTATTTTTCTATGGGAAAGTAGTGTTAAAATTATTTTTGTAAACTTAAATTATGTAGAAACTTTTTTTTGTCAACCAGGGTAGTGTAGCATGTCCAAAAATGAGGTGTCAGTCTAGAAAAGATGTGAACCCCCCATATAAACACAATGCCCCATACAGTATAGACACACAAGAATATAATGTAATGAAAGCACATAGGGGGATGTCATGGAAGGTAAACATAACATTATAATATGTCAGTACTGATGAATCAATCCTACAATCCTGATACTCTATAAAATGAAATCTGAGCTCAGCTATTCTAAGCTGGTGTAAGCATTGCTGAAATGTAAATGCTAAGCAATAAGTAGCCCAGCTAAGTGAATTTGTGCATTGCTAAGAAGTGCTCATCATCTAACCCTTTAAGCACTGCCAATAGGGTTGACAGCTTTCTTTGTGGGTAAAACTGGACTAAGGTCACACCCCTTGCATCACCCATAACTCCACCCATTCCCACCCCGTCTCCCATCAATGCTCTGCCCATTTTGTGACATCACAGTGACATCAGCTGATGAGAACGCCCTCTTTTTCTGTTCTGGATGCCTGCAGAGCTGTATGGTGAATAATCTACTCCTATTGGTGTATTGAGAATAGGGGCACAGTAAGCAATTTTATCCTTACATCATCAGTAACACTCAGTACCAGATGGTACAATTTTTCCCACCACATAGGTGACAGTACACTACACACACACACACACACACACACACACACACACACACACACACACACACACACACACACACACACACACTCACACACACACACACACACACACACACACACACACACACACACACGCACACACACACACACACACACCGAAATTAGATATTTCTTAATGAAATTATGAAGTTTTTCATTTAAAAGTATAAATAAGCCTCTTGTGTACATTAAATGTAATGGTTGCTGCTGCGGAATCATATGCTGCATCATTTTATATAATTGTTTGAATTTAATTCAGAAAAATAAAAAAATACACCCCCTAAAAGGCCCATCTCAATACTGAAAAAATGCCAAATTCTAGTAATAATGGTCACTCAGGTAAAAAAACACACTCTTCAAAGCCAAGAATACAGCATCCATGGCACCAGACATCCTGGGCTGTGTACTGCATGAACTACAAAATGAACTGGCACCTCACCTATGTGTCATGTTTAATCATAGCTTCACTTCAGGCTTTGTGCCCACAGAGTGGTGCACAGCAACAGTCATCCCACTCCACAAGGGGGATCCACATTGGATCCTGGGAACTACTGTCCCATCAGTCTGATGAGTCTGATCTGCAAGGCCATGGAATGTATTATCATGGAACTTATAGACAAAGATATTGGCAACCTTGAAACACTGGACCCCACCCAGTCTGGGTTCGTGAAGGGCCGATCTTGCCTCCTGAACCTGATCAACTTCTCTGAATCAGTCTCCAGAGCTGTGAATGAGGGTCAGGTGGTTCACACAGCCTACTTGGACCTCGCCAAGACTTTCAACACTATCTCCCACTCTGGAATCATAGATAAACTTACTAAGCTGAGTATTAATCCCTATGTCACTTGATGGGTTACAAACTGGCTTACTGACAGAACACACACTGTAAAAGTAGCCAACTCCAAATCCAGCTCCAGACATGTGACAAGTGGTATACCATAGGGTTCTGTCCTCGGGCCAATCTTGTTTGGCATCTACTTATCTGAAGTACAGGCCAACACTAAGGGACTGTGGCTTACAAAGTTTACAGATGACTGTAAGCTGGGAGCCATTATTGAATCCCCAAATGATGTGGATATACTACAAAAGGGCCTTACTGAAACAAATGCTTGGTAGCAGAGCCATGGACTCAAGCTATATGCCAAAAAATGTATAGTTGTCCCCTTTGGGAAAAAATACATACCTGTGAACTACCACATAGGTGGCAGTACACTAAACACTGAAAGTGTGATAAGAGACCTAGGGACACAGGTGGACAGTGGTCTCACCTTTGATAACCACATAGCCACAACAGTTGGAAAATCCTTCTACATGGCACACCTCATCAGTAAGGGATTTTCATCCAGAAAAAAGGAGGTCATTGTCCCTCTGTACTCATCCCTCATTAGACCCATTATAGAATACAATGCCTCATTTGGTATGTACCTCACAAGATATCTGCAACAACTAGAAAGGCCACAGAAATACCTCACAAAAAGAATCACAGGCCTAAAGCAGATGCCATATGCTGACCGTCTAAAGAAACTCCAGCTATACTCTGTCGCATATCACCTACTCAGTGGTGATCTCTGCCTAACATACAAGGCCATGTCTAACCCAGAGTTGTTGGATATTGTACACTTAAAGAAATCCCTGTCCCTCCAAGCCACATGCTCCAGGGATCTTAACCTTGTCATCACAATGAATAGAACACGCTGAAGGGATAGGATCCTGACCCAGAGACTCCCCATACTCTGGAATAGGCTGTCCATACATGTCAAGCAGAGCGCCTCAATGGCCCTCTTCAAGAGGAACCTTGACAGTTGGATGGGAGATAGGAAATTCACTCCAGGGATCACATCAGTAACCCAGCTAGACAGTGGTCCAGGAAAGTAATTATTTGTGGGAAGCAATAGCCAGGGGATCATTATGGCTAGGCTTGTATAGGCCCTAGGGCCAATAGCCTAGTACCTACCTATGAACCTATGAACCTATATATATGTATGTATATATATATATATATATATATATATATATATATATATATATGTATATATTTATTTATATATATATATATATATATATATATATATATATATATATATATATATATATATATATAAATGACATGCAGTGCAGTCATACCTCAGAACCATCCCTCTCAACCTCTTAGTACAAGAAACCTGTAGAAAGGCTGTAAAACAGGTGGGGAATGGGCCACATATAAGGACATATTTCAAATATCACTGTTAGAAATGAAGACATTTGCTACAGCAACAGGGTGTATTTCAGCAGACAATTACTGAAGGATATGAGGATGGGAACTGAAATGTTATGTCATTATTTACTGACATAAATCCTTGAATCATCACAGTGATTTTACCAGACAAATACAAATAAATTATGGAACAGAATAAAAGTATGGACCAAACATCTGGACATTCTGTGAAAATCCTGGCAGTGAAGAGGTATGTTCAGAATTCCTTAGTGCAATGAATCTGGACCAAGAATGACAAAGTGGGGAGACAAAGGCATGAAAATGGGGACATATCCAAAATACGTGAGTAGATAAGCTGAGAAAGTTGATGTAGTAATACTGTATGTCCTAACATATATTGACTGAAATATCACAAGTCTGGAACTCAGTTGCTTCTCATTAGTTAGTGACCTCAATCCCCACATCATCCCACTGATGTGTCAAGAATACACAACAGTTATGGGGACCAGACCAAAGATATCAGCCAGACAACTGGACATCCTACGAATATGTGGATATAACACATTAGGGAAACTACACTGAGCTACCAAGCAATGTCCAAACTACAATCAGACTGACATAACACTACCCAAATCCATCTTTGGGGCTGTACACATGCATTTGCAAATATAACAGGCACTACAGGGATGTAACAGTAGTAGAAAACAGACACTGGTGTGAAAGTGCATACCCACAACCAATTGCACCACAATCACAGTGACATACCAGTAAGCAAACTGAACACTACATCATAATGACTGTGTGAGCAACAATATCCTGTTTGCCACTCACACATTACCCTACATATACTGCCCCAAGTCACAGTGTAGTGGGAATCTTGAGATGTTACAGGACAAGTCACGGTCTGCCCGTACAAACATATACAGGCAATAGGAAACCAGAAACTGGAGCAGCATGCACAGTCAGGTAGAAAGGGCCCATGATGCTCACATGTACCCCCCTCCCTGCACATCCCAAATAAGATGTACACACTACACTACACTACTTCACAGTCCTGATGGTCTGTTAACAATGGCCAGACATACACAGATGTCTCAAATGTACAGTTTCCCACAGAATGTATAGCCACTGGACTCATATCTATGGCCACTTCCTTGTTACATGTCTGGGGATCTATGACATCACTGCGATAGTAGCAGGAATGAAGGCAATAAATAATGATACTGCATAACTCTGAACCTCTTATTGCATGACATCTGGACAAAGCCTGATATAATTGGGGGACAGAGGACCAAACACAAGGGTATATTGGACATACTGATGTTATAAATTTAGACAATTGCTGAAGTTACCAGGTTTGTTGTAACATCGTTTTGGAGGGATATGAAGTCAGTAACACCAATGGATGTTAGCATTTACTGACCGCATTCCCCAGAGTATCCTACTGATTAGCCAAAGACAACAACTGTCGAGGAAACAGACCACACATATGAGCCATGCATCTGGACATTGTCTAGGCCTCTGGACAGTGTAGAGGTATGACCACAGTCATGTAACAGAATGGAAATCCCCTGACCGCTGCCAAACATGTCACCCAGCACCTTCTGAAGCACAGTAAGACCAACACAACACTCCCCCACATTAGCTCTGGGCAATTATCCAGGTATATACAAATATAGCATGCACTACAGGGATGGAACTGTAGTGAAAAGCAGATAGTGGTGCAAAAAAGCCCACCCAAAAGCATTTGCACCACAGTCACAGCAACATACCAGTAGACAAAATTAACTCTAGAGTAGAATTACTGTCTGAACAAATATATCCTGATTGCCAGTCACACACTACACCAACACATACTGGCCAAACTCACAGTGTACTGGGAATCCTGAGGTGTTACAGGACATTTCACAGCCTGCCCCTACAAGCATACAGACCTGATAGACTGCCAGCAGCCATAGCAGCATGCACAGTCAGATAGGTAAAGGATGTATGGCACTCACATCTGCTACTCTCCCTATCCAGCCCAACAAACATTTATACACAACACATCTACACAATCATGGCAGTCTGTTCACAATGGCTGGACATACATAACTGTCATATGTACAGATTTCCACAGAATTTCCAGGGTGTGGAACCATAATCCTGGCCACTGATGCATACCATGGCCAGGAGTCTGCAAGGTCACTGGGATGATAACTGGACTGCAGTCAGTAATTAATGATATACCATACCTCTACATCTCATAGTGCAGGACATCTGGACAATGTGTGACATACTTAGGGTACAGGGAGCTAGAAAGAGGGACATATCACACATAATGGTGTTACCAACTGAAACAGTAGCTGGTGTTACACGTGTTGTTGTAACATAACATCCCTGAAGGATATGACGTCTGGAACACCAATGGATGTCAACAGTTAGTGACTACAATCCTCACATTATCCTACCAACCCCACAGAAACAGACGTTGTTTGAGGAACAGACCAAACATAACAGGCACACCTCTGTCCAGTCTGTGGACAGCATGGCAGTTAAGAGGTATGTCAGAGGGATATCACTGTCAGATTTCATGCCACTCAGAAAATGTATGTCCAGACAAACCCTGTCAGTCTAGCAACCCTCTATGTGTATAACAGCACTAATGACATACAATCTGTACCCAATTCTGGAGCTTGTCCCCCATGTTGTTGGACGTCTCCACATGTCCTGTTCTGTGAGGTATTCCCACCTACTGTCTGTAAAGCTGTAGCCCCCACACCTCCATAATGTCCCCTGCACAGGCAAGGAAAAGGGGCAAGTCCCACATGAAGGACTTCCCATATGCTGGAACTAGCAGCAGTATCCAGACCCATACCAGGCCCATACCACAATACTGTGTGGACACCTACATAGCTGTATGGCCTCAACAATATCTGACAGGACAACATCAACCCCCTCAAGGTAGGTTGAATGCCTGTGATGGACAGCAGCAATACACAACTACCATCATAGCTGGAAATAATCACCGGATGGGCCAAGAAAGAACAGGTGTCTCATTGGAGGCCATGTCCCTTGTTCTGCACAAGCAAATAAGGTCACAGGTGATGTACCCTAAGCCAATCTTGGAGTGCAAACTGGATGCATCACCAAGGCCAATCCCTAGGCCTTCTAGACATGTGTCTGCAATTCCAGAGCCAACACACATATCTGCTCTGTAGTGGTGGTCAATAACACAAAATACACATATGCCATAGATATAGGCAACCAGCTGCAGGCAGGTTGACCCCTTTGTCTCCCCATAGGTACATATGTGCGTGTACAGCACCTGCCCCCCTCCCCTCATGATCAGGAAGCAGATCTGTAATGTCCTCTCAAAGGCAACACATAGAGATCTCCATAGGCCTGATACCATTCCCAGCTGCATCCTACATGAACACAGGCATGGGCTCTCAGACCCATTCTGCAGTGTACTCAACCTCAGCCTGAGCTCATGGGTGTCTCATCTGCACAGAGGGCACCCAGAAAGTTGATAGAAAACAGGTTATGCATTAGCATGAATGTTCTAAAGGATACAAGTCTGAAACTTAAATGTATGCCATTATGTCATGACAGCAGTCCTCAATGACATGGCCAAAAACCTCAATACTCTCCATTTAATATAATATAATATTAATATACAGTAGGATATAAATAAAAATATACAGCTCAAATCCCCAAACCAAGATAGTGTTGTGGTCAATGTCCCAGTTTTGCATGCAGGCATATACAGTTTGCTTACTACAACAGGCAATCCAATTTACATGGGAAAGCAGTGTTAAAAGTAGTATTTTCATACTTCATATTCAGGGTAGTGTAGCTGGTGTAAAATGGAAGTGTGAGTGCATATGACATGTGAAACCACCCATGTATACACATGTCCCATACAGTATAGTTGCACCCCTTGCTACTGTAATGAAAGCACATAGAGCCATGTCAAGTCATGGAAATCATATACATTTACTAAATGAAGTCATTAGTGTGATATTTTATAAGAATGAACTGAGAGCAATGGTTATCAATGCTCAGCTATGCTTAGCAGGTTTAAGCATTGAAACTTGTAACCAAAAAAGTATGCCACCAAAAACAATTATGTCCCGGCACTATTAAGGCTGTCCTTTATATCCCACTTTCTCCTGCTAGACCTCCGTTGTAATTACCAGCATAGACCACGAATAAACGAAGTATTCAAAAAACTAATTCTAGTCATGTTTTCTATTAAAAAGGTACAGAAAAAGAAGAACAACTAGCATCTTACAAGTCATTACAAGCATTGCTCAAACATGAATGCTAAGCAGCAGGTAGGCCAGCTAAGAGGATTTGCACACTGGTAAGTGTCACTAAGCAAATCCTAGATGGTTTAAGTGCCCAATAGTGTAACCATATGTTGGCATTGCTTAGTGTCATGGAAACCCGCTCAGATCTGATTACAACAGTTAAAACTGCCTTAATCACTCTGCATCAACCTTTGTTCTGCCCAGCAACAAAATAAACACCCCTTGCAGATGTTGAACCCAGGACCCTGTACACCATAGTCACAGCAATTTACCACTAAGCCATCTGAGCTATAGGATTTCCTGCTGTTTTTCAAAAATATCAATACGGAAGAAACATTGTGGAATCACTAATGCACTAATGATTAGTATTCACTATTTACAAAATATATATATATATATATATATATATATATATATATATATATATATATATATATATAACATATATATAATAAAATATATATATATATATATATATATATACACATATATATAATAAAACATATATATATATATATATATATATATATATATATATATAGATATATATATATAGATATAGATAGATAGATATGCATGGAGATGCATATATATGTATAACAATATATAGATATATTACCGATAAAGACTGAGGTAAGACTGAGGTGTGTATATGTATATCTATATATATATATATATATATATATATATATATATATATATATATATATATATATATATATATATATATATATATATATATATTCACACACACATGCACAGGATCACAATTGCCAGTGTTGGCTTTGGAACCTCTACCCATCTAGTTAGTGGTACTACAATGTTAGGCAGTTATCACAGGTGGCACAGAGCTTATAGCATAGAGAGTGTTCCACAGTACGTGTAAAGTGAATTACAACATGTGCCCTTGTAAGGTATGGTAGTGGGGGGGGTGTACTGGTTGTGAATGGAGTCATAATACTGTCATGCAAGAGTCTACAAACTCCCAAACACTGCTATACACACCAGTGCACACACACACACACACATGTGCCAGTACTGTGATTAGCAGCCCAGCCTCTCTAGCTATTCATTCCATACTGTTACATAGCTGTTGCCCACAGCACAAAGCTTATAGATCTGCAGAGTTTCTACAGATACATCTACGGTTGATGTAAAAAGCAGCCCTCATAGAATGGAACACAAGATGTGTGCTGGGAATACCATGGCCTAAAATTGTAAACCATGGCTACCCACTGGATATAGTCCTCACTCAAACACTCTCAGGTTACTGGCCTTGCACACACACACACACACACACACACACACACACACACACACACACACACACACACACACACACACACACACACATTCATATTTGCCATGACTCGGATTGGACCCCCTACCTATGTAAGTATTGGTACATTCTTGCCCAACAAGGTCATTTATGAGGTGTGGCTACAACCAGTTGAGTAATGACATGCTGGTAAACAGTCCAGCAACCTGGAGATATATTGACTGGGGATCTCCTACTTTTGTGGTATCTTTCTAACCTGAGATGTCATATCCTTGTGTGGGCATACCTCTCACCTGTACATTTTCTGCCAGGTTGTCCAGGTGTTTGGCTAGAGGTTTCATCCTGTCTACATAAACATGTGTTTTTATGGCAAGTTAGTTACATATAATTGAAGAGTGATGTTACAAAATAATGACAGACATTAGTGTTTCAGACTACATAACCTTCAGACAATTCCCACTACTGCAAACCCCTCACCCTACTAACTTTCTCACTATGTAAGGGCGATATTCACAACACATGCCTATCATTGTGCCTTTATTCCACTTTTATTTCTGTCCATGTCCAGATATCTTGCTTTCAAAGGTTGGGAGTTATGGGTGTGGGTACAGAGTGCATTCTACTGTGCAGGCATGTCAATTATATGTAAAAGCAAACATAAGAAAAAATGATTATTGATAATAACAACTGGCAACAGTACCAAAAAGCACTTATATTCACAAAAGTCTTGGCACCGTAGCTACACATCCTTCAAGATGTCTCTTATATGTGTAGAATATTCCACATAGCACTGTGACTTCCAGGTATGTCAGTGGCAGAGCAGTGGGTAGAACTGACATGCATAACAGTTGTCACTGCAGTTGTCTGCACATGGCCCTGTCAAAGACAGCACTGTACCTAGGGCACTACAAGATGACTGCCAGGAGGACGTGCTGGCCAGATCCTGACAGTATTAACCACACATACACATAGCTCCTTGACCCCTGCATATTGTGGATAGGCAACATGTTTTCATGTGTATTGGTACAGCCCTGTCAATGTATGCTATGCTGCTATTTCCTTGCAAACATACATGTTACTGCATTTGTGTGGGTATATGGGGGGGGGGGGGAGACACCTGTCAACTGTACACATTTCCACAGACTGTGCTGATATTTGCTTTACATTTTGGTTCCATTTACCATACCATTGTGCCATGTCTTGGGGACTAGAGGCATATCAGTAAAGAGCACAGGTCAGATTGTAATCGCATACATTTGAGTTTCAGACGTCTTATCCTTCATAGTCTTACTGCAACTGCGAGCCCTGTTGTTCTATCACTGTGTGAGTCTGTAGTGGGTAATTCAACATTGCCGCCATTTGTGCACCTTTACCAGACATTTCATTGTGGTTTTCTACAGCTGACTTGCTGTGTGGGTGTGAGGAGTGGGTATGGGACCCCCACACTGACATCCATGCCTGTGACCTATGACCCCCCAATTAGTTGTCCCCACACATATACACTGCAATGGGATTTGCCACCTTGGGTACTACTGCATAGTGTGTGGAGGCCAGTTTTGCCCCTTATAGTTGTCAGTTGTGTGCTGCTATCCCAGTAGGCCACCCCATTCCCATGCATGCATGCAGCATTACCATAGATATGCTAGCAAAACATACTGATCCAGTCATTTATTGTTAAAAAGACTGACTTACCTTGTGCTTACAGCAGTTGTAAGGACAGTGCTTGAGGACCACCTATGTTGGATGCACACAGTACACTGCCTATAGATGGTAAGTTACAGGCAATTTGATGTGGGTGTCATCCATTTTACTGTGTGTGTGAGTCAGAGAGATGTGTCAGTCCCTGAGGTCCCGACAGTATCAGTGTGTGTGCTACAAGTTGCCTCTTTGCCAAGACCTGAGCATACTGGGCATGTCTCTATTTGCCTACAGGAGCAGGCTCAGGGGCCTCCTCCTCTGAGTCCCTCTGTACCTGTGGGGACATTGGCAATAATGGTGGGCTGTGTGGCCCTTCCCTGTGCTGTTCCTTCTGCAGCTGTTTCCGCAGGATCGTATTGTTTAGCATGGCACATACTATGAACATGTGGGCACATGTGGATGGAGAGTACTGCAAGGCTCCACCAGATATGTCAAGGCAGAGGAACCATGACTTGAGCATCCCAATCACATAGGTTCATAGGTTCATAGATTAGTACTAGGCTAACTGCCCTTATGGGCCATCTTCAGCCTAGCCAATTACACCATGTGAGAATCAAACCCTACACATTATTTTGTAAGGTAAACACCTTAACTATTATGCCAACCTCCCACCCATAAATCAAGGGACATCTGGGTTTGAACCAGAGACCTCTTGATCTGCAGTCAAATGCTCTATCACTGAGCAATACCCCTGTTACATGATCTATAATGATCCTAGTGTGTGCGCGTGCCTCATTATGGCATTCTTGTGTGAGTGTGTGTGCATTTCTGATGGGTGTCATCATCCACAGCTCCAGTGCATAGCCAGCATCCCCCAACAGTTGGCCATATGGGATGCCTCCACTGGCAAATGCCTGGTACAGCTGTGACGAATGCCAGATGTGGGAGTTGTGATAGCTTCCAGGGCTTCCAGCACACACATTCATGATTATTCCCTGGACATTGCACACAACCTGGCAGTTGATGGAGGGGAATCCATTGTGGTTTAGGTAGACCCTACCTTGTTCATCGGGTGGTGCTTTGATGAGGATGTGCGTGCAGTCTATGGCACCTAGTACCTCCGGGTATTCTGCTACACAGTGGAAGTGATGCATATTGCCGGTCCTCTCCTCACGGGTGCTGGAGAAGTAAATGTGCTTATCGGCATGTGATAGCATGGCATCCAGGAACTGGTGGAGTACTCTGGATGCAGATGTCTGTGAGACCCCCATAATGTCCCCAGTAGGTCTTTGAAAAGTAACACAAACCAAGAAGAATCACTGTTCCAATGTTCACCAAAACACCAAAAATACAGAACAGATGGAAGAGGTGCAAATCCGTAATCCACACGAATTCCTTTATTAAAACGACTCTTCAGTCCAATAAAACGCAGAAACAATAAGTTTGACTATACAGTCCACTAACGCGATTACACCAGCACTGCATTTTCATTTAAACCACTTCATCAGATGGAGACAAATGCATACCTACACAAAAACCACTCCTTATATATTCATCAAAATAATTAAACAATTAGTTAATTAAAGGGAACAAGATACTTAAACATTTAAAGGGGTAAGACTTATAATGCATACAACACATACATTAAAATATATTATAATGGTTTCCCCCCACAATGACCTGATACATTAATGGATTAATAAATTAATATTATTATCAAAATTTAATAAAAACTTTATAATAACTTAATCTAATAAAACAAACTAAATTCTTTAATACAACCAGCAAAAGCATTACAGCTTGTGGTATCCTATACTACCAACACTTTATAATGTAAACTGATTTTAATACACATTTAAAATAATATAAATATAGAAAAAAATGTATCAGGTCAGTGTGGGGGGAATCCATTATAATATATGTTAGTGTCATGGAAACCCGCTCAGATCCGATTACAGCTGTTAAAACTGCCTTAATCACTCTGTCTGCATCAACCTTTGTTCTTCCCAGCAACAAAATAGCCACCCCTTGCAGATGTTGAACCCAGGACCCTGTACACCATAGTCACAGCAATTTACCACTAAGCCATGTGAGCTGTAGGATTTCCTGCTGTTTTTCAAACATATCAATACGGAAGAAACATTGTGGAATCACTAATGCACTAATGATTGGTATTCACTATTTACAAATATAAATATATATATATATATATATATATATATATATATATATATATATATATATATAAAATAAAACATATATATATATATATATATATATATATATATATATATATATATATAGATATATATAGATATAGATAGATAGATATGCATGGAGATACATATATATGTATAACAATATGTAGATATATTACCGATAAAGACTGAGGTAAGACTGAGGTGTGTGTGTGTGTATATATATATATATATATATATATATATATATATATATATATATATATATATATATATATATATTCACACACACATGCACAGGATAACAATTGCCAGTGTTGGCTTTGGAACCTCTACCCATCTAGTTAGTGGTAGCACAATGTTAGGCAGTTATCACAGGTGGCACAGAGCTTATAGTGTAGAGAGTGTTCCACAGTACGTGTAAAGTGAATTACAACGTGTGCCCTTGTAAGGTATGGTAGTGAGGGGGGGTGTGTACTGGTTGTGAATGGAGTCATAATACTGTCATGCAAGAGTCTACACACTCCCAAACACTGCTATACACACCAATGCACACACACACACATGTGCCAGTACTGTGATTAGCAGCCCTGCCTCTCTAGCTATTCATTCCATACTGTTACATAGCTGTTGCCCACAGCACAAAGCTTATAGATCTGCAGAGTCTCTACAGATACATCTACGGTTGATGTAAAAAGCAGCCCTCATAGAATGGAACACAGGATGTGTGCTGGGAATACCATGGCCTAAAATTGTAAACCATAGCTACCCATTGGATATAGTCCTCACTCAAACACTCTCAGGTTACTGGTCTTGCACACACACACACACACAAACACACACACACACACACACACACACACACACACACACACACACACACTCATATTTGCCATGACTCGGATTGGACCCCCTACCTATGTAAGTATTGGTACATTCTTGCCCAACAAGGTCATTTATGAGGTGTGGCTACAACCAGTTGAGTAATGACATGCTGGTAAACAGTCCAGCAACCTGGAGATATATTGACTGGGGATCTCCTACTTTTGTGGTATCTTTCTAACCTGAGATGTCATATCCTTGTGTGGGCATACCTCTCACCTGTACATTTTCTGCCAGGTTATCCAGGAGTTTGGCTAGAGGTTTCATCCTGTCTACATAAACATGTGTTTTTATGGCAAGTTAGTTACATATAATTGAAGAGTGATGTTACAAAATAATGACAGACATTACTGTTTCAGACTACATAACCTTCAGACAATTCCCACTACTGCAAACCCCTCACCCTACCAACTTTCTCACTATGTAAGGGCGATATTCACAACACATGCCTATCATTGTGCCTTTATTCCACTTTTATTTCTGTCCTTGTCCAGATATATTGCTTTCAAAGGTCGGGAGTTTTGGGTGTGGGTACAGAATGCATTCTACTGTGCAGGCATGTCAATTATATGTAAAAGCAAACATAAGAAAAAATGATTATTGATAATAACAACTGGCAATAGTACCAAAAATCACTTATATTCACAAAAGTCTTGGCACCTTAGCTACACATCCTTCAAGATGTCTCTTATATGTGTAGAATATTCCACATAGCACTGTGACTTCCAGGTATGTCAGTGGCAGAGCAGTGGGTAGAACTGACATGCATAACATTTTGTCACTGCAGTTGTCTGCACATGGCCCTGTCAAAGACAGCACTGTACCTAGGGCACTACAAGATGACTACCAGGAAGACGTGCTGGCCAGATCCTGACAGTATTAACCACACATACACATAGCTCCTTGACCCCTGCATATTGTGGACAGGCAACATGTTTTCATGTGTATTGGTACAGCCCTGTCAATGTGTGCTATGCTGCTATTTCCTTGCAAACATACATGTTACTGCATTTGTGTGGGTATATGGGGGGGACACCTGTCAACTGTACACATTTCCACAGACTGTGCTGATATTTGCGTTACATTTTGGTTCCATTTACCATACCATTGTGCCATGTCTTGGTGACTACTGGCATATCAGTAAAGAGCACAGGTCAGATTGTAATGGCATACATTTGAGTTTCAGACGTCTTATCCTTCATAGTCTTACTGCAACTGCGAGTCCTGCTCTTCTATCACTGTGTGATTCTGTAGTGTGTAATTCAACATTGCCGCCATTTGTGCACCTTTACCAGACATTTCATTGTGGTTTTCTACAGCTGACTTGCTGTGTGGGTGTGAGGAGTGGGTATGGGACCCCCACACTGACATCCATGCCAGTGACCTATGACCCCCCAATTAGTTGTCCCCACACATATACACTGCAATGGGATTTGCCACCTTGGGTACTACTGCATAGTGTGTGGAGGCCAGTTTTGCCCCACATAGTTGTCAGTTGTGTGCTGCTATCCCAGTAGGCCACCCCATTCCCATGCATGCATGCAGCATTACCATAGATATGCTAGCAAAACATACTGATCCAGTCATTTATTGTTAAAAAGACTGACTTACCTTGTGCTTACAGCAGTTGTAAGGACAGTGCTTGAGGACCACCTATGTTGGATGCACACAGTACACTGCCTATCAATGGTAAGTTACAGGCAATTTGATGTGGGTGTCATCCATTTTACTGTGTGTGTGAGTCAGAGAGATGTGTCAGTCCCTGAGGTCCCGACAGTGTCAGTGTGTGTGCTACAAGTTGCCTGTTTGCCAAGACCTGAGCATACTGGGTATGTCTCTATTTGCCTACAGGAGCAGGCTCAGGGGCCTCCTTCTCTGAGTCCCTCTGTACCTGTGGGGACATTGGCAATAATGGTGGGCTGTGTGGCCCTTCCCTGTGCTGTTCCTTCTGCAGCTGTTTCCGCAGGATCGTATTGTGTAGCATGGCACATACTATGAACATGTGGGCACATGTGGATGGAGAGTACTGCAAGGCTCCACCAGATATGTCAAGGCAGAGGAACCATGACTTGAGCATCCCAATCACATAGGTTCATAGGTTCATAGATTAGTACTACGCTAACTGCCCTTATAGGCCATCTTCAGCCTAGCCAATTACACCATGTGAGAATCAAACCCTGCACCTTATGTTTGTAAGGTAAACACCTTAACTATTATGCCAACCTCCCACCCATAAATCAAGGGGCATCTGGGTTTGAACTGGAGACCTCTTGATCTGCAGCCAAATGCTCTATCACTGAGCAATATCCCCTGTTACATGATCTATAATGATCCTAGTGTGTGCGTGTGCCTCATTATGGCATTCTTGTGTGAGTGTGTGTGCATTTCTGGTGGGTGTCATCATCCACAACTCCAGTGCATAGCCAGCATCCCCCAACAGTTGGCCATATGGAATGCCTCCACTGGCAAATGCCTGGTACAGCTGTGACGAATGCCAGATGTGGGAGTTGTGATAGCTTCCAGGGCTTCCAGCACACACATTCATGATAATGCCCTGGACATTGCACACAACCTGGCAGTTGATGGAGGGGAATCCATTGTGGTTTAGGTAGACCCTACCTTGTTCATCGGGTGGTGCTTTGATGAGGATGTGCGTGCAGTCTATGGCACCTAGTACCTCCAGGTATTCTGCTACACAGTGGAAGCGATGTATATTGCCGGTCCTCTCCTCACGGGTGCTGGAGAAGTAAATGTGCTTATCGGCATGTGATAGCATGACATCCAGGAACTGGTGGAGTACTCTGGATGCAGATGTCTGTGAGACCCCCATAATGTCCCCAGTAGGTCTTTGAAAAGTAACACAAACCAAAAAGAATCACTGTTCCAATGTTCACCAAAACACCAAAAATACAGAACAGATGGAAGAGGCGCAAATCCGTAATCCACATGAATTCCTTTATTAAAACGACTCTTCAGTCCAATAAAACGCAGAAACAATAAGTTTGACTATACAGTCCACTAACGCGATTACACCAGCACTGCGTTTTCATTTAAACCACTTCATCAGATGGAGACAAATGCATACCTACACAAAAACCACTCCTTATATATTCATCAAAATAATTAAACAATTAGTTAATTAAAGGGAACAAAATACTTAAACATTTAAAGGGATAAGACTTATAATGCATACAACACATACATTAAAATATATTATAATGGATTCCCCCCACACTGACCTGATACATTACTGGATTAATAAATTATTATTATTATCAAAATTTAATAAAAACTTTATAATAACTTAATCTAATAAAACAAACTAAATTCTTTAATACAACCAGCAAAAGCATTACAGCTTGTGGTATCCTATACTACCAACACTTTATAATGTAAACTGATTTTAATACACATTTAAAATAATATAAATATAGAAAAAAATGTGTCAGGTCAGTGTGGGGGGAATCCATTATAATATATTTTAGTGTCATGGAAACCCGCACAGATCTGATTACAACTGTTAAAACTGCCTTAATCACTCTGTCTGCATCAACCTTTGTTCTGCCCAGCAACAAGATAAACACCCCTTGCAGATGTTGAACCCAGGACCCTGTACACCATAGTCACAGCAATTTACCACTAAGCCATCTGAGCTGTAGGATTTCCTGCTGTTTTTCAAACATATCAATACGGAAGAAACATTGTGGAATCACTAATGTACTAATGATTGGTATTCACTATTTACAAATATATATATATATATATATATATATATATATATATATATATATATATATATATATATATATATATATATATATATATATATAGATAGATAGATATAGATATAGATAGATAGATATGCATGGAGATACATATATATGTATAACAATATATAGATATATTACCGATAAAGACTGAGGTAAGACTGAGGTGTGTGTGTGTATATATATATATATATATATATATATATATATATATATATATATATATATATATATATATATATAGATATATATAGATATATATATACACATATATATATATATGTGTGCATATATATATTCACACACACATGCACAGGATCACAATTGCCAGTGTTGGCTTTGGAACCTCTACCCATCTAGTTAGTGGTACTACAATGTTAGGCAGTTATCACAGGTGGCACAGAGCTTATAGTGTAGAGAGTGTTCCACAGTACGTGTAAAGTGAATTACAACATGTGCCCTTGTAAGGTATGGTAGTGGGGGGGGTGTACTGGTTGTGAATGGAGTCATAATACTGTCATGCAAGAGTCTACACACTCCCAAACACTGCTATACACACCAATGCACACACACACACACACATGTGCCAGTACTGTGATTAGCAGCCCTGCCTCTCTAGCTATTCATTCCATACTGTTACATAGCTGTTGCCCACAGCACAAAGCTTATAGATCTGCAGAGTCTATACAGATACATCTACGGTTGATGTAAAAAGCAGCCCTCATAGAATGGAACACAGGATGTTTGCTGGGAATACCATGGCCTAAAATTGTAAACCATGGCTACCCACTGGATATAGTCCTCACTCGAACACTCTCAGGTTACTGGTCTTGCACACACACACACACACACACACACACACACACACACACACACACACACACACACACACACACACACACACACACACACACACACACACACTCATATTTGCCATGACTCGGATTGGACCCCCTACCTATGTAAGTATTGGTACATTCTTGCCCAACAAGGTCATTTATGAGGTGTGGCTACAACCAGTTGAGTAATGACATGCTGGTAAACAGTCCAGCAACCTGGAGATATATTGGCTGGGGATCTCCTACTTTTGTGGTATCTTTCTAACCTGAGATGTCATATCCTTGTGTGGGCATACCTCTCACCTGTACATTTTCTGCCAGGTTGTCCAGGTGTTTGGCTAGAGGTTTCATCCTGTCTACATAAACATGTGTTTTTATGGCAAGTTAGTTACATATAATTGAAGAGTGATGTTACAAAATAATGACAGACATTACTGTTTCAGACTACATAACCTTCAGACAATTCCCACTACTGCAAACCCCTCACCCTACCAACTTTCTCACTATGTAAGGGCGATATTCACAACACATGCCTATCATTGTGCCTTTATTCCACTTTTATTTCTGTTCTTGTCCAGATATCTTGCTTTCAAAGGTTGGGAGTTGTGGGTGTGGGTACAGAGTGCATTCTACTGTGCAGGCATGTCAATTATATGTAAAAGCAAACATAAGAAAAAATGATTATTGATAATAACAACTGGCAACAGTACCAAAAAGCACTTATATTCACAAAAGTCTTGGCACCTTAGCTACACATCCTTCAAGATGTCTCTTATATGTGTAGAATATTCCACATAGCACTGTGACTTCCAGGTATGTCAGTGGCAGAGCAGTGGGTAGAACTGACATGCATAAAAGTTGTCACTGCAGTTGTCTGCACATGGCCCTGTCAAAGACAGCACTGTACCTATGGCACTACAAGATGACTGCCAGGAGGACATTCTGGCCAGATCCTGACAGTATTAACCACACATACACATAGCTCCTTGACCCCTGCATATTGCGGATAGGCAACATGTTTTCATGTGTATTGGTACAGCCCTGTCAATGTGTGCTATGCTGCTATTTCCTTGCAAACATACATGTTACTGCATTTGTGTGGGTATATGGCGGGGGGGGACACCTGTCAACTGTACACATTTCCAAAGACTGTGCTGATATTTGCTTTACATTTTGGTTCCATTTACCATACCATTGTGCCATGTCTTGGGGACTAGATGCATATCAGTAAAGAGCACAAGTCAGATTGTAATGGCATACATTTGAGTTTCAGACGTCTTATCCTTCATAGTCTTACTGCAACTGTGAGTCCTGCTGTTCTATCACTGTGTGAGTCTGTAGTGGGTAATTCAACATTACCGCCATTTGTGCACCTTTACCAGACATTTCATTGTGGTTTTCTACAGCTGACTTGCTGTGTGGGTGTGAGGAGTGGGTATGGGACCCCCACACTGACATCCATGCCTGTGACCTATGACCCCCCAATTAGTTGTCCCCACACATATACACTGCAATGGGATTTGCCACCTTGGGTACTACTGCATAGTGTGTGAAGGCCAGTTTTGCCCCACATAGTTGTCAGTTGTGTGCTGCTATCCCAGTAGGCCACCCCATTCCCATGCATGCATGCAGCATTACCATAGACATGCTAGCAAAACATACTGATCCAGTCATTTATTGTTAAAAAGACTGACTTACCTTGTGCTTACAGCAGTTGTAAGAACAGTGCTTGAGGACCACCTATGTTGGATGCACACAGTACACTGCCTATAGATGGTAAGTTACAGGCAATTTGATGTGGGTGTCATCCATTTTACTGTGTGTGTGAGTCAGAGAGATGTGTCAGTCCCTGAGGTCCCGACAGTGTCAGTGTGTGTGCTACAAGTTGCCTCTTTGCCAAGACCTGAGCATACTGGGCATGTCTCTATTTGCCTACAGGAGCAGGCTCAGGGGCCTCCTCCTCTGAGTCCCTCTGTACCTGTGGGGACATTGGCAATAATGGTGGGCTGTGTGGCCCTTCCCTATGCTGTTCCTTCTGCAGCTGTTTCCGCAGGATCATATTGTGTAGCATGGCACATACTATGAACATGTGGGCACATGTGGATGGAGAGTACTGCAAGGCTCCACCAGATATGTCAAGGCAGAGGAACCATGACTTGAGCATCCCAATCACATAGGTTCATAGGTTCATAGATTAGTACTACGCTAACTGCCCTTATAGGCCATCTTCAGCCTAGCCAATTACACCATGTGAGAATCAAACCCTGCACCTTATGTTTGTAAGGTAAACACCTTAACTATTATGCCAACCTCCCACCCATAAATCAAGGAGCATCTGGGTTTGAACCGGAGACCTCTTGATCTGCAGTCAAATGCTCTATCACTGAGCAATATCCCCTGTTACATGATCTATAATGATCCTAGTGTGTGCGTGTGCCTCATTATGGCATTCTTGTGTGAGTGTGTGTGCATTTCTGATGGGTGTCATCATCCACAGCTCCAGTGCATAGCCAGCATCCCCCAACAGTTGGCCATATGGGATGCCTCCACTGGCAAATGCCTGGTACAGCTGTGACGAATGCCAGATGTGGGAGTTGTGATAGTTTCCAGGGCTTCCAGCACACACATTCATTATAATGCCCTGGACATTGCACACAACCTGGCAGTTGATGGAGGGGAATCCATTGTGGTTTAGGTAGACCCTACCTTGTTCATCGGGTGGTGCTTTGATGAGGATGTGCGTGCAGTCTATGGCACCTAGTATCTCTGGGTATTCTGCTACACAGTGGAAGCGATGCATATTGCCGGTCCTCTCCTCACGGGTGCTGGAGAAGTAAATGTGCTTATCGGCATGTGATAGCATGACATCCAGGAACTGGTGGAGTACTCTGGATGCAGATGTCTGTGAGACCCCCATAATGTCCCCAGTAGGTCTTTGAAAAGTAACACAAACCAAAAAGAATCACTGTTCCAATGTTCACCAAAACACCAAAAATACAGAACAGATGGAAGAGGCGCAAATCCGTAATCCACACGAATTCCTTTATTAAAACGACTCTTCAGTCCAATAAAACACAGAAACAATAAGTTTGACTATACAGTCCACTAACGCGATTACACCAGCACTGCATTTTCATTTAAACCACTTCATCAGATGGAGACAAATGCATACCTACACAAAAACCACTCCTTATGTATTCATCAAAATAATTAAACAATTAGTTAATTAAAGGAAACAAGATACTTAAACATTTAAAGGGGTAAGACTTATAATGCATACAACACATACATTAAAATATATTATAATGGATTCCCCCCACACTGACCTGATACATTAATGGATTAATAAATTAATATTATTATCAAAATTTAATAAAAACTTTATAATAACTTAATCTAATAAAACAAACTAAATTCTTTAATACAACCAGCAAAAGCATTACAGCTTGTGGTATCCTATACTACCAACACTTTATAATGTAAACTGATTTTAATTCACATTTAAAATAATATAAATATAGAAAAAAATAATAAAAAAACATAAAATGAAAACACTTAAAGCTTAGCTGATCTCAGCTTGAGTACAGGTGCTAAAGAGATGGCATCATTTAGACCTGGAGGTTTATTTGCCTCCAAGGAAAGCTGCCACAACAGCTCTTTATACTCAATCACACCACAAAAGGAGGGGATGTATCCATATTCATAAAGGATACCCACACTTCCAGGTTGGTGGCAATGCACGAAGCTTCGGAAACCATCCAGGTGCAACTAACCATAGGCAAAACTGCTCTACAAATTGTAGCATGCTACAGGCCACCCTCTCAAACTCAGGAACCCCACACAGCCTTCCTGAAGACACTGGAGGGTATAAATGTATCTCCAAACACCATCATATTGGGTGACTTCAACTACCCGAATATAGACTGGGAACATTACTCAAGCCCTAACTTTCTAGCCCAACGGTTCCTGGAGTTCATAAATTCAAATGCCATGGAACAGCTAGTCACTGTTCCCACGAGAGGAGAAAATATACTAGATCTCATTGTCACAAACATGGGGACAAAATGCTCCACACCAGAAGTATATCCCTCATTGGTGAGATCTGATCATAAACTAATCTCACTGGAAATCCACATCCCGCCCCACCCCAAACAAAAAGACCATAGTGAAGAACTTCTCTAAAGCAAACTTCACACTACTCAAGACTGGTGTAGTATCCTTCAAGGCCCCTGAGCCAGAGGAAACCACAACCCAAGCTGCGGAAGCCCTTACAAATGCCTTCTATGAACACCTCCAGGACTGCATGGATCAGGCAATCCCAAATAAAACCAAGACTCTTTCCACAAAGGGCAAACGTCCAGTCTGGTGGACCCCAGCCATTAACAAACTTTACAATAAGAGGAGAAAGCTATTACATGATAGAACAAAATCCATAAAAGGGAAGTCACCCCTGATCATTATTAGTAAAAAATACGAGCACTCATAAAATCAACTAAGGCCAATTTTGAGAGAAAAATTGCCATGGATTCAAAGGACAATCATAAGGCCTTTTTCAGCTATGTTAGGAACCTGGGTGGAAACTCCCAGATATGCTCAGAATTAGTCCAAAATGATACAAAAATCACTGAACCCACAGACATTGCCAACATACTGGCAGACAGGTTCAGTGCAAACTTCACCCCTCCCCCCCTAAAGGAGAGATAACTATCCCAGCCGAGTGTAGCCTCCCGGACATCTCAAATGCACAGGTGAAAGCTGCTCTCTCTAAAGCTAAAAACACAGCTTCAATGGGACCGGATGGTGTCCCGGCTGTGTGCTACACGAGCTAAATGAGGAATTAACCCCACATAAGGCAGCTGTTTAATCTCAGCCTTACCACAGGATACGTGCCCAAGGAGTGGCGACGGCAACTGTGGTCCCACTCTACAAAGGCGCCTCTACGGACCCTGGTAATTACGCCCCATAAGCTTAACAAGTCTAGTCTGCAAAGCTATGGAGAGGATCATAATGGAGCTCATAAACAAAGATATAGGGGACTTGCAGACATTGGACACGACCCAGTTTGGCTTTGTCAAGGGAAGATCATGCCTTTTGAACTTGGTCGACTTCTTCGAAACAGTCACCAAGGCCATTGATGAGGGAAAGGCAGTCCATACAGCCTACCTTGACCTTGCAAAGGCTTTCGACACAATACCCCACTCGGTATTGTAGAAAAACTTACCAGCTTAAATGTAAACCCATATGTCACAAGATGGGTTGCAAACTGGCTTAAGGACAGAACCCACAGGGTTAGAGTTGCTGGCGCTGTGTCAGACTCCAAGCTGGTCACAAGTGGTGTCCCACAGGGCTCGGTCCTTGGCCCCCTATTGTTTGGCATCTACTTCTCAGAAGTACAGGCCAGCATGGGAGGACTTTGGCTGACAAAGTTTGCAGACGACTGCAAACTGGGCGCCATAGTGAGAAAGTGCATCGGACACGGATATCCTTCAGAAGGGACTCACGGAAACAGATAGCTGGTGCCAGAGCCATGGCCTGAAGTTAAACGCCAAAAAATGTATAGTCATACCCTTCGGGAAAAACAAGGTAACCCCAAGCTACCATATAGGTGGCAATCCACTAAGCACAGAAGAGGTTATCAGGGACCTGGGGACCCAGGTTGACAGTGGCCTTTCTTTTGACACTCACATTGCTAAAGTGGTTAGAAAGACCTTCTACATTGCCCACCTGATCATGAAGGGATTCACATCCAGATCTAGTGAGGTCATTGTTCCCCTGTACTCTTCACTTATCAGACCAATGATCGAGTACAATGCCCCATTTGGGATGTATCTCACCAGACATCTGCAGCAATTGGAGAGACCCCAAAAGTTCCTCACCAAAAGGATAAAGGGTCTCCAAAATCTGTCATATGTTGCCAGATTAAAGAAACTCCATCTCTATTCAGTCGCATACCGTCTGCTCAGAGGTGACATGTGCCTGACATACAAGGCCATGTCCAACCCGGAATTAATGGACATGCTCCACCTCAAAAAATCCAAATCCACCAAAACCACTAGAGCAAGCAACTTAAACCTTAGCACGGATATAAATAGGATGTGCTGGAGGGATAGATTTATCACTCAGAGACTCCCTATGCTGTGGAATAAAATCCCGGTCCATGTGAGGCAGAGCACCTCGCTGACTCTGTTCAAGAGAAATCTAGACCTGTGGATGGGAGATCGTAGGTTTACCCCGGGAATCATCTCTGTGTCACTGCTGGACAGAGGCACAACAAACTAATGGGCACAGTATTTTTTCATATAAGGGGTGGCGTAAGCCACAAAAATTTGGGCTAGGCTTATAAATGCCTTAGGGCAGATAGCCTAGTATAAACATATGAACCTATGAACCTAATCGAAGTTTCCCATAGCCCACCTCTTACATCCTTTTCCACTACTTCCAACACAAAGAAGCTAAATTTAGCTTCCTGGCAAATTAATTTATGTCGGTATAAAGCATTATTAGTACATTTTGTTTTTATCTCATAAAACGATTGTGTCGTTTTAATAAAGGAATTCGTGTGGATTACAGATTTGTGCCTCTTCCATCTGTTCTGTATTTTTGGTGCCTTTGAAAAGTACCCGTAGCTAGAATTTTTAAGACTACACATACCTTGGTATCCACTGGGATGGGTTCCCCTCTGTTGTTTCTAGGTCCGAGTTGAAGCCAGCACTGCTTGGTGATTTGCTGAAGTATGTCTCTGTCCACCCTGTAGTTGCTCTACTATTTCCAGATCAGGTAGCCCCAGTAAGGTACCCTGGGTCTGAAAACTCTTCTCCTCCTCCTTGGTCTGTGGAAGTTGTCAGCATTATCCTCCTCTCTGCCCTCAGCCTCTAGCACATACTAATGGATCAAAACAATGGCAGCCCCTAATATTTTTCCAGTTAAAATTCCCCCACATGTGCACACCAATGGTGCAGAGTTTGCGGGAAATACCACACTGTAAGGTTTTTCCATAGTTTATACTGTTGTGCTACAGATGCTGCCTTTATGATTATAATCTGACTATGATGCATTCCACCTGCTGGCTATGTAATTTGTTCTTGATTACTTTTATTCTGCTGTTTTCCTTTTTTTCCCTTCACATGTCCTCCCCTTTTAAGCCTCGAGGTGTGCCGCGCAAACCCGGTGCCCAAATGTAAACAGTCCTGCTATTTACAGATTTGTTTTTGTTTCTTTTAGACCCGGTGCATGCTGCACATGCATGCTTAGCTAATGTAGACATGATGAATTGGCTCTCCCTGTACACAAACATGCTCTTCACTTCATGGAATAACTTGATACAGCCTCAGACACACCCCCCTTGCTTAGCTGTGCTTAGCTAAGCTTATGTGTACATCATAGGGCTCCAGTGTGCTTACAACATGCCTGACACATCCCCTTTTCATGCTATAGCACCTACATGGTTAGGTGCAGTTTGGCAGTTAGAGGATTTTTGTGATTCAGTAAATTTCCCCTCATTTGCATACACATTGCCTTAGTCCATAGTTACTGCACTAACACAGAGCCTTTCCCCTTGACAGCCACTGTTCCTTGGTATTTTTTTTTATTCTGCATGAAGCAGACTATAATGGCAAAAGATTTCCCTTAAAGTTGAGTTTTCACATTTATTTATTTTTTTTATTTTTGGCACAATCCCATTTGCGCGCCGCTGACCTATGCTTAAACTGCTGAGATTGTCCAAAAAGATAACTTTGAGTTTTTATAAAAATGAAGCACTTTTCCATGCCAGTGGCCAGATATTTGGCCACTGGCATGCCTAAAGACTATAATACATGCTTTTTTGGAGCTACCATGCCTCCGTTTTGTTATTTGCAGAAATGAATACAGTTAGCAACTGGATACATTTCTGCAACTAACACTGTTCTTGCACGGATACCTGCCCACTTGCTGAATCGCTAATTCACCTCATTTCCATGGTTTTCACCAGCAAATGAGGTAATTAGCATTCTGCATTAGTTTCCATGCAAGAACAGTGTAGGCAAGGCAAGCTTGTGCACGTCAAAACACTAGTTTACTGGATCGCTCAGTGGCCATATTCCATGCAGGAGCGGCTACGCTATTCCTGCACGAAAAAGAAGTTTATTGAATCCCAGGGATAATTTTAGATGTAACTGAATTGTTCTTCCATAAAGCCATTGTTCCTCTTCTTTTGCAAGAGGCGTTTACTAGTATAGCACTGTTTTGTACACTAGACACATCCCTTTCTAATAAATGTGTTTCCTGTTAAACACATCAGCTTAATATTTGCTAGGATATTTTACTTAACCACCTCTTTTACAATCTCAAGTAAATCCATTTATATTTTGAAATACATAATACTAAAATTGTCATTATTCTTTAAAATATGTTTTACCTTTACATTAAGCACTCTGTGTACACACCTTATCTCACTGTTGGACTTAATGACAAGATATTTTGATAAAATAAGAACATTTATGATTTACATAATTCCATTTGTATGTGTCAGGTTCTATTAAAAGTAATCTTCTGTAAACATTTTTGAAAACCAAATTCTAAACAAACCATCAAAAAACCCTGTCATGAAAAACAAAGAATCCTTTTGAGCTACCTGTTCCAACTATAAATCTGACTCTGGACACAGCCTCCAGTCTCATCTTATCTGCTCATTTTATTAGGCACTGAGAGAGCAACTGGAAAGGCCCTTCCCTTAGCCTCTTAAAGCTTGAGCTGTGTACAGTTTTATACCATCCCACTCACTCACTACACACTGCAAATCTCTGATTATTATACCTTTTCTTCATATTAATTTTAAAATCTATAAAATCTGATCTAAGCTACCAATCACTGCTGAGCCTAGAAATTGCTTCTCAGCTTGGGATTTTGGCTTCTGCAGAGAGGGAGGTTTTGGTTCCTGCTGGTCTCTGACTGGGCAGTGTGAACTGGACTTCACTGAGTGATCTGCAGATTTGTTGAGAACCTCTTCAGGGACTTTTTCCAGATTGGCTTTCTGTTCTGTACAAGTACTGCAGATTCTAGTTGATGTACTAAAAGAAGACAATAGCAAGTGAACTGATCCCATAAACATTTGGATTAATGCTACTTCTCAGGATTTAACTTGGGACTAGTGTTACTCTTTTGCTTCTGGTGAGAAAAAGAGCAAAGTTTAGTCTTAGAGATTCTTGATTGTAGTCTATACGCTTACAGAACATAAGCTAGCCAGCTGTAAGCCTCTATTGTACCATACCTTGTAGATCACATATTAAGGATCTGTAACTATGAATATGCACTTTTCTACTATATCTGTAGCCAGTTTGGTGAAAATGAGCATCCTCAGGCAATGGTAGCAATTGTCTCATATTTACTGGAAACCATCTAATTCTTAAACTGAAATGGTATGTAATGGGATGTATTGCACTGGAGTCAAATCTCTCACATACAAGCATTTATAATACCGAACAGGTTGTTAGAAACACAAACACTATACCCACCACATATAGTACGGACAAGACATGCAGACCCACATATACTGAAGCTCTTAAATGTAATCTTCCTATACACCAAAGGCCTCCCAGGAATTGTACTGACAATTTATATTGTCAACAACCTCAAAAGCACTCTACTAAAACTCAACATGTCACTTACAGTCACATCTCATGACATCTCAACTTCTAAACCCAAGGTATCCCTATTTAATCATCACCTCCAAAGAGGCTTTATGCCTCATGAATGGAGAATAGCAGCAGCCATCCTTCTGAGCAAAGGCAGGCCATTTATGGACCCTGCAAAGCTACAGGCCAATATGTCTCACTAGTCTCAAATGCAAAGCCTTGGAAAGAATTATAATGGCAATGATTGATAATGCTATAGGAAACCTCGAGACACTGGGCCTAGCCCAGACTGGTTTCATCAAGGGCAGTTCATGCCTACTCAACTTGCTGGATTTCTTTGTGAAGGTCACCAAAGCAATGGACAAGGGCAAAATTGCATACACTGAGTACCTTGACCTGGCCAAGGCATTTGACACCATACTCCACTCTGGCATTGCTGACAAACTAAGGAGATAAAGTATAAACACTTATGTCATCCAGTGGATAGCCAACTGGTTCACAGACAGGACTCAGAAGATAGAACTGGAGAGTCCACCTCTACAAAGAGGCCAATCACCAGCAAAATCCCTCAGGGATTGTTCCTGGGACCGCTGATGAGAAAGGCCTCTGATTGACCAGATTGTAAGAAGATTGCAATTTAGGAGCAGTTATAAAATCCCCCACTGACAACAATGTTCTTCAAGAAGAGCTGACACAGACAAATAACTGATGTCAGGGCCACAGACTAAAATGAAATGCCACAAATGCATAATATTATCCTTCAGGAACTTGGCAACCCCTGGTAACTAATATATTGATAACACACCACTAAAAGTCAACCCAGTAGTCAAGGCTTGGGGACACACATAGACAGTAACCTAACCTTTGACCAATTAGGTCACTGTTCTACTGTATTGGCACTCAGCAGACCTATCATTGAGTACAACACCCCTTTTGGTATGTAATTAAAAAGGCACATCCAACAACTGGAAAGGCCACAGGGGTTCCTCATAAAAGAATACAGTACATAAATAACACACCTTATTCAAACTACCCCAGAACTCTATTTCTGTATTCTGGTATGTACAGGCTGTTAAGAAAAGATTCATGCTTGGTATAAAAGGCATCTTCAGACCCCACTCTGCTGGACTCCCTGCATATCTGCAAAACTGACAGCACCCGAGTTACCTGTTCTAAAGACTTGATCATTGTATGTGATATAAATAGGACCTACTGGAGAGACAGGTATATACCCCATAGACAATGCTTATCTAGAACAGAGTTCTTGTCCATTTGAAGCAGATTTCCTTCCTAACTCAATTCAAGTACAACTTGGACAACTGGATGGGGAACCAGAAATTCACCCCTGGTTTGGTATCCATGCCCTGTAATGGACACAGGCAGGCTATAAATGTTTAATCTCCCAGGCCTCTCCTTACACTTCCAAGGGTACCAGACCTTGTCAGAGATTTGGAATGTATGGCAATTCTTGAAAAGGCCCCAGTGTCGTTAGCCTATTGCACACCTATGAACCAATTCTGATTACAAAACTAAGCATGTGACTTGCTTCCGTAACTGAATATGTCCATCAGCTCACACTTTAAACTGTTGTACTCCTGATACTACTGCAGCGGAAATGAATGGAGACTGAACTGCCTGCTCAAAAGAAATATAATGTTCTTCCAGCTCTTCTTTTCTTAATAACAGAAGGGGGAAAAAAGTCTGCTTTTATTTATTGAATGTTTTAAGTCCCCAGTACTTGTACTCTGTGTGTCATTGATATTATTAATCAACACTGTCCCTCACAGTTTGACACTATTCTATCATTACCAATGAAGTTAGAGCAAATGTAAATAAATCATATTTTCTTTTAGTACCAGTCTAATTCACTAAATATTATTCATAGGTTAGTACTAGGTTAACTGCCCATGTGAAAATGAAACCATGTACCTTATGTGTATAAGGTAAACACCTTAACCATTATGCCAACTTACTAACCTATAAACACCAGTCCACATACTTCATAGGTAAATATTAGGCTAACTGCCCTTGTCAGCCATTTTCAGCCTAGGATATTTCTCTTTTGTTGCTTGAGTTAACCTATCCAGTTTGCTGTTAGATTCCCCATAACATCCCATGATTGATAATTGTATATTCCCCATAGTGAGAATAACTGGGATCATATCATAGATAATTTGAGAAGACACACATATGGAATAAAGCATTTAGGAGCTGCCTCTGTCCATTAGAAAAGGTGACAGTCCTGGGGAAATTTTCTATTACCCTACCACAGAAACAAGTTGTACTTGAATATGGACAGGAATGAGCTTTGTTTTATGTAGATGGGAAGTCTGTTCAAAAGCAATGGTTTCCTCCGCAAGATATATTTGTCCCTCTAAACCATTCTGCTGATGTTGCATAAAAAGTTTAGATCCCCTAGATTGAGTATTTGTGATCCCATTTGACTTGCTTATGTGCAGTAGGTCTTTCAGTATTGAGTCAGAGAATGCCTTGTATGCCAGACACAATTTGTAACATACTAAGTATGGTGAAAGTGTTTTGAATCAGTCCATATAGAACATATTGTTTAGATTTTGTATGCTTTTAGTAAGGTATCTCTGTGGGCATTCCAGTTGTTGCATGTTTTTGGACAGATACTTATCAAACAGGGGCAAACATTAGCTTTTCTAATATGCTTGAGAGAGGGATTTTGTCAAAACCTTTAGCAGGTAGATTGAGTATTTGTGATCCCATTTGACTTGCTTATGTGCAGTAGGTCTTTCAGTATTGAGTCAGAGAATGCCTTGTATGCCAGACACAATTTGTAACATACTAAGTATGGTGAAAGTGTTTTGAATCAGTCCATATAGAACATATTGTTTAGATTTTGTATGCTTTTAGTAAGGTATCTCTGTGGGCATTCCAGTTGTTGCATGTTTTTGGACAGATACTTATCAAACAGGGGCATCATAGGTTCATATTTAGGTTCATAGGTTCATAGGTTAGTACTAAGCTAACTGCCCTTGCGAGCCATTTTAAGCCTAGCCAATTATCCCTTGTGAGACTCAAACCCTGCACCTTGTGTTTGTAAGGCAAACACCTTAACTATTAGGCCACCCTCCCAACCCAATGAGTGGCTTAATGAGGGCTGAGTAAACGAGGACAATAGCATCCCTAGATCTAAATGCAATCCCTTTGTTTATAAGGACTTTCTAACAACATTTGACACATGTTGGTCGAACATTAGGTCACTGTCCACATACATTCAAAAATCCTGATCATCTGGATCAACACTTAAGGGCATATTCTCAATATGGTAGCTTCCTGGGGTTGAGCATTTTCCAAAAATTAAAATAATGCAATTTTTGGTATTTAGGTTTACTCCATGATTTTGGCACCAGTTATTTATTTGGGACAAACCTTCTGGCAGGATGGCTAAGTCATCTGGGGATTCAGTTACTGTTCCTAGCTTTAAGTCAACTGCAGACATTGTCAGCCAGATGACTTTGATAATGGCTTTTACTTCAGAGAAGTAGAAGTAAGAGAGGAGAGGTCCCAACACAGAATCTTGTGGGACTCCACTGATGGATGGTCTCTTTGTAGAGTTAATCTCCTCAATTTTGTTCTCCTGCATCTGTTTGCCAGTTGATAATCCAGTTGATGTTGAATCTGTTTATTCCCAGTTTATTTAGCTTTTCTAATATGCTTGAGAGAGGGATTTTGTCAAAACCTTTAGCAGGTTGAGGTATGCTGCATATACTATTTTTATCTTCATCCGTTATTTGTGACCTTTTCAAAAAAAGTCTACCAGGTCGAGTAAGCATGACCTGGCTTAATGATTCTAACTGAACTGGGTCCAGTGTTTGGAGGTTCCCTATGTCTTATTGATGAGTTCCATAGCTTTGCATCTGAGGGTGGTCATAACTATGCATATGTAGTATATTTGCCGATATATTGCTCTGATCTCCACCTACTGTCACAACCTCAAGGCCCACCTGTTAAAAAGACACCACCATAAAACCATATAACACTCACGTCAGTGCCCTCAAAGTCAGTGCTGCAGTATTACTGGAAGTCTTAACTTCCACTTACAATTTGACATTCTAGCAGTCACAGAATTTGGGTAAAACAAGACTCCCCCAACTTCCAATACTTTATAGCCTCCTACAGGTATGTCAATGATGCCAGACCAAGCAAACGATCAGGTGGAGGCCCTCTAATATTGTACATAAATAACCCAAACCCAAATGTCATTCCCCAGGGAAAGTCCTCCTCAGACTCCTTCCCTAACTGTATTCTCCTAAAATGTCCCCACTCACAAAAGCAAACCACTACTGATTGCTACAGTCTACCACCCACAGTTTCCCTAAATAAATTCAAATTACTAATCTCTAACATCCTTAATAACTGTCCCAGAAATAACAACATAATCATTCTAGATTACTTCAGTCTAGTTATCTTGGCCCTGATTCATCTGACATGGTAGCTAACCTTGGTCTCCTTCAACTCATGAAAGGACCAACAAGACCTAAGGTCCTCCAAGCACTCCACACTCAACTTGATTATTACAAACATACTAAACTCCATCACCAGCATAAATATTCTGTCATCACTTAGTGACCACTGCCCAATCAATTTCACAATTTTCAACCATCCTATAAAACTACTACTAATATTAAAAGCCATCAGAAACCACAGTAGCACAAATATAGACAAACTCAGAGCCTCTCTCAAGCCCACATCTGGAACCATATAGTCTCTTTACATGAACTAATACAGCAGCTGTAAAACCAGTCAACTATCTACTCCAGCTGCAACACAAATTTTTGCCACTTATCCATAGGCTTTGTAAACTCATCAAAACTGAATGCCTATGCACTGAACTCAAACATCTTTTAACTCAAGGAATGAAACATGGCAAAAATAGAAACAGACCCTTAAAACTCACAACTGCACTTATTTTATAGTCTTGTATAACCATGCCAAGAAGTCCAACAGAAGGTACAAAAGAAAACTACAAACAAAGAAATTACATTCCTGAAAAAAACTATTGGAAATAGGTTAACATACTCACAGGAAGAAAACCTTCTCATGATGCCCTGTCTACAAACATCATTCAGTGTGGTACTACAAAACTTTTTCCAGAAGATTTCCTTAAAGAATTTATTACTCTCCCATCTAAGAACTCTGCATCTCCCATAGATTATGTGTTGCCCACTCCACCATCATTCAGCCCCCTCTACCACTTCAAATTTGTACTTCCCAAAGAAGTCTCTATTCTCTAGAAAAATATTTCCACTAACATCCCTCCCAGATATGACAGCATAAATACCTGGTTCATATATCACTTTAGAGAGCATCTACGTCTTCTACTCACCCAAATATATAACATATGTCTGACACAAAACATCATGCCACAGATTTTGGAAAACCACTCTAATGAAACTCCTTCCAAAGCAAAACAACTCAAAAGATACCTCTCACTTCTGTCCAATATCCATCCTCCAAATTCTGGACAAATGTCTTTAAAAGATAATTTACACCCAACTGTCCCTCTTTATCCAGCAGTACCACCTGCTTTCCTCCAAACAACAATGATTCCAGCCTGGACAGAATACTATGGCAGCACTTTGGTCCCTAACTGATAACCTCCTGCATAACTCTGATGCTAGCACCCTTACAGGTGCCCTATTTTTAGACCTGACAATGGCATTTGACCTCATTGACCACTATCTTCTCCAAAACAAACTAACTGAAATTGGTATCAGTCCAGACTCTACTCACTGGTTTAAAAACTTCTTCACTGACAGATACTTCAGCATTAAAATAGGATCCTCCCAATTAGAATCTGCACCTATTGCCAAAGGTGTACCACAAGGATCAGTTCTTGCTCACCTACTTTTCTCCATATTCATTAACAATCTTCCCTGTGACACCCCCCCCCCCAATCTCCCACTTATCATATATACTGATGATATGGTCATTTATTGATCAGGTCACTCTCACACCAACATTCAATGCCAGCTCCAGTCAAACTTACGTGAGTTCCACCAATGGCTCATAAAGGATGAACTACTACTCAACCCCACCAAGACCAAAAGTATGTTTTTGGAACTCCACAGAAAACTCACAAAGCACCTGACTCTTTAACTGTCTTTGACCAACACAACTATTCCATAGAGACAACCTCCACCTTCAATGACCTAGGACTATGGCTTGGTGGGTTCTTATTAGATGACCAAAGATGCATTCTATCAAATGCGTCTTGGTCGGACTTAAAACAACGAAAAGGCAAAATAGCGAAGTGGCTTTTAAGTGAATTCTTTCCCAGGGAAAGAATTTGCTTGGCCGCTTCTGTTACTTTGCCATTTTAGGCACTGTAGTGCGATCTCAGAGTTGGTATATTTAAGTAGAGGGGGTGTGGGGGGCAAAGCCTCCCACTTTATGTATTCTTTCATTTTTTTTTTCTTTTTGTTTAACAGCAATTTTTTTCCCTTGGAAAAAAAAATCACTGTTCTGACCTTTTGAGATTGTAAGCTTTCGCTTACATGGGGTCGTTTATTCATCGTTCGCTTTTTTAAGCATTCAGTGATATAAAATAGATGTGGCTTGGCTTGATCAGTCACTAAACTTCCATTTTCACATAAACTCCCTCCTATTCTTGGCCAAAAAGATCTCCCCTTTTCTATCCCAACTAGCCAGAGCAGCCATTAGCCAAGGACTTCTCCTTTCTCAACTTGAATATGGGCTCCCAATTTTTGCTTCTACCTCCAAGAGTAATACATTGCCACACTCCAGACTATCTCTAACAGCATCTGCTGATTAATTACAAACATACCTCTCTTTAAGCATCACAGTATTACCTTAAGAAAAGACAAACAGCTAACTATAAACAAAGATCTAACCTACGTTTAAGATCCCAACTCTACAAACTACTCCAGATCCACACATTTATTCCCCTTGCAGTAAGATTTCATGAAAAAAACTCCTCCTCATACAACATGAAACACTACTCACAAGCCACACTAATTCTTACTACCCCTAAAACAAAACACCATGGCACTGTACATGCTTTCTCCTCTTGGGCACCTACTCTTTGGCAAGCTCTCTACTTCAGCATTAAGGATATTAACACTTATTCCAAATAAAGAATGGAACTCAAAAGCACCTCTTTATCCAAGCCAAATATTCCTGCTTCAACACAGAATATATAACCTAATGCAGCTCCTTTCTGAGTCTCTTCTCCTGTCTCATGATTTACTGATGACTGACCCCACTTTAGAAAATAATTTATATAATGTACATTACATTCATTGATTGTACGTTGTACTGTGCTTGTTCACTATAACGTATATACACACCCAGGATTTAATAAAATCTGTGTAGGTGCAGTGTAGACCCTGTGAGACACAGCATCAGGCAGTTTTACTAAGCTCAGCTAAATAGAGCTATAATGACTATATGTGTTTCTAACATTGTAACACAAATACAAAATAAACACCTCTCCCATGTTTCAAACCCGAGCCCATCACATCTGCCACACACTGCATTAACCAGCCACACCACTCTTAATTAAAACAGGTGGCTTAAACAAAACATAATAATTGCCAATTACAGTCTTTAGGCATGTTTCATCGGAGATGAGTGCCACACTGCTCTGCGCAAACTGGAATAAAAAATAATGGAACAAATGGAAGTGTACCTTGGATTCTGGTACAATAGTACTCAACTAGACAGCTGAAGGCATGATAATGGATGTAACTGAGGCCTGTGATAGTGGGTAAATGTGCCCTTTTATCAGCAACATGTAGAAAGTCACTTGTTAAGGCATTCATGGCAAAATACATATTCAACTGGGACTCTGGTGCAGAAATACATCCATATAAACCCATGCACATACTGACAGATGTAGTAAATGTATGTCGCAGCCTGTATGTGTGCACATATATCTTGCAAATACACTCACTGTAACAGTGACTCAGTAGCTTAGTCTTTCACATGCCTTGCATACAGTGCATTTTGCCACACATAGTCCTGGGTTCAAATCCAGTGTTGTGTTGCATTTCAGTTACATTATTGTAAAGGTAACAATTAATGAATGACTCATGCACTCATTATCCACACAAAGCATTGCAAAGCAAATGACTGCTTTTCACTGCTGGAAGTCACAGGTCTGCAGGTAGGGACACACATCACATATCCGTATAGCATTAATATATGTCGCCTAGTACTCTGTTATTGACACAGTTGCCTAACATACGTACCTTAAACACATGGTGTAATTGGAGTGTCAGAGATACTTTCACCCTGGCTCTGCCTCTACAGCAAGACTGACACAGCTGACACACATACACCTACAGCTTGTTATCCTCCAGAGTGTTCACACTCACTGCCTATGTCTATTACCTGCAGCAGTAGCAGCTGCAGCCTGTGGTACACACAGTTCTATGTAAAGGTTTCTGCTACAGACCTACCCTCTGTGATGATGTAGTCTCCTCACCCCAGTAATGTCCATTGCAACAGCTAAGAAAGGGGCCCTGCTCTACAGGAAGGCCTTGTATATTGCACAGTGGTTGCATGTCATTGGTTAATGATACTGCAACTCAGCTGTTTTGGATCCAATTAGCATATAAGCGTCACAGATTGGTTTAGAGGCAATTACCTGCTAATGAGCAGCATGTTAAAATGCAAGCAGCTGGCTATGAGTAAACATTCTGTATGAGACTTCCCTCACACAGTGCACACCTTTGTGACACAGTAGTAGTAGCACATTTCAACAGAGGAGTACTGAAGAGTACTGCACTCCACCAGGTATGTAACTGTTTTTTGTATATAACAGGATACAGATGGGAGGATAGAGGTATGGGGAATATGGAGTACAGCAGTTAGCCTGTCTTAGACCTGTGGTAATGACATGTCATTGATACCCTGCTGTTTGATACATACAGGGGACGTACAATATATCAGGGTTGCATTGTCTTTTGTCATTGTGGCACACTGGTGTTGTTGGACGTCCCAATATAGTGGTCGTAATAGGACACTGCTATATGTCTAGTACTAGTCTTATGGCATATTAATGGGAGGTTGGCCTTAAGGGACACACCACAGTGGACCAGAGTGTTGGTTGTATGATCATACAGCAGAATCTCTTTTGGCATACAGGGAACTACCTCAGTAATGATACTATCTCAGTTGTATCCACACACGTAGTATGTTTGTCCGAACACTATCTGCCCTTTTCGTAGACACAAAAAGTGTTATCCTTGGGACTCAATTTTGTGCCTACGAAAAGGACAGATAGTGTTTGGACAAAGAAGTTTTGTTTTGTCCACTGTCTATGCCTCTAGCCTGTTACCAGTTTCTTGTTCAGTTTTGGGTTTTTTTTGACTGGTATAAGCTTTCAGTTTTGGTTTCGTGTGAGCAGCTTTTACAGCTGAGGCTATTCTGGATACTACTATGGATGCTACATCACATTCAAATTCCAGCATAGGAGGTTTGGATGCCATTCAGCTCTTATTGAACATCATGCTGGATATTCAGAATTCCCTGCTTAAAATGGTTCCAGAAAGGAAGAAATATGAGGAGTTAACCACTAGTTCAGAAGATGACAGAGAGACTGTGATTGAGTGCATAAGAACTAGCAAACCATTGTCTCGGGTAACTAATATTGATAATGAAGAACCTGAAGATGTTCAGTATGTTGATGTCAATTCTGTCCTTAATAATAGACAGGATCCCTTTTACAATTCTAATTTTAATACCATGTCCAAAATTAATCAGGAAATCCTTCTACTTAGCACACCTCATCACAAAAGGTTTCTCATCCAGAAAAAAATAGGTCATTGTTCCCCTCTACTCATCACTCATTAGACCCATTATAGAGTACAACGCCCCTTTTGGTATGTACCTCACAAGACATCTACAACAACTGGAAAGGCCACAAAAATACCTCACAAAGAGGATTACTGGCCTCAAACAGATGCCTTACGCAGACCGTCTCAAAAAACTCCAGCTTTACTCCGTCGCATATCGCCTACTCAGAGGCGATCTCTGCCTAACATACAAAGCTATGTCAAACCCAGAGCTGTTGGACATGCTCCACTTAAAGAAATCCCAATCCCTCTGAGCTACACGCTCTAGGGACCTAAACCTTGTCACCACAATAAACAGAACATGCTGGAGGGATAGATTCCTGTCCCAGAGACTTCCCATACTCTGGAACAGACTACCTATCTATGTCAAACAAAGCTCCTCATTAGCGCTCTTCAAGAAAAATCTTGATGATTTGATGGGTAATAGAAAATTCACCCCAGGGATCACTTCTGTGGTTCTGCTTGACAGGGGCACAGATAAATAATTTTCTTGGGTTGCGAAAGCCAGGGAACCTTTTTGGCTAGGCTTATATAGGCCCTAGGGCCAATTGCCTAGTACCTACCTATGAACCTATGAACCTATGATGAATACACGGGAGCCTGTGACAAGCTGTTCATGCTGCTGAAAAAATATAGAAGTTTAGACTCGGAAAAAAAATATTTAGAAAGATGTGTGGAGCTGAAAAGAGTACCTAAGGGACTGAGATTCTTTAAGTGCCCTAATGGTACTAATATAAATGATCCATTTTATTCAGTTCTTGTTGATTTCTTTAATTATACTGGTCTGGAAATTACTTGGACTACTAATTGATAATAATAAAAAAATAATGGACAGCTTGAAAGTAGACATCACAAACTTAGATAAGTCATTGTGGAGTCAAAGAAAAAATGCATATTATTCAGCCTCTCTTCGTGAGGTTGAACAACATGAAACAACTATTACTGCTCATAAACAGAATAAGTTATTAAGAGATATCACTGCTTATGAGAATTATTCAGCTTATTCTCACTTTGTTATTAATGGTAACGATAAAAATATTAACAGTAATTAAAATTTGGTTTACAGCATAATGAACCCGCTCACTGACAGTCGCATTAGTCAATCCAACACAACCATTCCTTGGGGACGGAACTTCCAGGGTGGCAACAACAGTAATTCTTCAAATATACCCACGACGACAGTGGAAACCAGCCATAGAGCTACTGAAGCATTGATTGAGACTAATAACTTCTTTTCTAATAGCAAAATTTTAGCAAATGGAATAGGTGGTGCGAGACCCAAAATTTTTTACATGAAAACAAGGGAGTGAGAACCAAAGCCATGAGGACAAGGGAACTAAAAATGCCAGGGTCTTCAACTGACAATTAAATGGACATGGTAAAGATGATGTTAGTTTTCTTAACTTGTCAGATTTTGTATTTTCTCCAGTGCATAAAAAAGTGCTATCCTTGGGACTTATTTTGTGCCTATGAAAAGGGCAGATAATGTTCGGACAAAGAAGTTTTGTTTCGTCCACTGTCTGTACATGTAGTATGTTGTCACGCTATGGGGTATGACATGTGTGAGCAAGCAGTGGATAGTGCTGGCCATTTTGTTCTTGCTGTATCTGTACAGAGTGGACATCCATGTATTTCGTCCTGTAATGTGTTTCCCTTTTGGTGTGTTTCAGGACTAATGTATCGAAGAAGGCACGCCCTCTTCTCAGATGCAGAGAATGAACTTATACTTCAAGTACTATGACACCATCATCACATCCTCCTATCCAGGGGGAGGCATAACAGGGAACAGCAAGCTGCATTGTGGGCAGACCTTGTCCAGGATGTGAATGAGACTGGCCACCAGGACAGGAAGTAAGAGCAGGTTCAACACCATGCTACAGACATGGTGAATGCTGCACAACCAAGGGCAGCTGATGTGGCCAGGGATCGTGCTGTTACTGGTGGAGGGCTTACAATGGAAATAACACTCATGGTCACTGAGGAATTCCTGGTGAACCTAGGGACACATGACAGCTCCTAGGCATCCATCACACCATACATCGCGGAGGTGGGTGCCACAATCCGTACAGCAGAAGAGCATGCAGGTAAGCTTACTGTGATCACCTCTCTGCATACAGGACACGCCAAGGCATGCATATACTGCAAGTTGGTTGTATGTAGATTAGAACACTTACCTAGTACTATCAATTTAGAACATATAATGCATGTTGATATAAGCAATGCTTGTTGTAGTGGCAAATCATTAAAGACTGAAGTTAAAAGTTAATGATAGACATTTGAGTTTCAGACTCCATACCCTTCAGAAAATTTATGCTAATGCAAAACCTGTTTATTCTATCCACTTCTGTTTGTAAGATCAATATTTAAAAATTGTCCCTATTTTCAGGCCTTTGTCCCTGTCCTGATTTCTTGGTCTAAGAGATTGAGAGGCATGTATCATACGTATACCATATGGATAAAGACATGCACCATGTTGAGCAGGGTGGGTTTAAAATCTGTACCTACCTAGTATTATACACTACAGATTACAGTATTTATTGCGCATACCACAGCTTAACTCTTGTGACTACATAGCCAGCTGGTAGTCTTAAGGTGGCTGACATCATCAGGCCTTGTAGAATTGGGCAGTGTGGAAGCCAACAGCAAGTTATGGGCCCAAAAAGTGCATAACCATTGAAGGTGGAAAGCCCATGAGGGCATGCCCATTGTTTTGGAGGGGTAAACACACACATGTGCATCAAGTAGCCTAGAGTGAGATTAAAACCCTTCCATATCTAGGTATTACACACTATAGATCACAGCATTTATCACATGCGCCATAGCTTCAGCCTTCCTATCACATTATCAGCTGGTAGTCTTAAGGTGGCTGACATCATCAGGCCTTGTAGAATTGGGCAGTGTGGAAGCCAGTAGCAAGTTACTGTCCCAAAAAGTGCATAACCTTTGCAGGTGGATAGCCCATGAGGCATGCCCGTTGTTTTGCAGGGGTATACACACACACACATGTGCACCAAGTAACCTGGAGTGAGAGTATAACCCCTACCTATCTAGTATCACACACTGTAGATCACAGAATTTATTGCATATGCTATGGTTTAAGGCTTTCTGCTACACTGTCAGCAGGTAGTCTTAAGGTGGCTGACATTATCAGGACTTGTAGAATTGGGCAGTGTGGAAGCCAGCAGCAAGTGGTCCCAAAAAGTGCATAACCATTTCTGCTGTACAGCCCATGAGGGCATGTCCATTGTTTTGCAGGGGTGTATATATACTCAAGTACACACAGCAAGTGGGCTCCAGTAAGATTAGAACCCCTACCTATCTAGGCTTACATACTATTGATTACAGTACTTATTGCATGCACCACAGGTTAAGCCAGCTGTATATGTAACTGCAAGCACCGTACTTGTGCATTACACAAACTAGGCTTGTGTTAAACAGCATCTGTGGCCTGCAGAGTGATATTGGTTCATACTGTTATCTTCATCTAGTATCCTAAGAAATGAGATAACTGATGTTACCCTAGCTATGTGTGTACAGTTACCAATATGGCCATATGTGGCTGCTTGCAGTTAGATAGGTCACACTGTGTGCCCTGTCCATACATGGGTAGACACCATTATACACTACACCACCTGCTCACCTGTGTCTGTCTACCTGATGACATCCAGCATGCATAGGGGTCTGTAGGTAAGTGGATTATGCACTGTTGTGCCCTTAGTTTGGATTCTTCGAGCAACATTATGGCTGTGTGATACTGCAGTTTATTCACTATTATTAGGGTATGCCAGACAATGCAGGCATTCACACACATATTTTCTGTATATAATAAGGATGTATATATAAATGTAGCTGTGTGTGTGTGTGCATGATATGTATATGTATTCTGTAGATATATGGGGGAGTCTATGTATCATTTTAATATATATATATATATATATATATATATATATATATATATATATTTGACACTACATACCGATAGATATACTGTGCATGTGAAAGAGAGAGATACTGACAGACAGATATATATATATATATATATATATATATATATACATCTGTATGTATAGACATTTATACGTAATAGGTCATTTCAATGAAGGGCCAACAGAATTGCACTCATTTGTACTAAATGCAAGGTCATGCCCAATGGGACTGTCAGTATTCATAATGTAACTCCAGGTCACACCTACCTGTATTCCTGTCCAGGATTTTGTATGTTACAGACATTAACATCCTCCCCTGTTTCTGCAGTACTGTACTTTGCTCAAAATGTTCGCAGCATTCCCCAGCTATCCGCTATACTAAATATGTAACTGGGTTGGTAATGTTAAGCCACTAACAGACTGACAGCCTGCATACCTCTCAACTGTCCTGATTTTCACAGAATGTCCAGAGTTTTGTCTCATATGCTTGGTCTGTTCCTCACACATTTATGGTCTTCTGGTGCTTTATTGAATGTTGACATAAATACATTCTAACTACAGGCAAGCAATTGTGTGTCAGACTTTATATCCATCAGAATATATGTATTACTTCAACCCTTTACTTCCAGCAAGGTTTATGTAACCAATATTTAAACTCTGTCCCTATGTTTGGGCCAGATTTCTTGCACTGAGAGGTTGGGAGGTATGACATTCTGTGAAAACACCAACATACTACTACCTCACATGCAAAAGTGAGTAATTCTAGATTAGAACCATCAATACCATCACCTATGCTAGCTTCCCTAGTCCACTGAGCCACACAGTTCGCTAGACACAGAGGGGTCATCCATCACACAATAAATACCATACATATGTACATTGTTATGCTTTGTGAAGAGAGACATACAATGTGTGAGCACTATCCATGTTACAGCCCTGTGATTACCTGGTTTACTGCTATTACCATAGATGATTTTCTGTTAAAGCAATTATATGGGCAAACCGCTGTGTTGGGGTGGGGGAACAACAGCACATGATCAGCTTGGGTAGACAGTAGTCCAAATATCATGTGTGCCCACTGTTTAACATCTCCTTTGCCTGATGTCATGAATATTCCAACCATGAGGCCTAGTGAATATTAAAGAACACATACTATTGGACTGGGTATCAGTTGTCATGTGTAGATGTTAATTCTGACCAAATAGCCCACTATATTTCTTGCATAACAACAGCAGATCCATACATATGATACCTTATTACAGTAATTCTTACAATTTGTGTGTAGATTAGAGACTTACCTTGAGAATGCAGTACTTGACAGAGCTGTAGTTTAGTGCTGACTCTGTGTGATGTAAGTGGTACACAGCCAATACATGGATAGGTACAGGTTGCATGGGTTGCCTGACATCAGCTATTTTATTATATGTATGTTAGTGGGAGTAAGGTGTCTGTCCCTGGGGCCCTACGTTGTCAGTATATGTGCTATGAGTTGTCTATTAGCCAATGCCAGGGCATACTGTGCATGCCTATATCTGCCTACAGGGACATCATCAGGGGGCTTCTCCTTCGGGTCCTCCTGTGAGTGTGGCTGTAGTGACCTAGGCACTGGTGGGGGACTGTGAATCCCTTCCTTATGCAGATCCTGATGCAGCTGATTCCACAATATCATATTGTGTAGCATGGCACATACTGTAAACATAGGTGCACATGTGGCTGGAGAGTACTGCAGGGCTCCAGCAAATATACTGAGGCACCGGAACAGTGACTTCAGCAACCCAAACACATGCTCTATGATGTTCTTAGTTTGTGTGTGTGACTCATTATGGCTTTCTTTGGTGGGTGGGTGTGTATTTGTGATGGGTGTCATCATCCACGGTTCCAGTGTGTAGCCAGCATCCCCCAGTAAATGACAATGTGGGAGGTCCCCCTAGCCAACATCTGGTACAGCTGTGATGCATGCCAGATATGGGACTCATGATAGCTGCCAGGGCTGCCAGCACACATATTCATGATAATGCCCTGGGCATTGCACATGACCTGGCAGTTGATGGAGTGGTACGCCTTGTGGTCAACGTAGATTCTGCTGTCCTCACCAGATGATGCCTTGATGAGTACATGGGTACAATCTATGGCACTCAGTACCTCAAGGTAGTGTGCTACATGGTAGAAGTCTTGCATATTGTCCCAAGTGGAGTACCACAGGGTTCAGTCCTGGGTCCTCACCTGTTTGGTATCTACTTCTCTGAAGTACAGGCTAACACAGAAGGTCTTTGGCTAACTAAGTTCACAGATGACTGCAAACTAGGAGCCATAATCAAAACTCCTAATGATGTGTACGTCCTACAAAAGGGCCTCACTGAGACAGATGCCTGGTGTCAAAGCCATGGCCTCAAGCTCAATGCCAAAAAGTGCATTGTCATCCCCTTTGGTAAAAACTCTGTACCCATGAACTACCACATAGGGGGTAGTCTACTTAACACTGAAAGTGTGATAAGAGACCTTGGGACACAGGTGGACAGTAGTCTCTCCTTTGATAATCACATCGCCACAGTGGTCAGGAAATACTTCTACGTGGCACACCTCATCACAAAAGGTTTCTTAGCCAGAAAAAAAGAGGTCATTGTTCCCCTCTACTCATTACTCATTAGACCCATTATAGAGTACAACGCCCCTTTTGGTATGTACCTCACAAGACGTCTACAACAACTGGAAAGGCCACAGAAATACCTCACAAAGAGGATTACTGGCCTCAAACAGATGCCCTACGCAGACCGTCTCAAAAAACTCCAACTTTACTCCGTCGCATATCTCCTATTCAGAGGCGATCTCTGCCTAACATTCAAAGCTATTGGGTAACCCACAGCTGTTGGACATGCTCCACTTAAAGAAATCTCAATCCCTCCGAGCTACACGCTCTAGGGACCTAAACCTTGTCACCACAATAAACAGAACATGCTGGAGGGATAGACTCCTGTCCCAGAGACTTCCCATACTCTGCAACAGACTACCTATCTATGTCAAACAGAGCTCCTCATTAGCACTCTTCAAGAAAAATCCTGATGATTGGATGGGTAATAGGAAATTCACCCCTGGGATCACTTCTGTGGCTCTGCTTGACAGGGGCACAGGAAAATAATTTTCTTGGGTGGCGAAAGCCATGGTACCTTTTTGGCTAGGCTTGTATAGGCCCTAGGGCCAATAGCCTAGTACCTACCTATGAACCTATATTGCTGGCCCTTGCCTCAGGGGTGAGGGGAAAATAAATGTGCTCATTGACGTGTAGTAGCATGGCATCCAGGAACTGGTGGAGTACCCTGGATGCTGATGCCTGTGAGACCCCCATCATGTCCCCAGTTGGTCTTTGGAAGGTTCCTGTGGCTATTATCCTAAGGGCTACACATTCCTTTGTTTCCACTGGGATGGGTTCCCCTCTGTTGGCTCTGGGCCTGAGTTGAGGGTGGCAGAGCTCAGTGAGTTCTTGTAGTATGTGCCTGTCCACCCTGTAGTGCTGTACAATCTCCAGCTCATGTAGCTCCTGAAAGGTTACCCTGTGCCTGAACACTCTCCTCCTTCTCTGCCTAGGCCTATTGTCAGCAGCAGTAGCAGCATTGCCTTCAGCATCTAACACATACAAACATAGCAGAACTGCAGCAGCCCTTAGCATTCTTTCAGTTAAAATTCCCAAGTCCATACTCACAGTGGTGCAGAGTATGGGGGAAAAAATCAGATTGTAGGGTGGATGCATACTTTATAGTGCTTGTAGTTGCTGACTGTGTGATTGGTTACCTATGATGCATTCCACATGTCTAGAATATCATTAACATCATTTAATGGCCCTAGTTTAAGTTAAACAGGGGTCAAGCCAAATTAATATGTCATTCCCTTTTAGATACACTCAGCACTTTGGTGTGCCTTGCAAATGCATGTTCTGTGGGTAAACAGAGCTTAGCACTTAGTGTACATACCCCCCATATTTCCAGATTCAGCAAACACATGGAAATGCATGCTCCATAGGTAAACAAAGCTTAGCATTTAGTGTACACCTCCTAGACTTCCATCCTCAGCATGGTGGTGAGCTATGCAAACAGGCATAGCTAAGCTCATGTCAGCTTAGATGTTATTGGACACACCCTCCCTTGATGTCAGCTACCTCTTGTGTGGACACCAACATGGTTCTGTGCTTACACAGAGGGGATATGCAGACACGGATACCCATTTGTGCTACTCTGTAACTCCACCTAGAATTGCCACCTATCTGTTGTTTTTCCGGACTATCCAGAAATCAAACTGATTGTCTGATAGTCCAGAAAACACTGTACAAACTCCAGTATTCTATAACAGACTATCAACGTTTGTGAAATCTGTGGATTTGGTATGTTTTTTTTTTTTTTACAAAAAGCATAGTAAAATGGGAGAAAAGAGGCTTCACAAATGAAAAAGGGGCATTCCCGGCATATTAAGCAGCAGTGATGTCACAAAATGGGCGGGGTAGCAACAGTGATGTCACAAAATGGGTGGAATCTGGGTGGGATTATTTAAGAGGGTGGGGTGTGGCCTAAGTCGGGTTTTCACTACAATGAAAGGTGGCAACCCTAACTCCACCTCATTTCCATAGGGATCCATGCTCAGACCCTGCAAACAACATGGTTCAAAGCCCTACCACGTTAGCAACAACACCAATACACCATTGCAGATACTCAATGCAGGGTTCTGTAACATATTATTTTTGTTTTTCCAATTTTTTATTTATGTATTTATTTTTTAATGAGGCATGTTTTGCACTGCGGCATGCCACTCAAACATGCACAGATTATTTTTTTCTTTGTTTATTTTTTTTATTAATTTCCCAATTATGTTACAATTTTAAGACAAGTAATGAGTATTACAAAATATATAAATCATGGATCACGTATACAACAAAAAACAGAAACAGAAATGAATAATATGATAAAATTACTAACATAACAATAAAACCTAACTATTTACATAGGTGTCTAATCAGCATGAATAAAGACGTTATTTCTATGATGTAATCAAACCATATCAGCTAGAAATGTTGTCCATTTTCTCCAGAGTTTCCATTACAGTCAACCAAGTATTGAAGTATGATGTTGTTCTGTTCTTTAATGTATTGATGTGCATTTGGCCAAAGTAAGATTCTTAAATTCCTTGAATGAAGGAGAACATTGCTTTTTCCAGTTAATTGTAGTTATCTTTTGGGCTATGGTTAGTAAAGTCCAGAGTTGATAGTCTTTTTCTTGAAACACATATAGGTATAGGGGATTTAAACAAAACCAATGATTTTGTTAATTTGAAATAGTCATTAAATATACCCCTGGATTCAGCAAGCTCTGCACGGCATGCAGGAATAGTGCAGGAGCTCCTGGAGGCAATATGGCCGTTGTCCAATCCAGGAATAAGGTCCAGGGATGTGCACGAGCGGTCCTGCACTATTCCTGCATGGACACAGCTCCTATATGCAAATTACCCAATTTGCAGGTGAAAAACATGCAAATGAGGTGAATTTGCGATCCAGGAAGCTGTCAGCCGGCCATGCAGGACTAGTGTAGTGTGCAAAAATGTACTCGGTTAGTAATCGAGTACATTTCTGCAAACTACAAAACGGAGCCATGACAGCTCCAAATAAAGGGTGTATAGTATATGTAAAGCATGCCAATGGCCAAATATATGGCCATTGGCTTGGAAAAGAGTTGGCAAAAACAAATTTATTTCTTTTTAGCCGATTTCAGCTGTTTTAGTATAGGGCAGCAGTGCACAAATGGGATTGGGCTGAAAATATAAAAAAAAAAACCCTGAAATAAGCATTCTACCCAAAATCACAATTTTGCCATTATACTCAATAGCAGGCAGATGACAACATGGCCAGTGAATGGTGGTTGCTAAGGGGGAAGGCTCAGTGTCAAACCTGTAACTATGCATTAGCAGGCAATCCTATGCAAATGAGGGGAATGATACTGAAACCCAGATTTCTCCTTAATGCTAGCCAGCACCAAACCGTGTAAGTGCATGAATAGCATGGTTCAAGCCTAAGAGTTAGCTAACATCATGGGGGGTGTCAGGCATACTGTAAGCTTATTGAAGCCCTGTGGCTCAGGTTTGCCCTTAGCTTAACAGAGCTAAGCAAGGGGGTGTGTCTGCGGCTGCCTAGCACTCTTTACATTGCCTAAGCAGGTGTGCATGTTGCGCATCAGGTTTTAAAGGGAAAAAAAAAGTAAACCAGGAAATAGCAGCCCTGTGCACATTTGAGCACTGTGTTTGTGCGGTGCGCCCCTGGGCTTAAACAGGAAGGCAATGGGAAGGGAAAACAGCAGCACAAAGGTAATCAAGGAGAACTAGCATAGCTGGCAGGTGAAATGTATCAGAATCAGCCAATTACACAGGCAGCAGCCCAGCCCAGAACACTACTATAACTATGCAAACACCTTTCCCTCTGTTTTTTCCCACATACTCTACACCACTGGTGTATACAAGCGAGGAAATTTTAGCAAATAAAAGCAACAAAATGATAGAGACTGCAGCAGCTATCATACATCAGCATGTGGAAGAGGGTGGTGAGGATGAGAAGAGTGTAAAGACCCAGGGTAACCTACCAGGAGCTACATGAGCTGGAGATAGTGGAGCACTATAGCATGGACAGGGACCTCCTACAGCAAATTGTTGAGCTGTGCCGGCCACGCCTGACACACAGAACTAACAGAGAGGAACCCATCCTAGTGGATACCAAGGTTTGTGTAGGCCTACGAATACGAGCCACAGGTAGGTTCCAAAGTCCAACTGGGGATATCATGGGGATCTCACAGGCATCAGCATTCAGGGTACTCCACCATTTCCTGGATGCCATGTCAAAACATGCCGGTGAGCACGTATATTTCCACAACACCCGTGAGGTGTTGGCCAGCAATATGAATCTCTTCCACCAAATAGTAGAATACCCTGAGGTAGTGGGTGCTATAGACTGCACGCACATATACATCAAACAACCACCTGGAGAGCAGGGTAGGGTCTACATCAACCGCAAGGGCTTCCCCCTCTATCAACTGATAGGCCATGTGTGATGCCCAGGGCATTATAATGAATGTGTTTGCTGGCTGCCCTGGAATCTATCATGACTCCCACATCTGGCATCTGATGCAGCTATACCAGAGATTTGCCAGTGGGGACATCCCTTACGGTCACCTAGTGGGGGATGCTGGTTACAGACTGGAGCCGTTGCTGATGACACCCATCAGAAATGCACACCCACCCAAACAAGAACTCCATAATGAGGCAAACACACAGACCAGAATCATAATAGAGCATGTGTCTGGGATGCTCAAGTCATGGTTCCAGTGCTTGGATACATCCGGTAGAGCCTTGCAGTACTCACTAGCTACATGTAGCCAAATTGTCATTGTATGTGCCATGCTACACAATGTGATCCTGCTGAAACAGCTGCAGCAGGAACAGCATGGGGCAGAGCCACACAGCCCCCCACCATTGCCAAGGCCTGCACAGGCACAGAGTGACTCAGAGGAGGAACAACTTGAGCCTGCCCCAGTAGGCAGAAGGAAGCATGCCCAGTATGACGTGGCCTTGGCAAAGAGGCAACACATAGCACATACACTGACACAGTAGGGACCCAGGGAATGACAGCTCTCTCTGACTCACACATACAGTAAAAGGGATGCCAAACATGACACTAGCTGTGCTTAACCATGTATAGGGAGTGTACTATGTGCATCCAAGATTGTCAGCCTTGCAGCACCATCCTCAAAACTGGCACAACCACAAGGTAAGTAACTCTTCCTACCAATTGCAAAATGGAGTAGTATGTGTTGTTACTTGTATCTATGGTATGGATGTGAGTATGCAAGGGAATTGGGTGGCTGAATGGGATTCCAGCAGATAGTAGACACCTAGAGTGGCAGCATGAGATCTGTAACAAATACTAATGTCACCATAGTAGCCAGTACTAGACAAGGTGACAAAACTTCAGGAATTGTGCTGGGCCACATGTGTGTCCAAATGACACACACATGCCAGTCAGGGAGGCTCACATACCCAACAACAGTCTCAGCCAGCAGGACATGTGTAGACAAACACATACAAGGGCTCTGCTAAGGCCTCTAATTGATGGCTACGGGTAACCCCCCCAGGCCTACACAGACAGACTACAACAGGTCAGGCAGTGGGATGTTAGTTCTGAAGGGTAAGAAGTCAGAAACTGAAATGTAGGTCAACCAACCTAAGACCTGTAGTACACTGATTTGCCTCTAGAGAGCATGATAGGTTAGAATACAGAATGAAATGGAGTACCTGACATACCAGTACAGTCATAGCAAATGTGTACAAGTGTCGGATGTGTCCCCCCAAGCCTATGTAGAAATGTAGTTACAGTCTGGTGTGCCCCCCAATCCAATGTAGAAATGTAGTAACAGTCAAGTGTGCCCCCATCCAATCCTATGTAGAAATGTAGTAACAGTCAGGTGTGCCCCCCATTCCTATGTAGACACGTAGTAATAGTCAGGTGTGTCCCCCCAAACCTATGTAGAAATGTAGTAACAGTCAGGTGTGCCACCCCAGTCCTATGCTGACATGCAGTAACAGTCAGGTGTGTCCCCCCAATCATATGTAGAAATGTAGTAACATGTATGTGTAGGTATAATAACAGTGGAGCACAGATTACCTGAGCTGGCCAAGGTAGAGTGATAGATTGTAGCATGTGTACAATATGCAGGTCTGCGTGTGTTAGGTTGGTGTATGTTGTATATTGTGTGAGAGTGGTCAGTATGTATGCATGGTGAGGTTTGTCCTGGTGGCCATTGCCCAGTACTGCTGATGACAGGGCCAAGTTTTCACAAGTGCAGTGCCAAGCACAATGCTTCCCAGTATAACATATTCCAGCAGTAAGCCATTGTAAATGTTTGGAAGTAATATGTGTCACCATATGAAAGATGGACATGGCATGACTGTCGGCCCAGATATACAAGCAGTACACAGGAGGAAGTATCCCAGACAGACAGTGTATAATATGTAACTGTCAAATGGACACACCCTTGGAATTGTACATACAGGTTTGCAGCACATTATCTGGGCTTGTAGTAGGGAATACCAATGTCATCTGGCCAAACACTGGCAGACCACAAAGGTCATAGGAATGATGTATTGAGAAACAGCTGATGTCCCTGCACAAGCCAGCATAAGTGGAATGCCCCATGCATATCTGTGAGTTAGATGCAAGTAGTGTCCATAGCTCACATTCACCCAGCTCACCCAATCACCACAAACAGGTACCTCTCCGGTCTTATCCCTGCTGTTGGGAATGAGTAAAATATGACCCCCACCTGTGTATGGCAATAGCAAAAGAATGCAGCATGCAGAGCAGGTGTGCCATGCAGGTGTGTTCCTAGCTGTAAGCAGCACCCTGCCAGCATCCACACCATCAGATCAATACTGACAGAAAGTATTAGCATTAACATCTTGCACACCTACCCTGTCACCCCAGGGGAATATAGTACATTGCGATCTGGGACTGTAGGACTGACAGAATGCAATGGCCTGCTACAGCTGACCTGCATCACTATGAAATGGCCTACTGTCCTCTGCCAAAAGCCTGTGTCTCACCCATGCTGCCAATGTATTTTATGTCATGGACTCCCAAATAACAACATAACACAGTCCACAGAATCCAAATGCAAGGCCATGTGGACAAATCACTGTAACATGTCCACCATGTCCTACTGCATGAACTGTGAACCAACATCAAATTACTGCTGTGTTGAGGTGATAACTATAGGGAAAATATCAGAGAACATTTACATAATGTATGGAAGAGGATAGAATAATAGAGGGGGTGGGAGCATGGGCGACATGGAGTGTGTGAAGTCCAAAACCCAGCCGTGATCACATACTATCTCTGGCTGCAAACACAAGAATTGGTGGCTAGAAACCTGCTCGTAAACCACAATAAGGGTAATGTCCTGACTTATTATCCCTGCCTCTGTGTAACCTGTGTGAATCTGTACAGCTGTGAAGTATTGCCACAGCAAGATAAGGCCATACTGTCACGTCGAGGGATGTACAAGCAAGGAATCCTCTGATGCCACTTTTCAAGGTGCTGAACCATTTACATAGACCCAGCAGCAAATGTTTGCAGCTTCCCCTCCAGAATGGCATGAGTGTGGAAGAATATGTAGGCTGCTGTCCACAATACTGGGCACAACTGTATTCACCCTATGTTCCCCAGGACATCATTGCAAGCAAATATGTCTACCTGACAGTACTTGATGAAATAAAACATCACAGTGTATAACAGTACATATGTCTGAATATCTCTGCTAACACCAGGACCATGTAGCAGAAGTGGCACAGACACAATTGCCTACAGTAACCCACCATCCTTTGCCCATTTTGACCCCATATTTTCAACTGATCTACAGATATCCTGCAGAAACATTTTGCTAGCTGTAGGTGTAGAACACAAAAGTATGCAATGGAGTACAATCTACCTGGAATGGATTCACACATTCAATACAGAAGGTCATACTGGGCATGCTCCCACACTTCAAGAAATGAAGGCCATGTCAGACAACAAAATACTGAAAGGTCATACTGGGCACGCTCACATACCTAAAGAAATGAAGCCCATGTCTGGCAACAACATTCTACCATACATATCTGACAGTCGCAGATGTTAGTGCATACACTTCTCAGTACACACCAGTCATGCTTTGCACACACATTGGATAGGAACATATACATATATCCAAGGACAACACACTATAATAGGCCAAAAGTACACATACATAGATGTGTGGAAGAGAGTGACAGTGACAAAGAGCCTTCCATCATGAGGCCTGTCCCAACCAGCACACATCCAATTAGCTAAAACCACATGATGTGCAAATGTCGGTCACCATAGACATTTGCATCTGGAATCCCTCTGCATTATAGTGTCTGTGGTGCTAGTGCTAATTGTGCAACATGACTGCACAAGTCAGTAGTTATCTAACAGTTGTATACATGTACCTGTGGAATATAAACCTGTCTGTGCCTGAGTGTGGTGTGTCTGCCTCTAGATGAATGGGTTACAGCCCATACACACACACTCCCCTCCCCATTGCCCTACTATGGCAAGCCTGCTGATGTCTTCACCTTGAAATACACCTTTGGAGACATAGTAGCCCATTAATTTCTGTGATACGTCCTATGACTGTGTAATGCTGTAGTGTGATGTGCTAATTAGGTAGGAGTTTTAATCCCAGACATGGCAACTGTGTGTGTGTGTGTGTGTGTGTGTGTGTGTGTGTGTGTGTGTGTGTGTGTGTGTGTGTGTGTGTGTGTGTGTGTGTGTGTGTGTGTGTGTCTGTATCGAGATCAGTGCCTTTTTAGGCCAGTCACATTTGGGGAAGAAGTAGCCCAATAATCTTTGTGGCATGTCCTATAACTGCGTAATGCTATAGTGTGATATACTAATTAAATAGGAGTTCTATTCCCAGACAAGGTAAGTGTGGATAATTTGTGTGTGTGTGTGTGTGTGTGTGCGTGTCTGTTTGGCTGTGTAGGAAGTAATGCTTTTGAGTCCATTCACAGTCACTACACCCTCCAGTGCCATTCTTTGGCAAGCTTGCTGATGTCATTCACTTTGAAATACACCTTTGGGGAAATAATAACCCAATGATCTCAGTGGCATGTCTTATAACTGCGTAATGCTGTCATATGATTAACTAGCTAGATAGGAGTTTTATTCCCAGACGTTTGGTGTGTGTTTGTTTTTCTGTGTAGGGAGCAATGCTTTTGAGGCCATTCACAGTCACTACAACCTCCAGTGCACTCCTTTTGCAAGCCTGCTGATGTCATTTACTTTGAAATACACCTTTGGGGAAGCAATAAGCCAGTAATCTCTATGGTGCGTCCTATAACTGCATAATGCTGTAGTGTGATAGACTAGAGAGATAAGGTTTCTATGCCTAGATATGGGAACTGTGTGTGTGTGTAGGGAGCAATTTTTTAAGCCATTCACAGTCACTATGCACACCTACAAATGGAGAACATTGATAACTGTGCAGTAACAGAGACCTGATCCAAACCACCAGAGAGCACCCCTGCAATACCAGGTACAGCTGTCACCACACATGTTGGTCACCAAACCAGGACCAAAACAATAAAGGTGGAGGAGTGTCCATATTCACCAAGGATATTCACACCACCAAGCTACTTGCCCAAAAGAATGTGTCTGAAATACCCCCGGTGCAACTAACAGTAGGTTAGTCTGCATTCCAAATTGTATAGATTGCTACAGATCCCCCACCATGTCCCATGATACCCACTACAGCCTTTGAAACATACTGTGAAATATTATGATACAAGCAAATACCCTAATACTGGGTGAGTTACACTACCCTGCCATTAACTGGGAAAACTACTTGTGTACCAACACGTGTGCCCAACAGTTCTTGGGAGTCATAATTCCCAATGGTCTGCATCAAGTAACCCATAGTCCCACCAGGGGCTAAAATATCATTCACCTGGTCATTACCAACATGGGACATCATTGCTCCACATCTATGGTCACCCCATTGGTGGTCAGGTATGCCCATGAGCTAATCACCCTTAACATCAACATCCCTCCACCACACCCCAGTAAGGATACCTTCGTAACACACATCTCCAAAGCCAATGTTATGCTACATATAGCAGATGTGACTAACATCATGCAGAAGGGAACTGAAAGGACAACTGCTGAATCATACATGAAGGCACTGTACGAGCACATCCACTCATGCATGAATCATGCCATTCAATATTCAACCAAGATGCTCTCCATCCAAGAAAAAAATGCCAATTTGGTGGCCCCCTGCCATAAACATACTGTATGACAAAAGGAGGAAACTCTTGCAGAAATGGGGGACTTTCCAGGATGCAAAATACTCCCTTACTAACTACAGTAAGAGGCAGAGACCCCTCATAACATCCACCAAGGCTACTTATGAACATAATATAGCCACAGATGCCAAAGACAACTGCAAGCCGTTCCATAGCTATGTGGGGAATCTAAATGGCAATGCTCAGAACTGCTGTGAGCTACAACAGGATGGTACTAAACCTACTCCTCCCAGGGATATCGCCAATATCCTGGCAGATCAACTCAGTGCCAACTGCACCCCCCTCCCAACCCCCAAAGGGCCCATCTCAACACGGATAAATTGCCATATGCCGGTAATAATGGACACATAGGTACAAACCACACTCTACAGAGCTATGACAACAGCAGCCATGGGACCAGTCAACATCCTGGGCTGTGTACTACATGAGCTACAAACTGCACTTGTACCTCACATATGTGCCATGTCTAATCATAGACACACATCAGGCTTCATGCCCACTGTGTGGCACACAGCTACAGTTATCCCAGTCCACAAAGGGGATCCACCTTGGATTCTGGGAACTACAGCCCCAGCAGTATGACATGCCTGCTCCGCAAGTTCATGGAATGTATTATCATGGAAATTAAAACAAAGGCACTGGCAACCTGCATGCACTGGACCCTAACCAGGTTTGGTTTGTGAAGGGCCAGTCACGTCACCTCAACCTGAATCGACAACTGTGACTCTGTCTCCAGAGCAGTGCATGAGGGTAAGGTGGTTCACACAGCCTATCTGGACCTCACCAAGCCCTTCAGCAACATCCCCCCAGTCTGGAATCATAGATAAATGTATCAAGCTGGCCATTAATCCCAATGTCACCTGATGGGTGCGAAATACTGTATTGACACAACCCACACTGTAAATGTAGGTGATACCAACTCGAGCCCCAGACAAGTGACAGTTGGAGTATCTTAGGCTTCAGTCCTGGCACTGCCCTTGGCTGGCATCTACTGGTCTGACGTACAGTCCAACACTAAGGGACACCAGCAAACAAAGGTTGCAGATGACTGTACACTGGGATCCAATATTGAATCCCCACATGATGTGGATATCCTACAGAAGGGCCTTACAGAAAGACATGCTTGGTGCCTGAGCAATGGCCTCAAGATCAATGCCAGGAAATATATAGTTTTTCCCACTGGGAAGGGATATGTACCTGTGAAGTACCACATAGGTGGCAGTACACTAAACACCTAAAGTGTGATAACAGACTTAGGGACACAGGTGGACAGTGGTCTCACCTTTAATAACCACATCACCACAACAGTCAGGAAACCCACCTATGTGGCACACCTCCCACTAAGGGCTTTACATCCAGGAAAAGGAGCCTATTGTCCCACTGTAGGCATCCCTCAGTAAACCCAGTACAGACTACAATGGCCTGTTAGGTATGTACCTCACAAGACATCTGCAACAAGTAGAGAGGCTGCAGATATACCTTACAAAATGACCACAGGCCTAAACCAGATGCCCTATGCTGACCATCTGAAAATCATCCAGCTGTACTCTGTCTCGTATTGTGTTCTCAGAGGTGATCTCTGCTTAACATAACATGCCTTGTCAAACCCACAGCTGTTGGACATGCTACACCTAGAGAATTCCAGACCCTCACAGCCACATGCTCCAGGGAACCAAATCCTGTCATCACAATGAACAATACATGCAGGAGGAATGTGTTCCTGACCTAGAGACTCCCCAGACTCTGGAATAGACTATCCATACATGTCAAGCAGAGTGCCTCTTTGGCCCTCTTCAAAAGGAACCTGGACGATTGAATGGGAGATAGGACATTTACCCCAGGGATCATGTCAGTTGCCCTGCTAGACACGGGTGCAGGGAAGTATATATTGTGAGAAGGCATAGCCAGTGAATTGTCATGTCCAGGCATGTATAGGCCCTAGGGCCGATAGCCTAGTATCAACGTATGACCCTATGAACCTATGAACTACACTTTACATTGACCAACCTTGGCAGGGTTGCTGATGTCATTCACTTTGAAATACACCTTTGGGAAAAAATATCCCAGTAATCTCCATGGTGTGTCCTATTACAGCATAATGCTATAGTTGGTATACTAGCTCATTTTGGGTTCTATTCCCAAACATGGCAATTGTGGATGTTTGTCTGTATAGGGATCAATGCTTTTGAGGCCATTCACATTCACTACAACCTCCATTTCTCTTCTTTGGCAAGCCTGCTGATGTCATTCACTTTGAAATAAACCTTTTTGGAAAAGGTAACCCAGTAATTTCCATGGTGCATTCTATAACAGTGTAATGCTATAGTGAGATATACTAGTTCAATATGGGTTCTATTCCCAGACATGGCAATTGTGTGTTTGTTTGTCTGTATAAGGAGCAATGCTTTTGAGGCCATTCACATTCACTACAACCTCCATTGCCCTTATTTGGCAAGCCTGATGATGTCATTCACTTTGAAATACACCTTTGGAAAACAGATAGCCCAGTAATCTCTGTGGTACATCCTATAACAGCATAATGCTGTAGCATGATATACTAGTATGGTATGGGTTCTTTTCCCAGACATGGTAAGTGCAGATGTTTGTCTGTGTAGAAAGCAATGTTTTGGAGGCCATTCACATTTATTACAACCTCCATTGCTCTTCTTTGGCAAGCCTACTGATGTCATTCACTTTGAAATACACCTTTGGGGAAAAAGTAGCCTAGTACTCTCTGTGGTGCATGCTATAGCTGTGTAATACTGTAGTATGATATAATAGTTAGGTCAGAGTTCTATTCCCAGACATGGCAAGTGTGGATGTCTGTTTGTCTGTATAAGGAGCAATGCTTTTGAGGCCATTCACATTCACTACAACCTCCATTGCCCTTCTTTGGCAAGCTTGCTGATTTCATTCACTTTGAAATACACCTTTGGGGAAAAAACTAGCCCAGTAAGCTCTGTGGTATGTGCTATAACTGTGTAATGCTGTAGTGTAAAATGAAACTGATACCAAACCAAGTAGTAAAGAAATAAAGTCCAAACCACCACACTGGTAATAAAATTGATTCTTTTTACTTCCAAACTGGTACTGGTTGGAAGTAAAAAGAAATGATTTTATTACCAGTGTGGTGGTTTGGACTGTAATGCTGTAGTGTGATGTACTAATTAAGTAGAAGTTCCAATACCAGATATGGCAATTGTGAGACTTGGTGTATATGTGTGTCTGCATTTGTCATGTGTATCCTGTGGGGAGATGACTGTGAGGGTGTAACAACTGCACTCATTGTGGAGTGGGATTTGCAAATTTCTTATAGGATAGGCCTATTATATGTCACAATGTCCACCTTACAAGGATAACAGATGTCAAACAGCAGAGAGGCTAGGGTTGACAATTGATACCGCTACATGTGGCATCAAGGCCTGGCGAACAATTTAGGCAACCCTCATATTACCCAGAGAACACTCTCAACCCATGTCTCACACACAAAAACACTTGGCTAGGCAACAACCACTTTGTTGATAGTTCCCTGCATATTGCCCACAGATAGTAACCATGGTGTGACTGCAGCGGACTACAGAGGGAATGTCACCCTGTCTCATCACTACAATAGGCACATAATTGCAGACAGTGCTCCTTCACTATGTTCCCCACTGGATGCCTGCAACAACTGTAGTGCCATTAAATGTAACCCACAAACGACATACCATGCCTTAAACACATGCCTTGTATGGACAGATGCCAATGACACCAGAGAATACTTGTATCATGCTGTCAATGTAGATGCAGGGTCACCCTGGTGTTCATTGCCAGTTCCCACCACATGAGGCCAGGAATGGCACATCTGATGATAATCTGCATACACAAAATGCCCCAGACACCCCAGGTACACTTCCACATGTCACAGAACATGCATGTCAGACGTGTGCACATCCCAGATACCATCCATTTCATGGACTATAGAACACATACATGGCAAGCACCCACAATAGTAACCCAGATTACTGGATGGTGACTACAATACCCACCTGTGTGGGCCAATCCAGATACTACATCCCTGAGCCGCACTGCAGACCATTGTCATGTGGCCTGATGCCAAGGTATACCCTTTACCTAGCCTTGTACAGCCTTCTGGTAAAGTCAACCTCTACACACCTGTGAAGCAATGCATCCATGCATGTCAGTACTGGCAGCCTGTGTCTGTGTGTGTGGAGTATAATGATTTCGACCCCATTCACACTCACTACACCTCCCATTGGCCTACAGAAGCATGCCATCTCATGTCAGACTCCTTCACATACCCTTTGCCCATATATGCTCCTGATAACCACTGTGGTGCATGTGATACCTGCGTATTACTGTATTGTGACAAACTAGCTAGTTAGGAGGTCCAATCCTGACCTTGCTAACTGTGTTAATGTGTGTGAGTCCCTGAAAGAGTGTGGCTGTGTCGATGTTGACACCTGTTCATGTGGACAGGCAAATGTACTACACCTACCTTATCCCTCCTATATCACTCTTGCAGATGTCACTCACCATCAGATATACCTTCGGACAGCTCCCCAGCATGTAACCTCTATGGTGCATGCAATAACTGAATAGACATGCAATAGTAATAGATAAGCAGGGGTTTGAAACCCCGTACTGGTACATGTGTGGCACAAACATGCTTAGATCTTACTCTCCCACCCCCTCCCTGACTTACTTTGTCTCTGTCTGTCTCTCTCACTCCCTCTCTGGTGGATGTGGAGAAGTACATCTGCTTTGTTTAGGCAGCAGCTTGTGTTTTGTATGTGATGCTCATGATCAGCTGATGGCCTCTGCATGAATTGCAGTCCCCCACTAGCTGATTGCATGTGGAACAGCTGTGGTAACATTCCCATAGTCAATTGCATGGAAACACACTCCTATATCCAGGAACATCATGTGGGTGTTGGGCCTGTTCATTCACTGTGAACAGGACCTCATGTTGGTGTTCGGCAAACAGCATCTCAGATGGTATTGGGATTTACCTCTAACAACATACACTGTGGAGACAGGCCAACAAACAGGAGGGGGATGTGCCAGAAACAACTACAGAATGTAAGTGTTGCTGTTCTGCATTTGGAGTAATGTTGGTTTAACAAGGTGTGTGTGGATATGACTGGTCTACATGATTTAATACCTGTCATGACAGTGTTATGTGTTTGAGGGAACTCCCACCTGTAGGGTTATCTGCAGACCGGGCAGTGTTTGGAGTCTTATTTTTCTTGCGTTACTCACAGATCACCTGTCTTAGAACTGCAGAAGCATAGCCTGAGGACTGTAGTCAGTACACGGTAACAGCCATGAGAGTTACTGACTTCATATCCCTCATAGGACATATGCCACAACAAATCCTGTTACAACAGTAAATGTATGAGGGTATCACAGCAACATGCCAATATTGGCCTAGTGTTTGTGGCTCCAGTCACAAGTCTGTCAACCTTTGTACACATGTCATGCAGTAAGAGGTGCATATGTTCTGTACACAATTATTTATTGACATCATACCTGATAACAAGCCAGTCAGATATCAGACTTCTAGACATGTTATGTATAGTAGGGGTTATTTCTAAGGACATTACCTGGGCATTCCGCAGTTGTGTGTACAGTAGTGGAGTACTTATGGTGACTGTCAATAGTATGTGCATTGTGAATACGTACCTTGGCCTCTGTACAGACTGTGGTATATGCCATTGTTTTTGGTCCTGTTCTATCTGATGTTACATGCTCCAGTGTATGGTACCCTATCGGCTCACATGTTTGTAGGGCCAAACACAAACGTGTCCCATACCACAGACAGGCATAGGACCACACTGTGTCATGATCCAGTTTATGTAGGGTAGTGTGTGAGTGGCACATATGAGGATGGTGTTTATCAGACAGTCCATATAGTGTCATATTAAGCTTGCATACCATATGTGGCTATGACTGTGTTCACATTGGTTGTGGGTATGCACTTTCTCACATGTGTCTCTTACTCTGTGCTGTGAAATGCCTGTAGAGCCTGCTATATTTGCAGGTACATGTGAATTCCACCATACAAAATGTAGTCCAGTGTTGTGGCAGTCTGCCTGTAGTTTTCACAATGCTTTGTCACATGCCTAGCAGTTTAGTGTAATTACCTAGTGTGATGTTATGTCCAGATATTTGCAAGACGTACTGATGCCAGGCCATCATAACTGTTGTGTATTTCTAACAAAGCAGTGGGATTCTGTATAGATTTATGTCACTAACTAACTGGGTAGTATGTGGCCATATAACCTCTGCACCACCAGTTATTATGTGTCAGGACAGACAGGTGTGTGTGAATGCATAAACTATTTGGGCATATGTATTCCAGTATTTACGTGATATACCCATGTACATGGCTGTTAACATCCACATTGTCAGGCTTGGTCCACATGTCTCGCACGAAGGGGATCTGTGTACACCTCTGGACTAACCAGAGAGTGCCAGACTGCCCACATATATTGGTCACATCTCTGTTGTAGCCCACAGGATCATTACTGTGCTATCAGTGGTACTGTACTATGATGTCCTTAGGATGTCTATCAGTAACTGATGGCATACATCTCAAAAGCAGATGTGACCTCCCACATACAATCTATCTGTTAAGACAACCCCTGTTACAGTAGCAGCAGTCTACATATATACCTACAATGCATACATGACATCTCTTTGTACTAAGAGGCTGAGACTATTGGTGCTGAAGTAGGACTCCATGTTCTGGACATATGGAAAACATATATGTATATATATATATATATATATATATATATATATATATATATATAATATATATATATATAATATATATATATAAATATGCACATATACAGACACACAGCTATATATGTCTACACATATACAGATATATAGATATATAGGCACATATAGTTATGCATATCTACATATATGTCTATATAAATAAGTATATCTGTTTAGATATATATGCACATATAGTCACATATATATATATATATATATATATATATATATATATATATATATATATATATATATCAACATAAATAGGTATATCTGTACGTATTTGATTTACATATATATATATATATATATATATATATACAGGGAGATCTATAAAAGGCCATATATATGATGCACTATACAGATGCGTCTAAATACATATATATGAATATATATGTGTATGTACATGTAGGCATATATCTACATATGTGTAAGTATATATCCATATCTTTGTCATGTGTAAACATTACTGTTGTGTATACCTTCCCAGATGTATCACACCATATGTATCTGATATGTGTATATTTAGATATAACAACATATGTGATGCAACAAAATTTCTATTGTTTATAACATTTCTGGTGTGTCTTTATCTGTAGCTCAGATGAATGTTTTGAATTATGGTCTGAAATATATACCCACAGTGCTGCCTCGGTTACATGAATTAAAGTGTGATATTTTTAGACTGTGTAGGAAAATACATTTAATATATTTTTTTGCCAATAACCAGTGTAAAGATGGTAATGGTAGTTGGTTAGAATCTGATAGTTTAGAGAACAGTTATTATTCTTGTGTATCTGACCCTGAGGAATGCTTTGATTGTGCAAGTGACTATAATGCCTATAGTTTGTTAAAAACTGATAAAATAATGAGTAAAAGTGATTTTATTCCTCAACACCAACATGAACATATAAAGTGTTTTTCTCAAATGTTGAATTTTGCTGTAGAAAATGCTTTTTGTGATTTTATGCAGTATAAGCATAAGTTGGTATATAACTTGAATAAAAAGGAATGGAAGGAACTACAGGCATTAGCGAATAATGAACATCTTATCATTAAACCATCTGATAAAGGTGATAAGATAGTGGTGATGAATGTTGCTCAATATTATAAAATGTGCATGACACATCTGGATGATACCAATATTTATGTTAAGAGTAATACAAATGAATATATTAAGGCTATGAATGATTTTGACACCGTTATATCTAAGGGAGTTAGGTTAAAATATTTTTCACAAAATGACAAAGATAAAAAGTTTAATACTGATGACAGTGAGTTGGCTTTATGTTAGTGTCTTCCAAAAATTCATAAAAGTGGAGTTGACCCACCTGGTAGGCCTGTTGTATCTGCTCAAAAATATTTTTTATCTAATATTGGGAAATTTTGCATGAATATTTATTCCCTTATGTAATAAAGTTACCTAGTTATATTAGGGATAGTTTTGATTTTTTGGAAAATGATCTAAAATACAATGGAGTGCAGATATGTTCATTATAGGTGTTGATGTTGTTAGTTTGTATACTAACATACAGTGTCAGTTTGGACTAGGAGCAGTAAAATATTTTTGGGTGATAGTCCAGTAATGTATTATATTATTGAAATATTGGAATTTTGACTGAATAACAATTTTTTTATGTTTAATGAACAAATATACAGACAAATCAAGGGCACTGCCATGGGGGCATCTTTTGCCCCCATGTATGCCAACCTGATGATGGGTTTGTATTAGTTAGAATGGTTATACCGTATAGATTTTTTTTTTAAATTATGTAGTTAGTTATTTTTGTTTTATAGATAATCTTGTTTTTATTTGTAAAGGTGGGATATCTTATGTTGGTCAATTTATAGAAGCTATGTAACATAATAGATTTGGACTTTCCTTTGATGGCATACAGGTGGGCAAAGATATAACTTTTTTAGACATACATCTGATTTTGGAGGACAGCAATACCTTACGTACGTCTGGGCATAGAAAATTTGCTGATAGTAATCAGTATTTGATGGGGACTAGCTGTCATCCAGCTCATACTTTGGTCTCTTTGCCCTATGGTGAATGTATGAGACTTAGACGGCTATGTAATACTGACATGGACTTCTTTAAAGAAATTAGTGTGACTAATTAATGTGACTAGTGAGATGTTTAGATTACCTGCAGTGGTGGTGCTGCGGTAGCGTTGTTGCCTCACAGTAAGATGCCGTCTGGTTCGATTCTCAGCTAGAGCGTCTTCTGCGTGGAGACATGCATGAATGGGCGTACCTTCGTTGAAGGTTGTGCGTCAGGGCTGGTAACTCGGCACGTAAAAATCAACTACCAATCATTAGCGGCCCGGAGTTCCGCTGTGGCGACTCCTAACCGGGAAAAGCCGAAAGACACAACAAGTGAGATGTTTAGACTGAGGGTCTATAGTGAAGCTAGTATTCAAACAACTATAGATAAGGTTATTAATGAACAACATAAAGTTGGTACTTATAAGTATGGAAGTAAGGGGTATACGTTAGATGTTAGAAATCAAGAGAAAAGATTAGTTTATTTTGTCTCAACATATAGTGTTTTCAGTGATGTTTTAATAGATATTGTTAAACACTACTGGAATTTTTTGTTTAGATCAATGGTCCTAAAAAATTTATTGTCTAGGTCTTTAGGCATTTCATTTTGTAGCGGTAGGAATTTAAAAGATAGCTTGGTACACAATAAATTTAAATATCCCACTGAGATACTGCAGTATAGGACCATGCAGAGACTAGGAAATTCACCCTGTGGTCATTGCAATGTTTGTCATTATATTGTTCCAACTTTTAAGTATATAAATGGCCATGTATTTGAGGCTAAAAATATATATAGCTGTAACACTGAAGGTATTATTTATGTGTTAAAATGTCCTTGTAACCTTGTATATATAGGAGAAAGTAAAATGAAGTTTAAAACTAGACTGCAGGAGCATGTCAGGAATATTATAAATAATAACGAAGGTAGCCCTGTTGCCAAACATTTTATGCTGGTTCATAATTCTAATCCAAATGGGCTATAAGCCACTATCTTAGAACATATTATGAAGGGTGTATTTTCTGATGATTTGTATAAAAAGAAGTTGTTATATAAAGGAAGTATTTTCATTTTGAAATATGACACTTTATTTCCTCAGGGTCTGAATGTGGAATGTAACTGGAGGCTTCTTATCTGATGAGAAAGCAGTATTAAGTATTTTTTAATGTTTATTGATTAATTGGGTTAGGCTAATTGTTTAATTGTTAGATGTATTAGAGTATATAAACTGTGTAAGTTATGTGATGTTTTATACTCTTTGAAGGTGGTTGCCGAAGCGCTAGAGGTACAATAAACTGTTTTTTTAAGTGGATTCTTCGTCTGTGGTCTTCAGTTTTATCTTTCCTTTTGGTTCATGCAATATGTGATGCAACAGTAATATCACTAACAAGTACTACACAATTAAAGTCACAGCAATTGTTCAGTACTATTCAATATGTGTACTGACAGATATATTGGAAAAGCAACAACTTTCTTCACAGCTATCATAATGTAGTGATTACCTGTTATGACTATAGTGTACAGAGTCCTGGGTTCAAAATCTGCAAAGTCTGTTTGTTTTGTTGCTGGGCAGAACAAGGGCTGCTGGATACAGAGTGGTTAAAACACTTTTGAGCAGCGTTAAGCTCATTTGCACGGGTTTGCATGAAGCTAAGCGGTGCTAAGATACGGTTAAACATACGAGCACTTACACCATGTAGGCTTCACTTACCAGTGCACAGATCTGCTTAGCTGTTATATTGCAGTAATGCTGACACCTGCTAAGCAAGGCTCAGCCCTGATAACCAGTGCTCACATCCCAGTCTGATATCATAGCAGGGTAATGACATCTGTAATAAGTGTATGTAATGCCATGTACAAAACATGTGTCTATGTGCCATCATTACAGTAGCAAGGGGTGTGAATGTCATGTCTGGGACACTCAAATATATAAGACCTGTACATCACTCTTATCCATGTGAATGTGTTACATACAAGGGTAGTAACCCAGGTTATGTGCTGTCACACTGGCATGTAGTGTATCATGTTGTTACTACTGTTGACAGTGCTTTCCCAAGTAAGGGTAGATTGCTAATTGTAGTACTGGCAACAAGCACCCCTGCATGCATAGATGGACTCAGAGGCCTCACTGTCATGTTCCTGATGTGTGAGCTGTGTCACAGTATATATCCCTTACTGGATAATGATCTGACATGTGGAATGTAAACGTAGACTACTGTCTGTATAGCACATGTCAGTGAGGGCTGCCAGCATGTAGTAATGGCATACATACTGTTGTCAAACATCTATCTGTCGACACATTCATCCTACTGCATAGCTAGTTGGCAAGCTGATGTCTGTCAGCCCCTGTACAGATGTGCAGATGGCAGGTCTCCACCTTGGATACGTACAGGCAACCTATGCTTGACTGACACTGACATGTCTGCCCAGCTGTGTTATAACTCGCACAGATAGGACACAACACCCTGTATGCACCACATGCCAGGGGTACCTCCACTACACTACCACAGTCAACAGAACATGCCTGGGTACAGGTCTCCAGCACAGACACTAACCATGTTTTGTAATACATGTTGCATACATGTCAACTGGATCACCTCACTGGCCATTTGCAGGAGGCACCCAGAGGATTGGCTGATGCATGTCACTCTCACCCTAAGGGTCACCACAGTGGTGTCTGTAGATAGATTGCCTGCTGGCAGATGGCAGGTGTCATGATACCACTGTACACACATCCCCTACACTTCCCATCCTTCCATGGACAATAGCCAGGTACACACCTATGACCACCTGCAGCTATGCACCCCAGTACTGACAAATGTGTACATGTGCATTAGTGAGGATATCAGTGTATTTGTGTTAGTACACCTGTAGTTGAGTATACCATGAGGGCCTTCACACCCGCTGCAACACCCATTGCCATAGTTAGATGTGGCTGCTACTGTACCGGACATTACATGTACCTTGTTACGCTCCTCTCCCTAACGGCTACCTGAGCCTTGCAGTACCAGCACAACACTGTTGTATAAATGGGCTGATAGGCATGGGATACCCATTTAGATCTGGCGCGTGTGTGTATGTGTGCATGTGTGTATATCTGCAGGGTACAGCATTCCAAAGCCACATACTCCTATTTCAATATGCATTGCCACACAGTATTATGTATAGTGATGTTGCTGCCCATAGGTGAGGCATGACAATGCATCACCTTACTATGCCTGCGTCATATGCATTAGATGCATATCCCTGTAGCATCACTGTTGGGATGGACAACGGGATGTATAGCAGTCATGGTCAATGTGTGATGGTGGGTATGTCAGAGTGTCATGTGTTCTGTTGTGTACATTATCCACAGTGAGGTGTGGGTGCTGTGTACACTGTCATTACACCATGGTACCCCCGGTACATGTCCCATGTACCACTGTATGGTCACCACTGTCACCATCAACCATACATGTAACTGATAACAATGAATATAACTTTCTTGGGTGGTGTAAGCCAGGGAACCTTGTTGGCTAGGCTTATGTAGGCCCTTGGGCCGATAACCTAGTACCTACCTATGAACCTATGAACCTATAACACAATCCAGCCCAGTTATGCATGTGCTGTGTGCAGCCTAACTGTAACACATAGGAATGTTAGAAAAATATGTATTCACATATTAGCTGCTAGAAAAATATATATTCACATATAAGCTACTAGAAAAATATATATTCACATATAAGCTGTTAGAGAAATATGTATTCACATATTCTGGCATATATAAGTTGTGTGGTTAGATATATATAAATGAACTTGAACATATATGAAATACATAGATTGAGAAATAGAGTAATATGTAATGCATTTGATTCTGTTTTACTAGAATAATAGTAGAAATAAGCTTGCATATTATTGCTTGAAGCATAAGCTGCAGTGTGACTAGAAACTTGGCCTTGGCAGCTCGGCTGGCTCATGTCTGTCAGTGAAAGATTATTTTGCAAAGTTAGAAAATAATGTATCTGTGTGCATGTGTATCTTTTCCTGCTTCCACCAGAAGAATGGCCTTGTGCACACTATCAGAGATAATGTCCAGCTGGTGAACAAGAAAGAGACAAAGAGAAGTATTAAAGAAGACATGCACCCATTGTATTCGAACTAATCTAAGAGCCTTGAATTGGCTACATCCTCGGAAGGACATTGTGACTGACCAGGTGCTTGCAAGGCTGTAATATTCTCATGGGAAAGTAACTTTTTAAAATTGTAATATCAGCACTTTTCTTATGAATGGTCATGATGTAAAGACCCTGTCACTGACCACGTCAGTGAGGTGGGCAAAAGCTGATTGTAAAACCTATAAAATATCAAGTATTTCCCTAATAAAACTAGACAAAATTCTGTACAAGTTTGTGTATGGTTTTTTGCCTCCTAATGTACATTAGAGTATATGTATAGTAGATACCTGAGAAACCTGCATTACTGTTTGTTATTGACTGTCATTTTAAAGTGTCAAATGATTTTTACAGTCTGATTTTAACAATTTATTTAACATTTTGGTCCAATTCGTGCCGGAATTCCCTTGGTAAGCTGCAGGTCAGAGTATATAGGTGGCACTGAAAACTGCGCAGAAGAAGGAAAGACCTCCGACTGAATTGTCGTATGTAAAGAGGCTGTCCACTTGTCTGATCTGTGGCGAAAAGCGGAAAACTGGATCCTAAAAGAAGCATAACAGTAAGCGGGAGGCTCGGGTAAGCAGAATTCCTCTCTTTGTCTTTGTTTTAGATCAGGGACCAGGTTACACTGTGTTATTGCTAAGGTTTGTGATAGCAGGGAGAGAAGTAGTCGAAGTATTGTATCTTGAGTCATAGATCAGAGAATAAACAAAGCAAAGTAAAACAGTCATTCTAGACACTACTGTGGATACGGGGAATAAGATACCACGTGGTACAAGAGAAAGGGTTACGTAACAGTTCTTTTTTTTGAAGAGACATGGGAAATGAATGCACTAAAGGGTCACGTGACCCGCCCCTAACAGAAGACGCAAAGTATATGCAATTGCAAAGAGCAGATAATGTGAGACATTTTTCAAAATGGGTCAATAAGTATGAATTTGATGGTAAATTAGATAAAATATCACTAGTAAAACTTTTGAAACAGTTAAAATCTGACGCAGAGGGTCAGGCAAAAAAACAACGACAGTTGGGCGTTCCTCAAGCACATAGGTGGATTGAGGAAGTGAACCGAAGGGAACAGAAAAATAAGAATGCAAAAGCATTATTTTTAGACAAAGAGGATAATAATACAGTAGTAGCATCGGCCCTCCCCACCACCTCCTCCGATGCCTTACTTAGAATACGAAGCGGGAGGGCGGGCTGGACCCCCCCCACGTTATCCGGAAACAACAGGGGTATTAAGACAACCATTTGTAAGAGAACCTATCGAAACTAGATCCCGAACACGTCAAACATTCATAGATGTTCAACCAAGCGGAAATTCATTAGATGAGAGTGAGGAAATCTGTCCATTAATTGAAGTACCAAACCCACAGGCAGGACAGGAGGGCCAGGCCTCAACTCTCTTAGTGTATAGACCGTGGACACCGGAAGACATCCGGAAAGCTACAGAGGGAATTCCCCATCCAAAATTAACTTTGAGAAATTTGTACAAGATTTACAGGGTATGAGATTGAGTTACAACCTGAATGGGAAGAGGTAGAAAAAGTAATTAGACAAATTTTAGGTCCGGACTGGCACATGATTTGTGGCGCCTGGAATGCCCGTGACGCACAACTCAGGCCACTCCCACATAGTGACGCAGAACTAGATGCTAGATTGAAGGGTCTTACAGACCGCATTACTGAAAAATGGAAACCTAGGGCAGATTGGACTTGTATTAATCAATGCGTGCAACAAGATAATGAAACAGTAGACATACTATGGTAGATTATTAGAATGTTTCAATAACCATAGTGGTATGACTATTCCTGAAAATCAAAAAATGATAGCCCATATGAACAGCAGTTGAAGAATGCATTTTAAAAGGTTGCATTGCCCTATCAATAGCTTCGTCACGAAGCATATGATAGATCACCGAGCAGTAGGCTCCAAGCCTTGTTAGAGTATGCTAGGCATGCCGAAAAACATTTTAACAGTAAAAAGAAAAAGAAAACGCAGGTCTTCACAGCTGAAGACAGTGCGAAGTTTTGTAGTACAAACAGCCAAAAAGGGTAAGCGAAATGCTCAGGGTAACAAACGTTCTGACAGAAACTCAGAGTTTTATGAGGACAGGAAAAAAAAAGGTGAGTGCTTCAATTGCGGTAAGAAGGGACATTTGGCAAGGGATTGCAGGAGTAAGGCACCTGTGGGAAAAAAGGATAAGGATGATGAGGATTGACTAGATGGCAGTTATACTGCTCGACAGTCATTAGGAGAGACTAATGAGCAGGGGAGTAATGTAAATACCTTAGAAGAAACAAATGACATGCAACCGGATGTAGAAGTTGGGGAAAGTGAAGTTTTGGACTTGGCACTACTGAGCTTGGAGCTCTATTTAGCAGACACTAAACCGGAAGTTACACTTCTGGTGGAAGGGAGAGAAGTCAAATTTTTGTGTGATTCAGGAGCATCACGAACTTTGATACACCCTTCAAAGTTACCGGAACATTCTGAGTCACCCGATTATATATTAGTGAAAGCAGCAAACGGACAACTGTACAGGGAACCACTTTCCCATGATATAGCAATAACTGACCCTGTCTCGGGTATAACCCAGAGAAGTAAAATAGTACTTTCTGCCAAATGCCCCATGAACTTATTAGGAAGAGATCTCATGCAACTTTTTGGCATAGCAGTAGTCCCTACCATGAAAGGTATGGAGGCACAGAGACAAACTGAAGCTTTTGTGGTACGATCGGAGGGTGAGGCCTATTATTGGTACAGCCAGGACCTGGTTACAACCGGTCCAGGGGCAGTGACCAAGGAACTGATGAATGTAGCCACCAGCAAGGTGCTTCCCCTCGATGTTGATCACCAACATTTGTTACATTGTACCCTATATTATTGCGGCACATCAGGGCCTGATAAAGAATATGAACAAAAATTGTTCAGGAATCCTGCAAATAGATTGATACTACGGACTTTATACTGGGACACTGAGGGCAATAGTGTGGTGAGTTGTTCATTGCCTCAGGAGTTCTTGGAATTGTACAAATCCAATAAACTACCGCATGTTAGCCTAACCAAAAACAGGAATGTTAGGTGGGTAGACTTGGGTGACAAAGTGACAAGATGGGAGAAACTAACTGACTTGGAGTTATCGGACCTAGGGGTACGGAAACAGAAACTAAATTGGTTAACGCAAGCACGCCCAGCTGTACACTTACGACAGAGTGAAGACAGCTGATTGGCGTTCTTGATAGAAGAAGAAGAAAAAGCTTTGAGTAAAATACCAAATGTTCTTTGGTCAACAGGGAAATCGGATGTAGGGCTTATTCGAACAGCAGGGCCAGTAGTTATTACACCAAAATCGGCCTTTAGACCAAGAAAAAGACAATACCCTTTGAGCAAGGATGCGGAACAGGGAATCAAACCTATCATAATGGCATTGCTTAAGAAAGGGATACTGGTAGAATCCTTGGATTCACCATGTAATACTCCTCTGTTTCCTGTTAAAAAAGCAAACGGGGAATGGCGGATGGTACAAGATTTACAGGCTGTAAATGATGCGGTAATACCAAGGGCACCTACGGTGCCAGACCCACATACCTTGTTAAATGATTTGAAGCCGCAACAAAAATATTTCACCGTGGTAGATATTAGCAATGCATTTTTCTCAATACCTATACACCCTGACAGCCAGCATTGGTTTGCATTTACATTTCAGGGCAAAAGGTATACGTACACCCGACTACCACAGGGATATAGTGAAAGTCCAACAATATTTGCACAAGAGATGGCTAGCAACCTGGCGGGATTTTCTCCACCAGGGGGCAGTCAAGTATTACTTTATGTAGATGACATCTTGCTTGCAGCCCCTACCCAGCAGCAATGTAGGGAAGACACAATAGCATTGTTGAAATTTTTGGCTGAGCAAGGGCATAAAGTAAATAAACACAAATTGCAACTTTGGAAAGAGCAGGTTAAATACCTGGGATATGTGATATCCAAAGAAGGTAGAACATTAGATGAAGATAGGAAAACAGCAATCTTACAAGCACCTAGACCAACTACCAAAAAGGAAATGATGTCCTTCTTGGGAACGACTAATTTTTGTCGAGTTGGATGCAATTATGCTTTGGAAACGGCTCCATTGGCTGATTTAATATTTAAAACACCAATGGCAGCACAAGAAACACTGCATTGGACACGGAAGCAGAAGCAGCTTTTGCAGACTAAAGCAACTGGTAGTTTCATCGTTAGTTTTAGGGCTTCGAATTACCATAAGAGATTTTTCCAGACTGTAGATTGTAGGCGGGATATATGACGTCAGTACTGACGCAACAACATGGCAGCAAGCAACGCCCATAGCTTACTATTCATCACAGTTAGATCCGGTGGCACGATCATTGCCACCCTGTGTACAAGCAGTTGTTGCAGCAGCTATGGCAGTGCAAGCTTCGGCCTCAGTGGTATTGTTCCATCCTCTCACGTTGAGAGTACCTCATGCAGTTGCGATAATTTTACTGCAAGAAAAAATAGCATTTTTGTCCCCTGCCAGACATCTTTCTTGTATGACCATACTATTGAGTCAACCTCACATGACGATTGAACGATGCACGACATTAAATCCATCGACATTACTTCCGATTCCTGTAGATGGCACACCACACAGTTGCCTACAGGAAATGGAACAAATAACCACACCCAGACAAGATCTCACTGATGTGCCTTTAGCCGATGCAGAGGTGACATTTTATGTGGACGGGTCCTGTAGACGAGGACCTACAGGAAAGAACCTAGTGGGTTATGCAGCAGTGACGGATAATGAAATCATAGAAGCACAACCCCTGCAACATAACCTGTCTGCTCAAGCAGCAGAATTGATAGCTTTGACACGTGCCTGCACTCTAGCGAAAGACAAATGTGTTAACATATATACTGACAGCCAGTATGCTTTCTCTACAGTGCATGTCTTTGCGCAACAGTGGAAGAACAGGGGAATGATAACATCTACTGGCAAACCGATTAATCATGCACAATTGATTTTGAACCTGTTAGATTCTATTCAGTTACCCACTAGAATAGCTATTTGTAAATGTGCAGCCCATACCAAACAACAAGACAAAATTTCAAAAGGGAATGCTCGGGCTGATGCAGCTGCAAAGCAAGCTGCCTCAGGCCTAGAAACTGTGTTTTCAAATGAAGAACTACAACCTTCTGAGACTCTAGATATAGAAATGTTAAAAACAATGCAGACATTAGCTACAAAAGCAGAAAAGCAGAAGTGGATAAAACGAGGAGCAATCCTTGAAGAGGGACTGTACATCTCCAAAGAGAAAAAGCCAATATTGCCATCTAATTTATTTAGATATGCAGCTTTGTTGAGTCATGGGCAGAGCCATGTCTCAACAGGGGGGATGGTACAGTTAGTTAACAAAACATTCCAGACATACGGATTTACGAATTATACACAAAAATTTTGTGCAACATGTCATATTTGTAGCAAACATCATGCACAGGGAGCATTTAAACCAAAGCGAGGGAGCTTTCCGACACCACCCTATCCGTTCCATACTATTTGTATGGATTTCATAGAACTGAATAAATGTGAAGGGAAAAAATACTGTTTAGTGATTATAGATATGTTTTCAAAATGGGTAGAAGCTTTTCCGACCAGGAATCCGGATGCAGCAACAGTGGCAAAAGCCTTAGTGAAAGAAATCATTCCTAGATTTGGCATACCGGAAAGAATTTATAGTGACAATGGAACACATTTTGTTAATCAGACAATACACCAGCTTGGGAGATTCTTTGGGATTTCTTTGAAAAACCATTGTGCTTATCACCCCCAGTCAGCAGGACTGGTGGAGAGGTACAATGGAATTTTGAAAAACAAGTTGAGAAAATTGATGAGTGAGACTCAAAAGACTTGGATTTGCTGTCTGCCTTTAGCACTGCTGAGCATGAGAACTGTTCCAAATGTAAGGGGCTTGACCCCTTTTGAGGTAGTATTTGGAAGAGCATATTGTGTGCCACAATGGAAGGCCCTCATGCCTGCAGAGCTGAAGGCCGATAGCTCATTAGCTAGTTATATGAAGAAATTGTTAACAAATAAGACTGTTTTGCAGTTGAACTCTTTTTCAGACAAAAAAGAAACAAAACCAGAGGCCGTGCTGACCCCGGGGTCCTGGATCTGGCTGAAAGTCATCAAAAGAAAGAACTGGGCGAGTCCAAAGTGGGAAGGTCCGTACCAGGTACTATTGGCAACACCTACTGCAGTAAAATTGCTGAGAGATCATCTTGGGTTCATTTGGCGACTGTAAACCACTCAAAGAGTTTAAGTTGGACAAACATTTTTAACTGACATACCACAGAAACAGGATGGCCAGAGGCAGAGTGAATAAAATGCAAAACAACCCCAAAGACATTGGTTCACTGGCCTACTGATCATACATTTATTAACCATGTTTGTAGTGACCTTTTTGTTGTTATGGTTTTCTTGCATATAACTACAGAAGTGAAATTGATAAAGCGTGATGATGAACTGGCTATAGACTGGCACCGAACTTCAACACATACCTGGCTATGAAACGAGTCTATGTAGAGACTATGAGCGTTTCAATTGCTGGGTTTGTACTGCAATACCACAGCATATGGAGGACTTTTAATGTCTGCTGTCCCCCTGGGGATAAATGAAACTTGGGAAAACCTATTATTTGACACGGGTACTGTGAGATCACAAGACAAAGTGGCATTATATTTACCCGTTACTCAGAAAGGAATTGTTTGCTTTGTTAAAAATGATACACTCCAGGTTGGTTGGAGTAATTGTAACATAACTGTGTCTTACAAATGTTATATAAAACCTGTAGACCAAGGTACTAGTTGTAGCTCGAACTATGGTTCGTATTTAAGCCTGATGAAAACAACATTGAGAGATGTGCAAAAAACTCCTGAAATATATAGACAATTATCTGTTATAGATAAAAAAATGTTTCATTCAGGGTTAACCCATCAGTACTAAAGTAGAAAACTGTTATTTTGTTTGTGGGAAAAAGGCCTATAAATGGTTACCTGAGAATTGGTCCGGCAGTTGTTTTTTGGGTTATCTGGTTCCAGCCATAAGACATACTGCAGAATTGCCCCTGGGTAAAATACGCAATGTGAGAAATGCAGCTCAGCAAGCCGAAAATACAGTCAAAAAACCTGCTAATCCAGTGGGTAAGATTGAAGCAAGCTGGAAGGATCATTCGGCTGTGAAGGACAAAGAAAAACTAACCCATATGGACTTGAGTGACAGTGTTATATCCTGGGCTGGAATATTCCCAGCCTACGGAGCAGTCAAATCGATTTGGGAATTGAGGAAATTGTCAAAACTCCTCGAAGTAATGAGCAATGCGACTTTTTCCGCTCTTGAACTTGTGACTGATGAAATGAATGCAATGAGAACAGTCGTGCTACAGAACCGAATGGCTCTCGACTTCACCCTAGCGAGAGAGGTGGTGCGTCTTGGCGCTTATCAAAGAAGAATGCTGTGCGTACATTCCAGACAACCAACATGAAATCAATGATCACCTGGAGGTAATACAGCAGGTGTCAGCAATGGCAGAACCAGGCCCAAACCCACTGGCGAACTTTTACCAGAATCTATTTGGGGGGTGGGGGTCGGTCCTTATGAATATTCTGATTGCAATTTGTGTAGTACTGCTCATAATTGGAGCATGTGTCTGCTGCGGGATACCCTGTGTGAAAAAATTAGTTAAAGACCTAGTTGACATATCAGTAACTGAAACTATGTACCAAGACATGGAATTGAATTTGTTGATACCAAGCGAAGGCCTATCTGAAATATAAAACCAATGACTTACTTAGCTGAAAGTCCTTGAAAGGAAAAAGCTAAGAAATGAAATGATGTTGTTTATGTTTCAAATAGAATGAAATGCATTAACAGGAGGGAGAATGTTAGAAAAATATGTATTCACATATTAGCTGCTAGAAAAATATATATTCACATATAAGCTACTAGAAAAATATATATTCACATATAAGCTGTTAGAGAAATATGTATTCACATATTCTGGCATATATAAGTTGTGTGGTTAGATATATATAAATGAACTTGAACATATATGAAATACATAGATTGAGAAATAGAGTAATATGTAATGCATTTGATTCTGTTTTACTAGAATAATAGTAGAAATAAGCTTGCATATTATTGCTTGAAGCATAAGCTGCAGTGTGACTAGAAACTTGGCCTTGGCAGCTCGGCTGGCTCATGTCTGTCAGTGAAAGATTATTTTGCAAAGTTAGAAAATAATGAATCTGTGTGCATGTGTATCTTTTCCTGCTTCCACCAGAAGAATGGCCTTGTGCACACTATCAGAGATAATGTCCAGCTGGTGAACAAGAAAGAGACAAAGAGAAGTATTAAAGAAGACATGCACCCATTGTATTCGAACTAATCTAAGAGCCTTGAATTGGCTACATCCTCGGAAGGACATTGTGACTGACCAGGTGCTTGCAAGGCTGTAATATTCTCATGGGAAAGTAACTTTTTAAAAATTGTAATATCAGCACTTTTTCTTATGAATGGTCATGATGTAAAGACCCTGTCACTGACCACGTCAGTGAGGTGGGCAAAAGCTGATTGTAAAACCTATAAAATATCAAGTATTTCCCTAATAAAACTAGACAAAATTCTGTACAAGTTTGTGTATGGTTTTTTGCCTCCTAATGTACATTAGAGTATATGTATAGTAGATACCTGAGAAACCTGCATTACTGTTTGTTATTGACTGTCATTTTAAAGTGTCAAATGATTTTTACAGTCTGATTTTAACAATTTATTTAACAAGGAAAAACTGAAAAGTTAGTTAGCACTGATAGGCCCAGTTCTCTTGGATGTGTGTCTGCCTGATATGTGTCTGTTAATGTGTATATGATGGTATGTCACACCATGTATTGCCCATATACAACCATTACATCCCCCATTACCATACTGTACATGCCTGGGGATATTCTGCATGTAACATGTAACCTGGAACACACCTCATCCTAAATGCTGTGTGGTGTGTGCAATGAAAGCCACACACATCAGTAGCACTACATACCTAGGTAGGGGGTCTAGTCCCAGTGTTGCCAAGTAAGAGTGTGCATGTATGTGGAGGGAGCTACATTAGGTTGCTGATCATACATGTCCCAGGGGGTCACCTGTCCATGTGGCACAGGCAGTAATACAGACCTGTGAAATGTGTTCAACTGCACCCATGATATGTCACAGCCATGGTATCACAACAGCGCCATACTCCTTGTGGGATATGACTGCAGACCATCCTCCTGCTGACACATGTACACCTACAACACAAATGGATAACATTATGGTAACCACAATCACTCAGTGTTACTAACAGCTATAATGCATCATGGCTGGACAGCTACACTACCCTATATATAAGCATTAAACATTACTGCTGACATCATGTTATACAGCAGTACATTAGTACACTCTAGTACAGTCACCATGTGCATCAGAGCCATATTAGCATGTCCATGCATAGATATTTTGGATGACAGGGATGTGGCACAGGTATCATCATATGCACAGGGTGTGTTGTTGGTTTGTCAGAGACCGAAGGTGGGCCATAGGTTTGACACCATGTGTGTGGGTGAAGGGTGTAATTTGATGATATGGGCATGGTGATGTGGCATGTGTAGGTATGGTGTTGCCCTAGGTGTGTTTGTATAGTGCATGGGTATGGATGCACACAGTTCTGCTATGTGGCTGCCCTATGCAGGTTTTTCATGGACAGCTGCAGACCATACCTGGCAGGGTGTGCAGTTCACTGCCTCCAGCCACAGACATGCATACTGTGCCTGCCAGGGGTTCCGTGGGAACGTCCAGGTACAGGCCTTGAAGTGTTACTGTCTCCTGATGATGACATATGTCCGCTAGAACCAGGTCCCTCCTGGAACTGACCAGGGCCATGTCCATGTGGATAGTGCCTTCTGCAGTGCTGATGCTGGTACTGCCACTACGGCAGCAGCTTGGTGTCCTTGCACATGCACGTTGACCGCCAGCTCTTGGTGTTGCTGATCTACATCCACGTGGCTGTCGCCCCATTCCCATCACATGTTCTAGCACAGACAATCCACGGTCGATGAGGCCCACCATTTTACCCAACCGTCTATCCATGACGCCAGAATAATCACGGAGGGCACCTGTAAGTTCATGGAAGTTGTTGCTTACAGATGAGAAAGCAGCCCTCTGCAACCTCAGGCTGCCAGCCTGTCTGGTGTACAGTTCCATACTTGCCTGTGCCCCATGACAGTCTGAAACATGCGACTGGTGGTACCAGTTGTGGCACTTCTGCCAGGACCATGATGACCCCTCCTATGAACACCCCGGTATATCTGTCTATGTGGTGCCCTGCCGGACATCTGGCTATGCCTGCTGTGTCAGACACAGCAGGCATAGATACCACACTTTTCTGTGCACTGCCACAAACCGCTAACTGTCCCTGTGCCATGGCCACTGGTGATGGGGTATCTATAGGTACTGTGACTGTGTGTGGGGTTGGGGTGGATAACATGGGGATGTCAAACGATGGTGCAGTTTTGGCCTCTGACAACCCCACCTGTACCTCAACAGTCCTATCATCATTTTCAATGTCTGTATGAACACCAACATCTGACCCACCTCATCACCTGTGAGGGGAAAACAAGAAACTCACTTTAAGACCTGTATGGCATTGCATAACAGTACACACACACACACACACACACACACACACACACACACACACACACACACACACACACACACACACACACACACACACACACACACACACACACACTGAAATCCCACCATAATACCTACCTGTCCCTGAGTTTACAGACAGTCCCAAGTTTATTCACATAAGTTCCCCATCCTATATCACACTAGGTATCATACACTCATTAATACCACTCATTAATGTATCATTCCTCTATATGCCTAGACAAGTGATCACAACACAAGACCTGTTACTCCATTACCTCCTTGACATGAGTAGGTTTTACAAGGCCTCACTGCTGTCATCCAGTGTTCACCCTGGGTATGTCTGGACATTGTGAGCATGGGGGGGGGCTGCTATGTTCACTCCATAATGTCACACACTGGAGTGTCATACATAACTATTGCTCAGTATATGCCAGATCTTCTGCTCAATCATCTTATCATGTGGACAACAGTAATGTATGGATACACTCACTGGTGTTGTCTAGTAATTCCCCAATGCATTCGTAGTGCTGCATATATGGGTCATCATTCACCTTTCTGCTGATTGGAATTTTAAGGGTAAACCTGGTGTCTAGTTTTCCTCCCAATGCATGTTCCATGCTACAGAATGTATTATACTATCACCTGTCCTGTGATTACATATCAGACAAGTATTCCTGGTATATCATGTGTCAGTCCACCCATGTCCATGTACTGCAGTATTCCAGAGGGAAATACTGACGTATGAACAACCCCACAATCACACATGTGCATACATGGGCACCCACACAAACACACACACACACATGCACACACACACATCCTACATGCATCAACCCTGCTCCACTCCACCAGATTGCACTTACATACAAAATAACCCCCCCACACACACACACACACACACACATCTACAGGTAAGGTTGCCCAAAGATAGTACACACAGTCCTCCCATTACCCATCTGTCAACATGCATAACATATGGTACTCAACAGCATGCAGTGCAGCTATAGTCAATCCATGCTAGCAACAGTATACATGTGTGTGAAGCATGGGTTGTGTTAGTAGGTGATGGCCCTTCCCCTGGAAAACACTGCACCCATGTATAACACCATTGCTGAATGTGTATTACTGTGTCAGTTATGTCTGCTCTAATGCTCACAGCCCCTATGTGTTTGTTCGACACATACCTGGGATGATATGTGGACAGATGTCATGTGTGAATCCCTGATGTCTGATTTACAGATCTCAACATCAGTGGTGAATGTATGACCAACACGATACTATTACAACCATCAAACCTTACAGTGGCTATGGCGAGTGTACACACCCTTATTGATATGACACACTCTTCCTTGATATACCATGGGACCACATCACTGCATATGGTAACATTACATGGGCCTGGTATGTGACATATGTCCTGTATATTAACATGCAGTGTCTAACAAATGTGTTAGGTGTGCAGATGGTGACCGCGATGCATGCACTTCGTGGGTGCATATGTGTGCACACCCTTATCATGACAGTTTTTCGCACCTATTGTTATGTGTACTACAGCAGTCACTATTCCTAGCAGGGGTATACTAGCATGGGCCATCTGCATTTGCCAGTATATGGTCAGTCTGTCCTACACATGTCCCCCAACTCTGCATGACTGCAAGGTCAACTCATGTGCACATTCCTTGGAGTTCACACACTGCCATCACTATTGCTGTGGAGTCAGGGTTACATCTGCCACAGTTCCTGAATCTGACTGTGTGCAGATACATCCATTCATAGCATCCTTAGGATCCCTGCTGCAGTGCACTGGTGTGTCATAATAACACCCACTCCCCACCTTTAGCCTTTTTGCAGATGCTTGACAACTATGGCCTACACATGTGCGGCAGTTTGAAGTGTTCCAAACACTGAACACCACGTGTAACAGCCTAGTCCCAGCTAATGAAAGGCAAACATACAGATGTACATTGGCACCAGCACAGTACAGATGGGGATGGTGGGCCTGAGTTGGGATGAGGCATTGGTTGTGCAGCACATGTATCTTACATGATACTGTCTGTAGGTTTCCAATGTGGTAATGGTACATCAGTACACATTGCAATGCATGACTGTTGGGAACCTCTTCTGTTATGCATACACTACCTGTAGAGAGGCCTGGCTGATGTTTCCTGTGGTACAACTGTCACATCTGATTACCCTGACCCATAGGCCACATGCTTGCAGAGTCCAGGCAATTGCTGACACGGGTACTTCACAGCCAGTACTTGTTGGACATTCCTGCAACCACCTCAGTGTTGTGACATGTTACTGGGCACCCTGCATGACCAGTTTGCTTCATGTGACATCATATGTCTTGGATGGCCATCTGTTCATTTCCTACAGCATTCCTACATCATTTCTGTCCCATACATCCTTACCACATAAATTACTGTCTGCACTGTTTGCCATGGCATATGCAATGGTGGGATATGGATACATATCGAGCTCATGGGTGCTACCTGTTGGGTATGGGGTCCACGCCATGTCATATAAGATGTGTGCAAGCCACGCCTGCCTCTGTTGCAGGTAAGTGTGCACATTTGATGGCCAAACGTCTTGGACAGCAGACCAATACATGGTGTTACATTGGGGACGTGTACTTGCTGAAAGGTGCATTTCCATGACAAATGCATGTAGTCAGTACCTCAACAGATGTTTCCATTATGTTTTATATGGAGTGTGTGCACACATATGCTTCCAGTGTTTGTGAAGGTATGTATTCCCCATATTTGCTGACCTAACCTACAACTCCATATTACACACTCATTGCTCATGTTAGGACCACATTGCAGGATTTAAGGGTTGTGGACCACAGTATTATCATATGCCATAGTGTAGATCTGTAACAGTTGCTATTGTAATGCTGGCATATACACTGTTATAGCACTGTATAAGGGTGATGTTTCACACATGTCCCTAGTGTAGGCTATGTTTCCCACCATTATGTTTATCCCTGTGGACACATTTTGCAATGACGGGATGTTAGTTATATTGCAGGTGTCTGACATGCCCTTCAGATACATCATCATGGTCACCACTGTGCTGCAGTGCAGTTAACAGCAACAATACATGAACATGTACGGCATGCATTATGAGTAGGTGTATTAGATGTGTGCATGGAACATACCATAGCCATTACATGACCTGTCTACTGGCAAGCATGAACATAAGCCATACTCACCCGCTACAGGCTGCTGTCTTGGTGGTATACCAGAGGGACCTACATAAATGTGTGAGTGATGTGATGTCAGTAGCCACAGCTGTGGCATTGCTACAGGGTGGGTGCAGCATTACAGTACATCAACAGGGCAAGTCCACAATACTACAGCTTATTCACATCTGCTTATTACTACTATGCAGCAACAGACTATATATATATGACATCTCAGATATGCATGATCTACCTGTACATATGTGGATGCATACGCAACAGTGTTCTACTGATGTGCCCTGTGGCCTTACCTGCACATTCCTCAGCCAGTGTGTGGGTAGCACCTACCTCCGCTATGGTCTCCACCAGTTGTTGCGTGTGTGGGCGGTCAGATACCACAAGGCAGGTGAAGAGCTCCTCAACTTGTGTCAGGGGGGATGGATGGCATGACCCCCCCCCTGTTGTGAGGTGATCCCCCCTAACTGCAGCAGCATGCCAACAGGCATTGTGAAGCAGGTCACTGTAATGATGCTGGACCTGCTCAAAACTGCGGTTATGCAGGCCATCATTAATCCTGTGGACTAGATTGTTCCACAGGGCGTTCCGCTCCTGCTGCTCATGGGCTATCCTGCCAAAGACCACCTGGTAGTGCTTTACCAGGTGGTTGATGATGACCTCATTTTCGTCCACTGAATACACCAGTAATTACCTATGTAAAGAATTCAATAAGTAAAACTTAAACCAACACAAACAGGGTGGTCACAAAAAAAGTAACACTAGCACCAGTCAGTTAAACACGACTTTTAATTGTGAGTGCTTTCAAAGGGGCTAATACCCCAACTTCATCAGACAATTTTACATAAAGACACCTTATATATATATATATATATATATATATATAAATATAAAACATAATTAATCTAATAATTATATAATTATTTAATTGGTTAAAATACTAAATCATTGCCCAGGGGTTAAATCATTACAATGCTTCAAATTAAAAGGCACACAACCTCATGGTTCTAAAATACCTGAAAATCACATATAAAAATCACATCTTGCCTGAAAGTCATAAAGATGGAAACACGTCTGAGCAGCTCATACAGCAAGGTTACCATAGTTCTTAATACACATCTCTGTCTCCCACCCACCATATCTGTGACAACAAACTGTTCACACAACTCAATAGGTATGGCTACAGCTTACCTACCATTGGGACATATATTGTATTGTATCATGCTTTGGGCTATGTGTTTGTAGCCATGTTCCCTGTGGGGACACTATCATTGCTGGCCTGTTATGGACAATGTCACCTGCATCCCATTGTAAGGGCCACAATGGTACTATATATGCATGTGGTCTGTTTGCTATGTGATTGCTGCACATCTGTTGTTATGTGTGATTGAGGATATCTATGCATGCTGTTGCACATGATCTGGATTGTGTGGACTATTACTACCCACATATGTTCTAGGACAATGAAACAATAGCATGTTTAGGGAACAGTTGCCAGCAGAACCACCTCCCCCACCTCATCTGGCCATGTTACCAGGCCACATCACATGTGGGACCCACCCTGGGGCCTCTTCATCTACTGGTCCAGCAATACCTTCAGGTGGAACCACCTCAGGGAATGGTGTTCCCCCCTGGGGGCACACACAGACATGATCCTGTCACCCGAGGTCAGGTCCAGGGTCTGTTGCATAGGGAGCGCCATTCTCTGCTGTGACTAGCAATGGGTGGGGGCCTTGTTCCCATTGTTTCCATATGGGGGCTCATGGGGCTTCCAGATCGCAGACCACACTAACAATCCAGGATGTTTACCCACCACATGTGTTATATACTACCCCTGTAGGCTGTCCTCTCTATCTACCAACCCAACCCACCTCCACAAATATACCTGCTATCCTTCCCCAAATTCCCAATCCCACCTTCACAGACAAGGGCAATGTGGTCCCAACAAGGGGTTCACATGTGACATAACCATCCATCTTGCACACACTTACAGCTGTATATATATATATATATATATATATGTGTGTGTGTGTGTGTGTGTGTGTGTGTGTGTGTGTGTGCAGATATATATTATGTTGTATATATGTGTTTATATATATATATATAGGGTACATTCAGACATCAGGTCCACAATCTCTAACTCTCCTTCCTGCACAGCTGCACTGTTCAGCCTTACTACATCACAGACAAGTGCCACATATGGACACAGCCTAACATTAGGGGGGGTATATATAGGGACAGATTGCAGGTAAACCTATTACACACCTATGGCATTTCAGCATGCTACATTACATGTTGACTTTAGTGTCCTGCAAGTGGTGGGCTCTGGAACCCATGTGTCCATCATTATGGCATTACTGCCACCACCAGCTATTGGCCACAGTAATATACATGCTTTCCATTACAGAACACACATTATGATGGCTTACATCTTGTCAGTTAGTGCTGCTCTGCACAGTTGATGGGTATGCCCCACTACCCACAGGGACAGACTCTATTGTCCATAGCAGTTGTTCAGCTAAACGTCATTACAACAACAACACCTGATGGCACATATAAATTATTCCACATCATCTATCCCATTATTATGGGCCAAGTACTACAGTCAATTACATTCATATATACTTCACATACCTGTTGTGGGAATGAGTTCTGTTCTGGATAGTTTCCTTGTAAGATTTTTTTTCTCATTTGACTTGGCCTTTAGCCTACTTTTGTTCTTAGTTTTTTTTTCAGTTTCAATCTCACTCTCTCTCTCTCTCCAGTAAATGGATTGATCTGCTTTGAATAGATTGCCACATGGCTTTTGGAGGTGATGCACATGATCAGGTGATGGCTTCTGCACCAGTCAGTGTCCTCCATTTCCTACCTGCATGCAGCATGCTGCGTAGTACTTCCAATTACAACTGTCATGGCAACACACTACTATAAATCCCTACGTTATGTGGGCATGGTCTCTTTACCTTTCCTGTATGGTGGACAACCTTTCTGTGTGTGGGCAGCAGTGTTACAGACAGCAGGTAGCAATACCTCTTACAAGAGAACTTGCAGACTCAGGTCAGCTACATATTTCTATAAGGTTACAGAACTACAGACATAGTGTGAGTAGTGTTGTTATATGCATTGTATATCACCAGTGTTACAAAGTTTGTGTGTACATACTAGTTTAACATGGAATGCAGTCTGTCTGCATAGCTCTCAACTGTGGGAGTGTCTGTTATTTTTTGTCTCTCCAACACACAGGTCTTGTGTCAGATATATCACTGGCAGTGCATGTGTTGAGTGCTGTCAGTACATGGCTACATCCATTTGTGCTTCTGACTTCATATTCCTGACTAAGGGTATGTTGCAGACTATCCTGTAAACCAGCAACTTGCTCAGTGTATGACAACACCATTTTCCATATGGGCCTGTGTTCCGGCCTCTGTCCTCCACCTACATACTAAGCTTTGTCCATATGGCATGCAGTCAGGGGTTGTTATGCAGTGGCTTGTGATTATGTCATGCTGCCATTCCTGCCATCATTCCAGTGCTGTTGTGGCCCCCACACATATTGTGGTGTTGGTCCATATATATTTGGGCTTCATCGGCACAAAACATGTGTGCCCTTCTGCAGTCCAGAGGTCAGTGTATGTAACAGTATTATATGCCCCTGTAAGTCAGTCTATGGGGGGTATGCACCATAAATAATCTAGGCTGTTACAACATATGAGGGATATCAGGAGTAAGCTGCCTTAAGGTATATGAATGTACATTACCATGCATTTCACCTTGGGAAAATGCTAGCCTACTGCTTACTGGCATACAGACTGTTCTGTTTGTCATTGTGATTGTGATGGTTTCAGTTATGCCTTGTTATGTAGCAGATACATCCAATTATGTCAGATGAAGTCTTTTCCCCCTAGGGATTGTGTACAGAGTATAATTAGAGGCTGCTGGACTATACATCTGCATTACTTACTGTTGATTGATTGTTATCACGTGGCCCAGTCTGTCTTTACTGTTGTACTACTTGAAGGCATTGGCCTGGACAGCAACATATGTTCTGCTTTCGGATTACTGTATTAAATGATCTGTTTGAGAATAGCATTAATCTGTATGTATGTATTTCAAAGTCTAAACAGCTATATGGCATGGCATATACAACTGTAATAGTACACAAATAAAACTTTCTTATGTATTCAAACCTGTGCGTGGTGTTATATCCTTTGAACTCTCTGTGGGTATACGTTTCAGGCAACAATTGTTTTTTTATATGGGTGACTCATTCACTGTCCTTTTGATAAGGTGGCAACTGTAGGAATACTGGCTGTTCAGTATGGTGTGCACCCTCTAGATCTGTATCTTCCTATACACATATTGTTACACACACACACACACACACACACACATATATATATATATATATATATATATATATATTTATATATATATATGTATATATATATATATATATATATATATATATATATATATATATATATATATATATATATATATATTTATGTGTGTATATATGTATATATATATATATATATATATATATATATATATATATATATATTTACATATAAATATATATACACACACACACACATACATCTACGTTTAAATACATTTCATGTACTGTTGAATGACTGTGTTGGATGATATGTTTGTGAAAACATCAATGCTATGTATGTCTGACATGGTGTAGTGGTAAAGCACTTTTGCTGTAGTGTGCAGGGTCCTGGGTTTGAGCCTTGCAGAGGCTGTTTATTTTGTTGCTGAGCAGACCAAGGGCCATTGGATACAGAGTGATTAAGGCACTTTTAAGCAGTTAAATGCATGTTTGCACAGGTTTGCATGGAAGTAAGCACTGCTAACTTCCAGTTACAGTTTCTTATACTGATTTAGCTTCTCAATTCCATAACCTGTGTAGGCATTGCTTACCCTCATGCAAACAAGCTTAATCCCACTTACTGCTGCTTAAAAGTGCTTACTCCCGCTTACCCTGGCGTGCTAATTACTTTAAAAGAAATGAAAAAGGGTTTATATTAAAGTGTTGAAAAAGGGGCTCAAAGAGGGAAAAACAGTAGGGAAAATAGCTAGAGATGTGCAGTATGGGTGTAGGGAAGGTCCATACCTGCCCATTTCTTCTACAGCAACAGCTGTGTATATACACTGAATTTGAGATAGATTTGGACACTCAAACCCCTGAGAGAGGAATGAGGACAACAATAATATGTTGTGAAGCCAGTTAGACCAGATTACATGTGTCCAGTGGACATGTGTGCAGAATGGAGAGCTATGTATGGGGCGAGATTTTTTTTGGGAACAGATTGCCTTTTTTTATTTTTTAGGTGAGAGTGGGATGTTGGGGAGGTAGGTTGGTTAGGATAACAGACAAGACAGCATACAGGGGTGTATATGACACATGTGAGGGTAAACACCTTGATGGGGCAGGGTGCTTGGATATCCAAAGCCCGTGAGTCCCCTAGTGGAAACAGTGAGACTGAGGTCTCCACCCATGGGCAGTCACCACTGCACCTTCACAGCCCCGAAGGTGGCTGTGCTGGGACTAAGTAGGAGGACCAGGCCAACTCAGACTTGGCGACAGGTGACATTGTCCTGTCTGCACCCACTCCTGGGAAGGGCGAGCCCCATCCCCTGAGGCAGTTCCACTCAAATGTGGTGCTGGACCAGCAGATGAGGAGGTCCCAGGGTGGGCCCCAGATGTGCTGGTGCCTGATGCCATGGCCAGCTGAGGTGGGACAGGTGTGTCCGCCGGTACCGGCCTTCCCAAACGTGCTATGGTGTTTCAATTTTACAAAATATGTGGGTTAGTAATAGTCAACACATTCCAGGATTAGGTATAACAGCATGCATAGATATTCCTAATAACCCAAAACACCAGATATGGAACAGCTGGATAGCAAACAGAACACATGCATATATGGAACCACAATGGCCATTACAACAGCATGCAGGTACATTGATGGCAGCCTGCCACCAATGTGGGCTTAGTTCAACATGGCACATGCATAGAAACAAATTTAAATATTTATCAAACAATAGGACATATGTCCCAACAGTAGATTTAATGCAGCACATACTGATTCAGTTGTGTATTTAGTTTATTGTTGCAGATATGGCAGGAGGGAGAGAAAGATGTCAAGTAACAACTAGTATATTCCTGTAGCTCTCATTACTTTCCTAGTCAGTGCTGTGATCTGTACCTTACAGGTAGTAGTACACTACCCTATCACCTTACTTTGGACAGTGGTATGGATGTAGACCACTATATAAATGAACTGAGTTTTACCTGCAGTATACACCTCTTATCTGGTATACCTGTAGAGGTATTGTTTGTTAACACTATCTAACTGTTTCTACACATATTCCCAGATTCCAGTTTGATGTTATGTACATACCTGTCCATCTCTTATTGCACACACTCTGGGCATGTCTTGACCACATGCAGGTGAACCAGGACATATTTTGACTATTGCCCTCTTAAACCCTTAGTGAATTGTACAATGACAGGTTTGTTTTCATTGACATTTTCCAAATTTGTACAGGCCTGACAGTCAGTTATATGACATGAAATGCTGCCTACATGTCAGAGATTAGCACACTGATATGCCAGGGGACAGGGTAACAGCCATCAGATATGGGCTGATTAACTATACATTCTGGACAATTCTGTACACTTGTGGGGTATGATTCTGCATACAGCATACTACCACTCCCAGGATTTGAACCATGGCTGTGTCTGCTAATAATAAAACAGTGTCCATCACAGCTGAGTGTGCTATATTGATGTTGCTATGTATGTCTTGTCTGATTTCTGTCTATAAGTCTCCTGTGATTTTACAATCTGACCTTGTAATTACAACACTCTTATACAGAATTTCCTAGACAGTTTTATTATGAGTAATACCTTATTATTCACAACAACTGCAACACTAACAATGCTATACAATACCAAAGTAAACAATGCCAGTGCAGGATATCAATCTTTTATTTCTAGGCACAGTTTTCGTATCTGACAGACCTGTGTGGACGATGTTAGTTAGCACTACCTGAATGTTGCGACACAAGATATCAGATTCTACATTAGTATTATGCATATACATCTCACTCTGTTACTGCATACACTATGGTCACAGTTTGATAACATGGGGGTGGAGATAGGACATACTTGGATTATTACTCTCATAACATTTTGGGGAGTTGCTAGAGTGACACGTTTGTTATTATAGATGTCTGACAATCAGTTGTATTTCTTGTTTACTGCCTAAATGTCTGGGATCATCCCACAGATTTGTCATGGGGACAGGGTAACAGGCAGCAGATATGGGCCAATTTACTGGATATTCTGGACAAATATGTACAGTTGTGGGGTATGATTCTGCATACAGCCTACTACCACTCCTAAGATTTGAACCATGGCTGTGTGTGCTAAAAATGCAACAGTTCATGTCTCAGTTGAGTGTGCTACTTGGATTATGTTGTCAGTCTTTTCTCTGTTTTCTGTCTAAGTCTCTCTCAATTGTACTATATGACCTCTTGGGATTACAACAGTCATATACAGACATTCCTACACATTTTATATATGTAGCACAGTGTGAATAACAGTGCATAGTACAACAGTACTATTAAGAGATTTCAACTCTACATTACCTTATGATAGCAGAGTAAACACATGCAGTCCAGCAGTTAGACCTTTATTGTCAGGCTATTATGCTTTTATTTACATACAACCTATATGAGACTCTTCCTGCCATATTCTCTGGTGTATGCAGTACATGCCTTAAACAATGCAGGTTTTATACAGGCAATTAACTTACTACTACATTTAGATGTATTTCCTATGACAGTACATGCAGGAGTATTACTAACCTGTCTCATGTTGCAACTGCTGCAATCTACAGGCATGGGCTTCCTGGTTTGCAGCCCACTCATCTGCCACTGTGAAAGACATAAGAAGAATATTTAGCCATACCTATCCATAATATACATGAGCTGGCAATTATTAAACAGGTAGTGGACTGATACTTACACACAGCTGGAACATCCCCTGTCCTCCTAGCCTCTTGGATCCACTGATCCAAGAGATCCCCCTTTCTCCACCTAAGGTTGGCATAGTGATGCCTGACCTGCTCACCAGTCCGGGGTATGCCAGTGGCACTGGTGAGGTCACGGATGAGACGGCCCCAGACTTCTGCTTTGTATTGGGAACCCTGGTACTGGCCCTGCAGCAGTCTCTGGTCATGGTCTTTCACAAGGAGTCCTGCCATGACTCTGGACTCCTAGATGCCCCAGCTCTGCACCCAGAAGTGCACACCCTCTCTAGCACCAGTCATAGTGCCTACAGGAAGAAGCTGCAACCAGTTATGAGATGTATTCCCGCCTGTTGGGTTTAAATAGAGCCAATTTTTCATGCTTTGCTGTGATTGAATGGTTTTGAAAATGCTAAGCTATGGACAAACCGGCTTACCTAAGATTGGCATAGCTTAAAGGGGTATACGAATTGGCAGACTGAGTTAGCTGTCCTACACATTGCTTACAACTACTAAGCTGGACTGTGCAATGCTTAGCGTAGCTTAATTTTTATTTTGCATACTATTTGCTATTTGGCATTAATTTATTATTCATTACATGTTATATATATGTTTGGTATCCATGATTCATTTGTATGTACACTGTATGGGGTCCTTGTGTTTATTAGGGAATTGCAACACTTTATTACAATGACACCTCACATCTGGGCTTAATGCAGTACTCCAGTTCACATATGTATGTTATGTAGTAGGTTATACAACATAAAACTGTATATAGATTCCTTTCACATGTTCAGTTTGATTTTCCTATAGTGAGGATCTGTTTGGTGATACCTTAGTCTTATGTACTGCTGTGATGGCTTAGTTATTATGTACTGTGGCTATGGTGTACAGGGTCCTGGGTTCAAGACCTGCAAAAGCTGTTTATCTTGTTTCTGGCCAGAACAGTGGCTGTTGCATATAGCGTGATTAAGACACTTTTAAGCAATTGTAAGCAGGTTTGTGTGGGTGTGCGTGACGGTAAGCAATGCTAACCTTTGGTTAAATTTGCTTACATAGAGTTAGCTTCAATATTGCTTAACCTGTGTGCGCATGGTTTATACCCATGCCAACGGGCTTAAACCCACTAACTACTGCTCAAATATGCTTATTCTTGCTTAATAGTGCTTACTCCCAGTTACCACCAAACTAATTTTGACAGTAATGTAAACTGGTGCTTAGGAAGGTGGTGGATTTCTAAACCCTTTTTAGATTTATAATTCATTACACAATGTACCTTTGATTTGTGTCCATGATTCCTGTGTACATATACTGTATAGGGCACTTGTGATTATCTGTGAATTTTACAACATTATGACAATGAAACCTCATATCTGCATTTAATGCAATATTCCAGTTTACAAATATATATTATTTTGTAGGCTATGCAACAAAAATATTGGTCATAACATGATTTGACATGTAAAATGGAATGTACTGGAGTGGGACTCAAACTGGGAATGATTGCTCGTTAGGGGAATGCTCTGCCCACTACACTATTGCAGTACTGCTTCATTTGCATATACCTTGATGTTTATCTTCTTGTGCCATTTAAGCTGCATTAAATATAGCTAAGCGATGGGCAAACCCTCACACCTACGGTTAAATTTTATCTGTTTCATAAACAAAAATAAGCTTCTTTATATTTCATATATTAACTATTGCTCTTATAAACTTGGGGAGATGTTGCTGGGGGTATGCGAACACCTATGAGTGGTCTCACTCATTCTTATTCCTAAACTGCTGTTCTTGATTGGAGGGGCATGTATATTCTGAGAGTTATGCTCTCAGACATGCCCCTGCACTCGTACATGCTCCGTGTCCATTTTGGAGCTCAGGCAGTGCACCTTCATTGATATGCATGGCGCACTGCCTTCCTGCTACTAAACAGCCGCTTCCATGCAGGACTACGCTAGTCCTGCATGGAAGAATAGTGAATCTGGGGGATAGACTAAAAGAAATAATTTATTTTATTCCAGTAAGTTTCTAGTTTTTTTTTACAGTCATAGAAAACATGTTCCCAGTTTGCTTTTATTTTTTTTTTCATATCTCCAACAAACATCTTCACTCGCAAACATTAGAGCTACTTTGTGAGGGGTAAAACACTTCTGTGTAGAGATCTCCATGAAAACAGTTGCCAATGAAGTGACAGTGTACTGTGTTTCAAAAATATAAGAATAGATTTTTTTCTCCTCATCCTCTGGGGGATGTCCATTTACCAATGTGAAGTAATTCCAATAAGAATCTTTATGATATATCTTTGTTTTTTTTTGATAATTTTATAAATGTTAGACAAGTATCTGTTTCCCTGGAAAGGTTGGTTTGTAATGAATATAATATATTCAGTAAATTTGGGTATGTCTTGTCTGACTGTAATTTACATTACTTCTAGCTTATTTAATAAGAATTCTCTCAGAGATTGTAGGGTTAGCCATGTCTTTACTTATATTATATTTATCTATAAGATAGTTAATAGAAAGGACCTTACCGAGTTCTATTAACTGATGCCAAAATACTAGTGTTCCTTGTTTTAAGATGTTCATCTTATTAATTGAAGAGTTTTTAAATTATTAGAGGTGAAAGCTAGAGGAAAATTTTAAAAATATCCAAGACTTAATAGTAGGGTTTATACTCAAAATGTTTTTAAATGAGGATAGTGTTTGATTTATATAATGTGATAAAGCTTTAATGTTTTTATTTTCCAGTACATATGTTTTCAGAGTCCAATAGAAGATGTTTGGTAGGAACGATAAATGATCTTGAATATGCTTTACCAGAAAGGCTCATCCAGACTCTGCTACACTTTGCTGTGAAGGAAAGGTTAGTTTGCTTTTATTTTTTTTTTTGTATTTTGTATTGCTTTATTGCCTTTCTATATTTGAATACTGTAGTTTGTTTTCTTTACCTTGCGTTTTACTTGCATTCTGATTTAACAGCATATTAAAACTTCAAAAGAGACCACAGTTCTCTCTCTTCTGAATCAGACAGAAATTAGAACTGAGTCAGGCAGAAATTAGAACTGATCAATTAAGGACTCGTTCATAAGATAGAAGAGGTCACTTAAGGTTAATCATTTGTTAACTGAGGGGGTTGAGCTAGGAACTAAACCTTCTATTTAAGGGGTAAAATAAAACATTTCAGAGCTTTACCAGAAAGGCTCATCCAGACTCTGCTACACTTTGCTGTGAAGGAAAGGTTAGGTTGCTTTTATTTTTTGTATTTTGCATTACTTTATTGCCTTTCTATATTTTGAATACTGTGGTTTGTTTTCTTTACCTTTGAACCTATGAGCCTATGTTTTTGCATAAAATCTAAAAAAATTCATTCGTGTAGTAGCTTCCATGTACAGGAGTAAGATGGATTAAGCCCTAAGGTAATGTTTTCAACAATGGCAGATAAGGCATATGTCTCTATGTCCAGTAGGTTAATTCCTCCATCTTCCCAATTTGGCAAGTGACTATTAAGAGCAATTTGAGGTTTATTTGGATGCCATAGAAATGTTAATATCATTTTATTATATTCTTGGATTATATGTTTGGGCGGTGGTAATGAAAAAACTTAAATAAGATATATTTTGGGAAATTTAATTGATTTAATCAAGTATAGCCTGTCCCTCCATTGTAAATAGATATCTGTTCCAGTTTGTCATCATTGTTTCTATTTTGTTTAATACATTATTATAATTGAATAGAAGAGTGTCATTTATGTCTTCTGTTAAATAGACTCCTAGGTAATGAAGTCTAACCTCAGTAAAAAGTATTCAGAGAATTTTTTATTTAAGTTCTTATTTTTTTTTTTTTTAGAAATGTAAAGAATATTTTAGTTTTATCTTCATTAAATAGTAAACCAGACCTCTTGGAATTTAACCATGGAGTTAAGTAATGTTTGTAGGGAGTGATTTGCACTGGATAGAGTCAACAGCACATCATCTGCAAACAAATGAAGTCTCAGGTTTAAAGTTTTGGTAATTTCCATACCTTGAATATTATCTTGTGATATAATATTATTTGCAAAAGGTTCTCTCAGTAAAGCAAATAGTAAAGGTGACAACGGATAACCTTGTTTAGTTCTCTTCTTAATTGTAATGGATCCTGAACTATGGGGAACCCAGTTTAACATATGCTAAAGAGTTTTGTTATAAGGACCTAATTAAATTAGTAAAAGTATTAGGAAATTTGTATTCTTCTAACACTAAGAGTAGGTAGTTCCAGCTTACGGTGTCAAAAGTGCCACTGATGTCCAAAGAGACTAAAGTTAAGTTTATCCTTGGGATTCAGCAAGCTCTGCACGACATGCAGGAATAGTGCAAGAGCTGCTGCACGCAATATGGCCGACGAGCGATCCAGGAACAAGCTCCTGGGACGCGCACAAGCTCTCCTACACTATTCCTGCACAGACACAGCTCCTGTATGCTAATTACCCCATTTGCAGGTGAAAAACATGCAAATGAGGTGAATTAGGGATCCAAGAAGCAGGCAGGTATCTGTGCAGGAATAGTATAACCTGCAGAAATGTATTCGGCTACTAACCGAATACATTTTTGCAAATTACAAAATGGAGGCATGACAGCTCCAAAGAAAGCATGTATTCAATGTAGTAGGCTTGCCAATGGCCAAATATATGGCCGTTGGCATGGGAAATAGTTACAAAAATTATAAAAAATAACTTTTATTTTTTTGGCCAATTTCGGCCGTATACGCATAGGGCAGCAGTGTGCAAATGGGATTGGCCCGAAAATAATGAAAAAAGTTGGAAATAAGCTTTTAAATCAAAATCAGCATTCTGCCATAATAGTCAATGGCATGCATAAGACAACAATGCCATGGAATAGTGGTTGCTAAAGGAGAAGGCTGAGTGTCAGTTTTGTAACCATGCATTAGCAGTCAGTTTTATATAAATGAGGGGATTGATACTGAATCACAGATTTCCCCCTCAGTCTTAGCTTGCACCCAACCGTGCACATGCAGCAACACCATGGTATAAGCATAAGAGGTAGATGGCCTCATAAGGGGGAGTGTCATGCATGCTGTAAGCTTACTGGAGCTCTGTGGCCCGTGTTTGCCCTTAGATAAGCACAGCTAAGGAAAGGGATGTGTCTGAGGCTGCCTAGCAGTGTTTACATTGCCTAAATAGGTGTGCGTGCCACACACCAGGTTTTAAACAAAAAACAAAACAAAAAAAAAACAGGAAATAGCAGCTCTGTTCACATCTGAGCACTGAGTATGTGCAGCATGCCTCAGGGCTTAAAAAGGAAGGCAATGGAAAGAGAAAACAGCAGTAGGAAGGCAATCAAGGAGAACTAGCATAGCTGGCAGGTGAAATGTATCAAAATCAGCCAATTACACAGGCAGCAGCCCAGCCCAGCACACTACTATAAACTATGCAAACACCTTTCACTCTGTGTTTTCCCACAAGCTCTACACCACCGATGTACACAGATGGGGAAATTTTACCTGACAAAAATAACAAAATTATAGAGGCTGCTGTCACTGTCATACATCAATATGTGGAAGAGGCTGAGGGTAGTGAGGATGAGAATGCTGACGACAAACCCACAGTGAGGAGAAGGAGAAGAGTGTACAGACCCAGGGTAACATACCAGGGGCTACATGAGCTGGAGATAGTGGAGTGCTATAGGGTGGATATGGACATCCTACAGCAAATTGTTGAGCTGTGCAAGCCACCCCTCACACACAGAACTAACAGAGGGGAACCCATTCCAGTGTATACCAAGGTATGTGGGGATCTCACAGGCATCAGCATCCAGGGTACTGCACCAGTTCCTGGATGCTACGTCAGTGCATGCCGGTGAGCAGATATATTTTCTCAATGCCTGTGAGACATTGACCAGCAATATGCATCTCTTCCACCAAACAGCAGAATACACTGAGGTAGTGGATGCTATAGACTGTGCACACATACACATCAAAGCACCACCTGGTGAGTGGGGTAGGGTCTACATATAACACAAGGGCTTCCCCTCCATCAACTTCCAGGTCGTATGTGATGCCCAGGGCATTATCATGAATGTGTGTGCTGGCAGCCCTGGAAGCTATCACGACTCCCACATCTGGCATATGACACAGCTGTACTAGAGATTTGCCAGTGTGGACATCCCATATGGCCACATAGTGGGGTATGTCGGTTATGCACTCGATCCGTGGATGATGACACCAATCAGAATTGTACACACACCTGAACAAGAACTCCATAATGAGGCACACGCACAAACCAGAATCATAATAGAGCGTGTGTTTAGGATGCTCAAGTCACAGCTCTGGTGCATGGACATATCCGGTGGAGCCTTTCAGTACTCTCCAGCTACATGTACACAAATTTTCATTGTATGTGCCATGCTACACAATATGATCCTGTGGAAACAGCTGCAGCAGGAACAGCACAGGGCAGGGCCACACAGCCCCGCACCATTTGAGGTTCATAGGTTCATAGATTAGTACTAGGCTAACTGCCCTTGTGAGCCATTTTAAGCCTAGCCAATTATCCCTTGTGATATTCAAACCCTGCACCTTGTCTTTGTAAGGCAAACACCTTAACCATTAGGCCACCCTCCTAACCCCCAAGGCCAGCACAGGCATAGAGTGACTTGGAGGAGGAACAACCTGAGCCTGCCCATGTAGGCAGAAGGAGGCATGCCCGGTATTCCCAGGTTTGCCAAAGAGACAATGTATAGCACATACACTGACACTGTAGAAACCCAGAGAATGACACCTCTCTCTGACTTGCACATACAGTAAAAGGATGACTGTGCTTTACCATGTATAGGGAGTGTACTATGTGTATCCGACATAGTCAGCCCTTCAGCACCATCATCAATACTGGCACAGCTACAAGGTAAGTCACTCTTCCTATCAATTGCTGAATGGAGTAGTATGTTCTGCTAGTTGTATATATGGTATGGATGTGAGCATGCAAGGGAATCGGGTGGCTGAATGGGATGGCAGCAGATAGTGGGCACCTATATGGGCAGCATAAAATCCATAACAAATACTGGTGTCAGCAAAGTAGGCAGTACTAGACAAGGTGACAAATCCCACTGCAGTACATGTGATGGTCCAAATGTGTGTCCATAGGACACACACATGCATGTCAGTGAGGTTCACATACCCAACAACAGTCTCAGCCAGCAGGACAGGTTTATATGACAATAAAGAAAGACTGTGATAAGGCCTCCAATTGATGGTGATGGAAAACAGCCCCCCTCCAGACCTACACAGACAAACTACAACAGGTCTGGCAGTTGTATGTTAGTTCTGAAGGGTAAGAAGTCTGAAACTGAAATGTAGGTCAATAAAACCTAAGATATGTACTCTACTGATATGCCTCTAGTCTGCATAATAGGTCAGAATACAAAATGAAATGGAAGCCAACAGAGTACCTGAAATACCAGTACAGTCATAGCAAATGTTTACAGTTGTCAGGTGTGCCTCCCCCACAATCCTATGTAGAAATGCAGTAACATGTACGTGTGGGTTTAATAACAGTGGAGCACAGATTACCTGAGCTGGTCAAATTTACAGGATAGATTGTTACATGTGTACAATATGCAGGTGTCTTGTGTTAGGTTGTTATGTTTTGTATATTGTGTGGAAGTGGTCAACATGTAGGCATGGAGGGTTGTGTCTCAGTGGCCTATATCCAGTACTGTTGATAACAGGGCCATGTTCTGACAACTGCAGTGCCAACCACAATGCATCCCAGTAATACCCAATTCAGCAGTCATCTACACTCACTGTTCAGCTATCAATATCTGTCACCATCTGAAAGATGGACATGCCATGAATGTGGACACAGACATACACACAGTACACAGGTGGAAGTACCCTAGACAGAGTACGTAAAATTTAACTGTCAGCTGCACACACCTTTGGAATTGTACATACAGGTTAACAGCACATTAGCTTTCTGTGTAGTAAGGAATACTGATATAGTCTGAACAATCACTGGCAGACCACAAAAGGCACAGTTATGAAGTAATGAGAAACTGCCTATGTCCCTGCACAAGCAGCATAAGGGGAATATCCCAGGTATATATTTGAGTCAGCTGCAAGAAGCTTCCATATCACACATGTACTCAGCTCACCCCACCATCAGCCACAGGATTATCACAGCTCATATCCCTGCTGTTGGGAATGAGTGCAGTATGACCCCCACTTCTGTATGGGAATACTCACAGAATGCAGCATGCTGAAGAGGTGTCCCATGCAGGTGTGTCCCTAGCTGTAAGCAGCACCCTGCCATCATCCAGAACAATGGATTAATATTGACAGGAACTATTGCCATTAACACCTCACACACTTACCCTGTCACCCCAGGGGAATCCAGTGGCTTGCAGCCTGGGACTGTATGCACTGGCCTGCTACAGATGGCCTGCATCATTACCAAATGCCCTAGAGTCCTCTGTCAAATGCCTGTGCCTCACCCATACTGCCAATGTATGTTATCTCATGGGGTCCCAACTAACAACACAACACAGTCCACAAAACACAAAGGCAAGGCCATGTTGACAAATCCCAGTAGCATGCTCACCATTTCCTACTGCATGAACTGTGAACCAACCCCTAAATAGTGCTGTGGTGAAGGGAAACTATAGGGATACTTCTCAGATACTGCTCGCATAATGTTAAGAAGAAGATAGACTAACAGAGTGGGGGTGTAGAAGCATGGATGCCATAGATTGTGTGAAGTCTGAAACTCTGATGTGTGCCCATACTACCCCCACCTACAAACCCAGTAATGGGTGGCTATAAACCTGCTTGTAAACCACAATGTGAAGGGGAACTAATCAGATATATGAGCCCTGCCCCTGGGTAACCTGGGTGAATATGTACAGCTGACAGGTATGGCCACAGCAGGATATGGCCATTCTGTTATATTGATAGATGTACAAGCAGGGGATCCTCAGAACCACAGTACCAAGGTGCTGGACAATTTACACAGACCCATCAGCAAGTGTCTGCAGCTACCCCTCCAGAATGGCATGAGTGTGCAAGAATATATAGGCTGCAGACGACAACACAGCTTCATTCATCTTGTATTTCCCAGGAAATAACTGTGAGCAAATAAGTATATCTGTTAGTAGTTGATGACATAATACATCACACTGTAAAGCAGTACATATGTCTGAATATCTCTGCTAACACCAACCATGTAACACAAGCAGCACAGACACAATAGTTACAGTATCCCACTATCTTTCATCCATTGTTGTCAACCTATCTACAGATATCCTGCAGATAGCTGTAGGTGTAGAACGCAAAATCCTGCACTGGAGTACAACCTACCTGGAATGGATTTATACACTCAGTACAGAAGGTTATACTAGATACTGGTCATGCTCCTATACTTAGAGAAATGAAGCTCATGTCTGACAACAAAATACAGAAGGTCATACTGGGCATGCTCCTAAGAGAAATGAAGCCGATGTCTGACAACAACAGTGGACTATACATATCTGTCAGTCGCAAATGTCTGTGCACACACACTACATTGCACACCATTCATGCTTTGCACACACACTGGATAGGAATACTTAAACATATCCAAGGCCAACACACTATAATAGGTCAAACATACACACACAGATGTAGGGAATAGAGACAGACAGTGACAAATGCATTTCCATCATGAGGCCTGTCCCACCCTCCACACATCCAATTGGCCAATATCACATGCTTTTCCGATGTCAATCACTGTATACATTTGCTTTTGGTAGCCCTCAGCCCTATAGTGTTTGTGGTGCTTGTGATAACTGTGTAACATGATAGTACAAATCAGTATTCATCTAGCATTTGTATACCCAGTCCTGTCAAATGTAAAGTTGTGTGTGACTGAGTGTTGTGTGTGTGTTACAAGAGGAATGGTTTATGGCCCATTCACACACACTGCACTTCCCATTGTTCATGTTAATGTCAGTCACCTTGAAATAACCCTCTGGCCAAATCCCAACCCCATAAGCTCCATAGCGCTTGTGATAACTGCATAATGCTATAGTGTAGCATATTCATTAGGTAGGAGTTCTAATCCCTGAAATGGCAACTGTGAAACTTTTTGTGTGTAAAGATTAATGATTTTGAAGCCATTCATAGACACTACACTTCCCATTGCCCTACTTTAGCAAGCCTGCTGATGTCAGTCACCTTGAAATACCCCTTTGGACAAGGGCCAACCATATAACCTCCATGGCACACGTGATAACTACATAATGCTATAGTGTAGCATACTAGTTAGGTAGGAGCTCTAGTCCTAGACATGGCAACTGTGTGTGTGTGTGTGTGTGTGTGTGTGTGTGTGTGTGTGTGTGTGTGTGTGTGTGTGTGTGTGTGTGTGTGTGTGTGTAGAAACTAATGATTTTGAGGCCATTCACAGTCACTACACCTCCCATTGCCCTACTTTAGCAAGCCTGATGATGTCAGTCACCTTAAAATACCTTTTTGGTCAAGGATCAGCCTTATAAGCTCTGTAGAACATGTGATAACTGTGTAATTCTATAGTGCAACATATTAGATAGGTAGGAGTTCTAATCCCAGACATAGCAATTGTGTGTGCGTGTGTGAGAGAATGTGTGTGTCCGTGATAATACCTATTATGAACATTCACACTTACTACTCTCCCCTTACCCCTCCTTTAGCACTGCTGCTGATGTGAGTCACCTTCAAAGATACTGTGGAGAGTTCTCCAACATATAAGCTCCATGGCGTGCACCATAAATGCAGAACAATGTAGTAGCAGTAACTACTCAGGTATAGGTTTGAATCTCATCTGTGGCAAGTGTCTGTGTGTGTATCTCAAAGATTTTGGCCCCATTTACACCCAGTACCCATCTCAGAGCCTGACTTTAGCAATCCTGCAGATATCATCCACCTTAGAAGTACCTGTTGCCAACTCTAAACCATATCAGGTCAGTGCTGCATGTGGTAAATGCGTAACATAATGGTCCATAAAGATTGTTAGATAAAGGTTTGAACCTCACCCCTGGCAAATGTAAATGTGTGTTTAGGGTAAAATTATTTTTGGGATCTCTCACTCACTACATCACTCAATGCCAGTATTTACAAGGGCTGGTGATGTTCCTCACTTAAAAAGTACCTTGGGACAACATCCATCCTATAAGCTCCATGGCACATGCAATAAATGCAGTAGACTATAGTAGCAATACATAGCTAGGTAGGGGTTTAAATCTCAGTATTGGCAAGTGTGTGTACATGTGTCTGTTATCTGTATCCTGTGTGGAGGTTGCTGTGATTGTGTAATAACAGGATGCATTGTGGGGTGGGTTTTTGCTAAATTATTATGTTGAGGACCTAGTATATGTCACAATGTCTAGCTTACAAGGACAACAGATGTCTAACACCAGAGAGGCTGGTGTAGACAATCCATAGTCCTGATGTGACATTATGAATTGTTGAACAATATAGGCACCTCTTCTATTACTCAGAGAACACTCTCCACCCATGTCTCATACACAAACACACTTGGCTAGGCAACAACCACTATACTGATAGTTCCCTGCATATTACCTCACAGATAGTAACCATGGTGTGATTGCAGTGGACTACATACCTGTTGACCACAACAGTGCCACTGACATCAGAAAGTACTGTGATGTGTTCCATCTCCTGACTGAGTATGTGTTATCCAGCAAGTAAAAGGACATGGCACACTGTTCCATCCCTGCAGTAGGCAAATAAATGCTTACATTGGCCCTTTTGCTATGTTTCCCCTGGACGCCTGCAACAACTGTAGAGTCTGCAAATGTAACCCACAAAGGAAATACCATGCCTTATACATATGCCCTGTATGGACAGATGCCACTAACTCTACTGAATACCTATATCATGTGTCAGTGTAGGTGCAAGCACAACCTCAGTTCCATAGCCAGGTCTCACCAAATGCGGTCAGGAATGTTACATCAGAAGATAACAGTCTGTCCACACAACATATCCCAGAGACCTCAAGTACACTTCCACATATCAAAGAACATGTGTGTGTGACATGTGCACAACCCAGACACTGTCCATGTTATGGAATATAGAGCACATATATGGGAAGCAGTGTGCATCACTGGCCACCCACATTAGTAACCCAGATGAGTGGATGGTGAATGCAATACCCACCTGTGGGGACCACTCCAGGGACTACACCCCTGAGCCACACTGGAGACTATTGTCATGTTGCCTAATGCCAGGGCATTCCCTTTGCCTAACCTTGTACAGCCTTCAGACCCATTCACCTACTACACACCTGTGAAGCAACAAACCTATGCATCTCAGTACTGCCGAGCGTGTGTGTGTGTGTGTGTGTGTGGGGGGGGGGAATTAATGATTTTGAAGCTATTCACACTCACTACACCTCCCATTGCCCTACTTTAGCAGACCTGCATATGTCATTCATCTTGAAATAACCCTTTGACCATGTTTCAGCCCTGACCATGTTTCAGCCCTATAAGCTCCATGACACTTTTGATAACTGTGTAATACTGTAGTGTAGCAAACTAGTTCAGTAGGAGTTCTAAACCTGATCCTGCCAACTGTGGCAGTGTGTGTGTCTTCATTGACACCTGTTTTTGTGGACATTCACACTTACTACACTTCCCCTCCTTTAGCACTGTTGCTGATGTCACTCACCTTCAAAGATACCTTTGAACATTTCTCCAACATGTAAGCTCTGTGGTGCATGCAATAACTTTGTAATACTGTAATAGCAATGCATAGTCAGGTAGGGGGGTTGAAACTCATCACTGGTGTGTATCACAATGCCTGTCATTGTTGGGGTGATGGTGTAATGGCAGGATTCATTATAGTGTAGGTTTTGCTACATCATTATATTCAGAACCTGTATGTCCCATTTTCCACATTACAAGGCCAATAGTGCTGAAACACTGTAGAGGTTGTTGTAGACAATCCTCAGCCATAAATGTGTACAGACATGTGCAATTACTATGTGACAGTATGGATTAGAAAACAATATGGGCAACCGTTATAATACCCAGATACCACTCCCCACCCACGGATCATACACAAACACGCTTGGCTCTTACTCTCTTACTCCATTCCTTTCTTACTTTGTCTCTCTCTCTCTCTCTCTCTCTCTCTCTCTCCCTCCCTCTCTGGTGGATGTGGAAAAGTACATCTATTTTGCATAGGCAGCAGCTTAAGTTTTGTAAGTAATGCTCATGATCAGCTGATGGCCTGTGCATGAATTGCAGTCCCCCACTTGCTAATTGCATGTGGAACAGCTGTGGTATCATTCCTATAGCCAATTGCATAGAAACACACTCCTATAGCTAAACACTTCATGTGGGTATTGGCCCTTTTCCTTCACTGTGAGCAGGACTTCATGTGGGTTTTTGACAAACAGCATCAAAGAGGATAGTTGGAAATACCTCTTACAACATACAGTGTGGAGACAGGCCAACAAACAGGAGGGGAATGTTCCAGACATGGAGACAGAATGTAAGTATTGCTGTTCTACATTTGAAGTAATGTTGGTTTAACACAGTTTTTATAGATATGGCTGTTCTACATGAGTTAAAGCCTGGCAAAACAGTGTATGTGGTTGAGGAAACTCTCACCTGTAGGGCTATCTGCAGACTAGCCAGAGTTTTGAGTCTTATATATGGTGTGTTACTCACATATTTCCTATCTTTAGAAATTCAGTAACATATTCTGATGATTGCAGTCAGTACATGGTGACAACTATGTGAGTTACTGACTTCATATCTCTCAGAAGAGATATGTCACAACAAACCCTGTTACACCAGGAAATTTCTCAGTTTATCACAGCAATATGTCAATATTGGCCCTGCGTTTGTGCCTCTGTCCCCCAAGTCTGTCACCCTTTGTTAGGGTTGCCAGCTTTCTTTGTGACTAAAACCATACTAAGGTCACACCCCCTTGCATCACCCATAACTCCACCCATTCCCACCCCCTCTCCCATCCATGCTATACCCATTTTGTGACATCACCGTGACATCAGCTGATGAGAACGTCCTCTTTTTCTGTTCCGGATGCCTGCAGAGCCGTATTGGTATATTGAGAATAGGGGCACAGTAAGCAATGTTATCCATACTTCATCATTAACACTCAGTACCAGGTGGTAAAATTTTTCTCACCCCACACACACACACACACACACACACACACACACACACACACACACACACACACACACACACACACACACACACACCGGAATTAGATATTTCTTAATGAAGTTATGAAGTTTGTCATTTAAAAGTATAAGTAAGACTCTTGTGTACATTAAATGTAATGGTTGCTGCAGCAGAATCGTATGCTGTATCATTTTATATAACTGTTTGAATTTAATTCAGAAAAAGAAAAAAATACATGGGTAGAACAGAGATATTAGGTGTATTTAAACAAAATTAAGGCAAAAGCATGCCAGCAATGCAGAAACAATGTAAGAAAGT
>NC_056741.1:1590727544-1590952544 GCF_019279795.1 Protopterus annectens
CATCTCGCCCATGACCTCACCAGTACCACTGGCATCCCTTGAACTGGTGAGCAGGCAGGAATCACTATGCCAACCCGAAACGGAGAAAGAGGGAGCTCTTGGATCAGTGGATCAAAGAGGCTAGGCAGACGGTTGATGTCCCAGCCATGTGTAAGTATCAGTCTACTACCTGTTTAATAATTGCCAGCTCATGCATATTATGGATAGGTATGGCTAAATATTCCTCTTATGTCTTTGACAGTGGCAGATGAGCAGGCTGTGAACCGGAAAGCACATGCCTGTAGATTGCAGAGGTTGCATCGTGAAGCAGGTTAGTAATAATCTCGCATGTACTGTCATAAGAAATAAATCTAAAAGTAGTAGAAAGTTAATTGCCAGTATAAAACCTGTATTGTGTATGGCATGTACTGAATAAACAAGACAATATGTCAGAAAGAGTCTCATATAGGTTGTATGTAAATAAAAGGTTAACAGCCTGACAATAAAGGTTTAACATTCTGGACTGCTTGTGTTTACTCTGGTATTATATGGTAATGTAGCTGCAATCTCTTAATAGTATTGTTGTATTAAGCACTGTTACCCACACTGTGCTACATAAATAAAATGTGTAGGAATGTCTGTATACGACTGTTGTAATCACAAGAGGTCATATTCTACAACTGAGAGAGACTTAGACAGAAAACAGTGAAAAGATAGACAGCATAATCCAAATAGCACACCAAACTGAGATGTGAAGTGTTGTATTTTTAGCACACACAGTCATGGTTCATATCCTGGGAGTGGTAATAAGTTGTATATGGAATCATACCCCACAACTCTACAGATATTGTCAGAAAGTCCAGATAATTGGTGTAAGTCCCATGCCTGTCACCCTGTCCCACTGGCAAATCAGTGGGATGATCCCAGAAGTTCAGGCAGCAAATAATGACATACAACTGATTGTCAGACATCATAACTGTCAGAAATATATTCATAAGAACAAACCTGTCACTCTAGCAACTCACCAAAGTGTTATGAGAGTAATAAGCACAATATGTCCCAACTCCACCCCCATGTTGTGAAGCTATGACCAGAGTGTGTGCAGTAACAGAGTGAGACTTAATGTGCATAATAATAATGTGGAATCTGGTAATATGTTTGACAACATTCAGGTAGTGTTAACAAACATTCCCCCACAGGTCTGTCAGATATGAAAACTGTGCCAAGAAATAAAAGATTGAAATCTTGGACTGGTACTGTTTAGTCTGGTATTGTATGGCAATGTTAGTGTTGCAGTATCTCTGACTAATAAGGTATTATTCATCACTGTCATCTACACAGTGCTGCATAATAAAACTGTCTAGGAAACCCTGTATAAGAGTATTGTAATTACAAGGTCAGACTGTAAAACCTTTGGAGACTTATAGAAAGAATTCAGAGAAAAGATACTCAGCAAATAGCTATATAGCACACCCAACTGTGATGTACAGTGTTTTATTTTAGCACACACAGCCATGATTCAAATCCTGGGAGTGGTAGTAAGCTGTATGCAGAATCATACCCCTCGACTGTACAGATCTGTCTGAAATGTCCAGAGAATTGGCCAATATCTGCTGGCCATTACCCTGTCCCCCTGGCATATCAGCGTGCTAATCTCTGACATGTAGGCAGGATTTAATGTCATATAACTGACTGTCAGGCCCGTAAATATTTGGAAAATGACAATGAAAACAAACCTGTCATTGTACAACTCACCAAAGGTTTATGAGGGCAATAGTCAAAATATGTCCTGGTTTCACCTGCATGTTATCAAGACATGCCCAGAATGTGTGCAATAAGAGATGGAGAGGTATGTGCATAACATCAACCTGGAATCTGGGAATATGCTTAGAAACAGTCAGGTAGTGTTACCAAACAATACTTCCACAGGTATACCATGTAAGAGGTGTATACTGCAGGTAAAACACAGTTCATGTATATAGTTGTCTACATCCATACCACTGCCCAAACTAAGGCCATAGGGTAGTGTAATAATACCTGTAAGGTACAGATCACAGCGCTGACTAGGAAAGTAATGAAAACTACAGGGATATACAAGTTGGTAATTGACATCTTTCTCCTTCCCCACCATATCTGCAACAATAAACTAAATACACAACTCAATCGGTATGTGCACTATTAAATCTACTGTTGGGACATATGTCCTATTGTTTGATAAATAATTAAATTTGTTCTATGCATGTGCCATGTTGAAATACTCCCACATTGGTGGCATGCTGCCATCAATGTACCTGCATGCTGTTGTAATGGCCACTGTGGTTCCATATATACATGTGTTCTGTTTGCTATGCAGTTGTTCCATATCTGGTGTTTCAGGTTAATGGGAATATCTATGCATGCTGTTATACCTAATCCTGGAATGTGTTGACTATTACTAACCCACATATATTTTAAAATTGAAACACCATAGCACGTTTGGGAAGACTGGTCCCAGCGGACCCACCTCTCCCACCTCATCTGGTGGGGGCACCGGGCACCAGCACTTCTGGGGCCCACCCCAGGACCTCCTTGTCTGCTGGTCCTGCACCACATTTGGGTGGAACTGCCTCAGGGGATGGGTCTCACTCCCCTCAGGAGCAGGCATGGATAGGATACTGTCACCAGTCGTCAGGTCTGGGGTCTGGTGCATAGCAAGCTCCGCAGGGAGTTTGAAGATCTGCTATGTCAGTTTGAGGGTTGCATGGTGCAATTAGAGGGTCAGCCTGGCCTCCTACACAGCCCCCAGCACAGCCACCTTCAGGGCCATGAAGGTGCAGTGGTGACTGCCCATGGGTGGGGACCTCAGTCCAACTGTTTCCACTAGGGAGCTCATGGGCGTCCGACTTCCAAACACCCCTCCCCATCCAAGGTGTTTACCCCCACATGTGTCACATAATGCCCCTGTATGCTGTCTTGTCTGTCTTGTCTGTTATCCTACCCACCCTACCTCCCCAAATATACCTACTATCCCTCCCCAACATCCCACTCTCACCTTAAAAAAAAAGGCCGATCTGTTCCCAAAAAAAAAATCTCACCCCATACATAGCTGTCCATTTCACACACATGTCCACTGGACACATGTAATCTGGTCTAAATGGCTTCACAACATATTATTGTTGCCATAACCCCTCTCTCGGGGGTATGAGTGTCCAAATCTACCTCCAAATCAGTGTATATGCCCAGCTGTTGCTGTAGAAGAAATGGGCAGCTATGGACCTTCTCTACACCCATCCTGCACATCCCTAGCTATTTTCCCTACTGCCTTTCCCTCTTTGTGCCCCTTTATCACCACTTTCCTATCAACCCTTTTTCATTTCTTTTAAAGAACTTAACATGGGGTAAGCTGGAGTAAGCACTTTTAAGCAGCAGTAAGTGGGTTTAAGCTTGTTTGCTCAGTGGTAAGCAATGTCTGCACAGGTTAAGCGATTTAGAAGCTAACTGAGCATAAGTAACTGTAACCAGAAGTTATCAGTGCTTACCTTCACGCAAACCCAATTACAACTGCTTAAAATTGCCTTAATCATTCTGTATCCAACAGCCCTTGTACTGCCCAGCAATAAAATAAACAGCCTTTGCAAGGCTCACACCCAGGACCCTGCACACCATAGCCAAAGTAATTTACCACTAAGCCATGTCAGACATACATAACCCTGATGTTTTCAGAAACATATCATTCAGCATCATTCAGCACAGTCATTCAACAGTACAGTAAATGTATTTATACATGTAGATGTATGTGTGTGTGTGTGTGTGTGTGTGTGTGTGTGTGTGTGTGTGTGTGTGTGTGTATATATATATATATATATATATATATATATATATATATATATATATGTGTGTATGTATATACAGATATATATCTATAGATATAAAAAAGAACATAACAAATACATATATGACCAAAGGTAACGTTAATGGGGGTGAGGGGGCCCAAGCTAAATACCTCTTGTAAATATTGATATCACCCCTCCCCCACAGCCAAACAGATCTTCCCTGCAACACAATACCAACTGTTGCAAGTCCCATACCCAGGACTCTACACAACATGGCCACAAGACGTTAACAGTAATCCATCCCACCTGTATGATGTCAGGATGGTATCAATAACATATCATGCAGTACAGTCTGGCTACCATAGGGAATGTACAATGTGGAAGCAATAAACATTTCAAACATATATACACACACTCACACACACACACACACACACATATATGCAGATATATATATATATTATATACATATATATATATATATATATATATATATATATATATATATATACATATAGATAGATAGATAGATAGATATGTAAATACACATACACACACATAGATATGTATAGGAAGATACATATTTAGTGGGTGCACAGCATATTGAACAGCCAGTATTCCTACAGTTGCCACCTTTTCAAATGGACAGTGTATGATTTACTCATACAAAAGACAATTGTTGCATGAAACATATACCCACAGAGAAGTCAAAGGATATGACACCACACACAGGTTTGCATACATAAGAAATGTTTATTTGTGTACTATTTCAGTTGTATATGCCATGTCATATAGCTGTTAGGTCTTTGAAATACATACTAACTGAGTAATGCAACTCTCAAGCAGATCATTTTATACAGTAATCCGAAAGCACAACATATGTTGATGTCCAGGTCAAGGCCTTCAAGTAGTACAACAGTAAAGAAAGACTGGGCCAGAGGATAACAATCAATCAACAGTAAGTAATGCAGATGTATAGTTTAGCAGCCTCAAATTTCACTCTGTACTCAACCTCTAGGGGCAAATAATTAAGTTGCCACAATAAGGATGTACATGTTACATAACAATGGTTAACTGAAAACATCACTATCACATTAACAAACAGAACAGTCTGTATGACAGTAAGCACTAGGCCACCAATGTTCCCAAGATGAAAAATACGGAAATGTACAGCCATATACCTTAAGGCGGCTTACTACCGATATCCCTCGCATGTTGTAACAGCCTAGGTTATATGTGTTGCATACCCCTCCCCATAGACTGACTTACAGGGGCATATAACACTGTTACATGCACTGACCTCTGGACTGCAGAAGGCCACATATGTTTTGTGTAGCTGAAGCCCAAACACACACATATATATATGTATATGTATATATATATATATATATATATATATATATATATATATATATATATATATATATAAATATATATATATGGCCCCTACCCCACGATATGTGTGGGGACCACAACAGCACTGGAATGATGGCAGGAATGGCAGCACAACATAATCACAGGCCACTACATAGCAATCTCTTACTGCATGTCATATGGACAAAGCCTGGTATATAGGTGGAGGACAGAGGCCGGAACACAGGGCCATGTGTGAAATAGTGTTGTTATACATTGAGAAAGTTGCTGGTGTTACAGGATAGTCTGCAACATACCCTTAGTCAGGAATATGAAGTCAGAAACACAAATGGATGTAGCCATGTACTGATAGCACTCAACAAACACAATGCCAGTGATATATCTGACACAAGACCTGTGTGGTGGACAAACAAAACATAACAGACACTCCTCTGGCCATCACGTGGATAGGCCCACAGTTGAAAGCTATGCAGACAGACTGCATTTCATGTTAAACTAGTATGTACACAAAAACCCTGGAACACTGGTGCTATACAATACATATAACAACACTACTCACACTGTCTGTAGGTCTCGAACCTTATACAAATATGTAGATGGCCTGAGTCTGCAAGTCCTCTTGTAAGAGGTATTGCTACCTGCTGTCTGTAAAACTGCTGCCCACACACAGGAAGGATGTCCTCCATACAGGAAAGGTAAAGGAACAACGTCCACATGATGTAGGAATTTATAGTAGTGGGTAACCATGACAGTGGTAATTGGAAGTACTACACAGTATGCTGCATGCAGGTAGGAAGTGGTAGACACTGGTGCAGAAGCCATCACCTGATCATGTGCATCACCTACAAAATCCATGCTGCAATCTATTTAAAGCAGCTCAATCCATTTAGTGGAGAGAGACTGAGATATAGAGAGAGTGAAAGCAAAAAAAAAAAAAAAAAAGCAAATACAACAAACAAAAGAAAAAAACACATCCATCCAGCCATCCACACAGCAAACTATCCAAAAGAGACATAATTCCCACAACAGGTATCTGAAGTATATATGCATGTAATTGAATGTAGAACTTGGTCCATACTAATGGGATAGATGATGTGGAATTATTTATATGTGCCATCAGGTGTTGTTGTAATGATGTCCAGCTGAACAACTGCTATGGACAATAGTGTCTGTCCCTGTGGGCAGTGGGCCATACCTGTTAACTGTGCAGATCAGCACTGACTGACAAGATGTAAGCCATCATAGTGTGCGTTGTGTAATGCAAGACATGTATATTAGTGTGGCCAATAGCTGGTGGTGGAAGTAATGCCGTTATTATGGACACATGGGTTCCAGAGCCCACCACTTGCAGGACAGTCATGTTAACGTATAATGTAGCATGCAGAAATGCCATAGGTGTGTAATAGGCTTACCTGCAATCTGTCCCTATATATACCCCCCTAATGTTAGGCTGTGTACACATGTGGAAACTGTCTGTGTTGTAGCAAGGCAGAACAGTGCAGCTGTGCAGGAAGGAGAGTTAAAGAGTGCGAACCTAATGTCTGAATGCACCCTATATATATATATATATATATATATATATATATATATATATATATATATATATATATATATATATATATATATATATATATATATATATATATATATGCGTGTGTGTGTGTGTGTGTGTGTGTGTGTGTGTGTGTGTGTGTGTGTGTGTGTGTGTGTACGTATATATATATATATATATATATATATATATATATATATATATATATATATATATATCTATGTATACAAATCATAATATATATCTACACACACACACACACACATATATATATATATATATATATATATATATATATATATATATATATATATATATATATATATATGTATGTATGTGTGTGTGTGTGTGTGTGTGTGTGTGTGTGTGTGTGTGTGTGTGTGTCTGTATGTCTACATATATACAAACACACAACACGTATGTATATAAATACACTTCCCCTAGTTTTGCTTGACAGTGCTGCATATGTGTGAGGGAACATCACGCATATCAGTACACACATATAAATTCAGCAGTAAGTGTGTGCAAAATGGATGTTTATGTCAGGTGTGAACCCCATGTTGGGAACACATTGCCCTTGTTTGTGAATGTGGGATTGGGAATTTGGGGAAGGATTGCAGGTATATTTGTGGAGGTGGGTTGGGTTGGAAGATAGAGAAGACAGCCTACAGGGGCGGTATATGACACATGTGGTGGGTAAACACCCTGGATGGTGAGTGTTGTCTGCAATGTTGAAGCCCCATGAGCTCCCATATGGAAACAATGGGACCAAGGCCCCCACCCATGGCCAGTCACAACATCAGCTTCATGGCCCTGAAGGTGCCTGGGCTTGAGGCTGAGCAGGAGGAGCATACGGACCCTGTGAGTGTGTACTGAGGGCCTCAAGGTGCTGTAGCACATCCTCCAAGTCTCTGTGGAGCTTCCTATGCACTAGACCCTGGACCTGACCTCAGATGACAGGATCATGTCTGTGTGTGCTCCCGAGGGGGTGAACACCATCCCCTGAGGTGGTTCCATCTGAAGGTAATGCAAGACCAATAGATGAGGAGGCCCCAGGGTGGGTCTCACATGTGATGTGGCCTGCTAACATGGCCAGATGAGGTGGTTCTGCTAGCAACTGTTCCCTAAACATGCTATTGTGTCACTGTTATACAACACATGTGGGTAGTAATAGTCCACACATTCCTGGATCATGTCCAACAGCATGCATAGATATCCCCAATAACACAAAACAACAGATGTGCAGCAATCACCTAGCAAAGAGACCATGTGCATATGTAGAACCACAGTGGCCCTTACAATGGCATGCAGGTAACATTGTCCGTAACAGGCCACCAATGATAGTGTCTCCACAGGGAACATGACTACAAACACATAGCACAAAGTGTTGTACAATACGATATATGTCCAAATGGTAGGTATTCTGTAGACATACCTGTTGAGTTGTGTGATCAGATTGTTGTTGCAGATATGGTGGAAGGGAGATAGAGATGTGTATTAAAAACTATGGTAACCTTGCTGTATGAGGTCCTCAGACCTGTTTTCATCTTTATGTCTTTCAGGCAAGATGTCCATGGAGAGACTTCCCATTTATACAGCAGAGGAGAATGATGTCATTATCTCACACCTGGTGCAGCACTACCAGGTGTTGTTTGGCCGAACAGCCCATGAGCAGCAAGACCGGACTGCCCTGTTGGATGATCTTGTCCACAGGGTAAATGATGTCGGCCTGCATAACCGCAGTTATGAGCTCTTTGCACAGACCTAATTCGCAATGCCTGTCGGCATACTGCTGCAGTCAGGGGGAATCAGCTTGCAACAGGGGGGTCATGCCATCCAGTCCCCCCGACACATGTGAGGAGCTCCTTGCCAGCCTTGGGGCACCTGCCCGCCTGCACACACAACACCTGGCAGAAAGCATAGTGGAGGTGGGTGCTACCCACACAATGGCAGAGGAGCATGCAGGTAAGGCCACAGGGCACATGAGTAGACCACTGTTGCATATCCATCTGGATCTGTACAGTTAGATCATGCATATGTGAGATGACATATATGTAGTCTATTGTTGCGTACTAGCAATAAACAGATGTGCATAATCTGTAGTATTGTGGGCTTGTACTGTTGATATACTGTAACGTTGCACCCACCCTGTACCAATGCCACAGCTGTGGCTACTGACATCACATCTCTCACACACTTATGTAGGTCCCTCTGGTATACCTCCAAGCCAGCAGTATGGTGTTTGTTCAAGTTTGCCAATACACCGGTCATGTTATGGCCATGGTATATTCCATGCACACATTTAACACACCTACCCATAATGCATGCAGTACATGTTCATGTATTGTTGCTGTTAACTGCACTGCATCACAGTGGTCACCATGATGGTGTATCGGAAGGGTATGTCAGACTCCTGCAATGTAACTAACATCCTATCATTGCAAAATGTCTGCACAGAGATGAACATAATGGTGGGACAATTGGCCTACATTTGGGACATGTGTGAAACATCACCCTTATACAGTGCTACATATATACCAGTATTACAATGGCAACTGTTACAGATCTACACTACAGCATATCACAATACTGCATTCCACAACCCTTACAACCTGCAATGTGGTCCTAACATAAGCAATGAGTGTGTAATATGGAATCGTATGTTAGGGCAGCAAATATAGGGAATGCATACCTTCACAAACACTACAAGCATATGTGTGCACACAGTCCAGATAAAATATAGTGGAAGCAGCTGTTGAGGTTCTGACTGCATGCATTTGTCACAGAAATGCACCTTCCAGCAAGTACACGTCCCCAATGTCACACCAAGGAATGGTCTGCTGTGCAAAACATTTGGCCATCAAATATGTCCTTACCTGCAACAGAGACAGTCGTGGCTTGCACACATCTTACATGCCATGACGTGGACCCCATACCCAACAGGCAGCACCAGGAGTTGCATATGTAGCCATACTTCACCATTGCATATAACATGGCAAACAGTGCAGAAGTCATGTATGTGGCGAGGATGTATGGGACAGGAATAATGGTGAAAATAAATAGATGGCCATCCAAGACAGATGATATCACATGTAGCAAACTGGTCATGCAGGCTGCCTAGTAACATGCCACAACACTGAGGGAGTTGCAGGAATGTCTTGCAAGTACCAGCTGTGCAGTACCCGTGTCAGCAATTGCCTGGACTCTGCAAACATGTGGCCCATGGGTTAGGGTAATCAGATGGGACAGTTGTACCACAGGAAACATCAGTCAGGCCTCTCTACAGGTAGTGTATACATAACAGAAAAGGTCCCCAAAAGGCATGCACTGCAATGTGTACTGGTGTACCAAGACCACGTTGGAAACCTACAGAGAGTATCATGTAAGATACATGTGCTGCACAACCAACACCTCACCCCACCTCAGGCCCACCATCCCCATCTCTACCATGCCAGTGTACACCTGTATGTTTACCATTCATTAGCTGGGACAAGGCTGTTACATGTGGTGTTAAGTATTTGGGACACTGCAAACTGACATATGTGTAGGCCATAGTTGTCAAGCATCTGCAAAAAGGCTGAAGTTGGGGAGGGGGTGTCATCATGACACAACAGTGCACTGCAGCAGGGATCCAAAGGATGCTACCTGCTGTATCTGCACACAGTCAGGGTCAGGAACTATGGCAGACATAACCTTGACTCCACAGCAATAGTGACGGCAATGTGTGAACTCCAAGGGATGTGCACATGAGTTGACCTTGCAATCATGCGGATTTGGGGGACATGTGTAGGGCAGACTGATCAAATACTGGCAAATGCAGATGGCCCATGCTAGTATACCCTTGCTAGGAATAGTGACTGCTGTAGTACACATAACAGTAGGTGCAACAAACCATCATGATAAGGGTGTGCAAACATATGCACCCACGAAGTGTATGCATCTCAATCAGCATTAGCACAACTAACATATTTGTTTGACACTGCATTTGAATGTATAGGACATATGTCACATATCAGGCTCATGTAATGTTAACATATGCAGTAATGTGGTCACATGACATATCAAGGAAGAGGGTGTCATATCAATAAGGGTGTGTACACTCCCCATAGCCATGGTAAGGTTTGAAGTGTAATTGTATAGTATTGGTCATATATGCTCCACTGATGATGACATCTGTAAATCAGACATCCGTCATTCACAAATGACATCTGTCCACATATCATCCCAGGTATGTGTCAGACAAATACATAGGGGCTGTGAGCAGCAGAGCAAACATAACTGACACAGTAATACACATTCAGAAATAGTTTGTACACCTATGACGTATGGTACACAGTACATGGCAGGGTGCCAGCAATACTGTGTACATGGGTGCAGTGTTTTTCAGGGGAAGAGGCATCACCTACTAACACAGCCCATGCATCACACACATGTATACTGTTGTTAGCATGGATTGACTATAGCTGCACTGCATGCTGTTGAGTACCATATGTTATGTATGTTTACAGATGGGTAATGGGAGGTCTGTGTGTACTATCTTTGTGCTACCTCACCTGTAGGTGTGTGTGTGTGCGTGTGGGGGGGTTATTTTGTCTGTAAGTGCAATCTGGTGAAGTGGATGGGGTTGATGCATGTAGGATATGTGTATGCATGTGTGTGTGTTTGTGTGGGTGTCCATGTATGCAAATGTGTGATTGTGGGGTTGTTCATAAGTCTCGATTTCCCTTTGAAATTGTGCAGTACATGAACTTGGACTGACACATGAGACACCAGGAATACTTGTCTGATATGTAATCTCAGGACAGCTGATAGTATAATAAGGTCTATAGCATGGAACATGCATTGGGAGAGAAACTAGACACCAGGTATACTGTTATAATTGCAATCAGCAGAAAGGTGAAAGAATGCCCACGTATACAGCACTGCAGATGCATTGTGGAATGATTAGACACCATCAGTGAGTGTATCCAAATATTACTGTTGTCCACATAATAAGTTAATAGAGCAACAGATCTTGCATCTACTGAGCAGTAGTTATGTATGACACTCCAGTGCATGACATTATTGAGTGACTGTAGTAGCTCCAGCATACTGGGGCCATGCTCACAATGCCTGCACAAATCCATGGTGAACACTGGATGACAGCAGTGAGTCCTTGAAAAACTGACTCCAACCAAGTCAAAGAGGTAATTGAGTATCAGGTCATGTTTTGTGATCACTTGTCTAGGCAATTAGAAGAATGATACATTAATGAATGGTATTAATGAGTGTAAGTTTCCAAGATTGATGCAGGATTGGGAACTTAAGGGAATAAACTTGGGACAGTCTGTAAACTCGGACAGGTAGGTATTATGGTGGAATGCCAGAGTGTGTGTGTGCGCGCGTGTGTGTGTGTGTGTGTGTGTGTGTGTGTGTGTGTGTGTGTGTGTGTGTGTGTGTATGTGTGTACTGTTAAGCAATGATATACAGGTCTTAAAGTGCATTTCTTGTTTTCCCCTCACAGGTGGCGAGATGGGTCAGGGTCCCTCCTTCAGGCAATCTGATATTGGTGTCCATACAGACACTGAAAATGATGATGGATGTGTTGAGGCACAGGCCGGGTTGTCAGAGGCTGAAACAGTGCCATCGTCTGACATCCCTCTGTTATCCACCCCATCTGTGCACACAGTCACAGTGCCTATAGATACCCCATCACCAGTGGGCATAGCAGAGGGACAGTTGGTTGGTGGCAGTGGACAGGACAGTGTGGCATCTATGGCTGCTGTGTCTGGACACAGCAGCCATAGCCAGATGTCCGGCAGGGTACCACATAGGCAGATGTACAGGGGTGCTCATGGGAGGAAATATATAATGAGACACAGCTCACACACCAGGAACACGACAGTGAGGACTCAGAGTCCATCTTTGCATGCAGGGGTGTTTGTTTCCAGTACTACAATTAGCAATATACTCTTACTTGGGAAAGCACTGTCAACAGTAGTAATGTAATGATACACTACATGCCAGTGTGACTGCATATAACCCAGAATACTACCCTTGTATGTAACACATTCACATGGATAAGAGTGTTGTACAAGCCATATATACTCAAGTGCCCTAGACAGGAGACTTACACCCCTTGCTACTGTAATGAGAGCACATAGATGCATGTTATGTACATGGCATTACATACACTTATTACAGATGTCATTACCCTGCTATGTTATCAGACTGGAATGTGAGCACTGGTTACCAGGGCTGAGCCATGCTTAGCAGGTGTCAGCATTGCTGCAATATAACAGCTAATTACATTTTTCACACTGGTAAGTGAAGCCTACATGGTATAAGCACCCGTATGTTTATCCATACCTTAGCACTGCTTAGCTTCTCACAAACCCATGCAAATGTGCTTATAGCTGCTCAAAACTGTCTTAACACTCTGTATCCAGCAGCCCTTGTTCTGCCTAGCAACAAAATAAACAGCCCTTGCATGTCTTGAACCCAGAACCCTGTACACTATAGTCACAGCCGTTAACCACTATGCCATGACAGCTGTGATAACAGTTGTTGTTTTTCCAATATATCTGTCAGTACACATATTGAATAGTATTGAAACATTGCTGTGACTTCTACAATTGTGTAGTACTTGTTAGTGATATTACTGTTGCATCACATATGTTGTTATATCTAAATATACACATATCAGATACATACGGTGTAATACATCTGGGAAGGTATACACAACAGTAATGTTTACACATGACAAGGATATGGATATATACATATACATATGTAGATGTATGTGTACATGTACATACACATATATATATTCATACATATGTATTTATATACATCTGCATATTGCATCACATATATGGCCATATATAGATCTCTCTGTGTGTTTATATATATATATATATATATATATATATATATATATATATTTATATATATATGTGTGTATGTGTGTGTGTGTGTGTGTGTGTGTGTGTGTGTGTGTGTGTGTGTGTGTGTGTGTGTGTGTGTATGTATATGTAGGTACATCTTATATGCACATATATATCTATTTACTTACATGTTGGGGAGCTGTACAAAGGTATATTTGATGGTGAGTGGCATCAGTAACAGTGATAAAGGAGGGATAAGGTAGGTGTAGTACACATGCCTGTCCACAAGAACAGGTGTCAAGATTGACACAGCCACATTCTCTCAGGGACTCACACACATTATCACAGTTGGCAGGGTCAGGATTAGACTTCCTAACTAGATATATGGGCAAAGGGTATGTCAAGGTGTCTGACATCAGAAGGCATGCTTCAGTAGGCCAATGGGAGGTGTAGTGAGTGTGAATGGCATCCAAATCATTATACTCCACACACACACATACACACACACACACACACACACACACACACACACACACACACACACACACACACACACACAGGTTTGCCAGTACTGACATGCATGGGTGCATTTATTAGCAGGTGTGTAGTAGTTGTCTGTGCCAGAAGGCTGTACAAGGCTAGGTAAAGGGTATACCTTGGCATACCTATGGCGTCAGCACGCTGTTTAATAGTTTAATGTTTGAACATCAGCTCCATGCCGACATGAATAGTAACTCAAATGATGTTATATGTAAGAACCTCAGATATATATATATATTTTTTAGTGTATATGAGATTAGAGTATGCCTATACACATGTCAATATGTGCATATGTTTTTTATTTTTTTCGTCTTTATTGTTTTGAGTGTAAGTGCCTGACTGTGATAAGCTTTAGTGACATATGCAGTTCGTAAAATGTTCAAGCTTCAGAATGTCTAAGTTTAGTTTGGTATACAAGTTTATATTCATGGGGTTAATAGATTAGTCCTTACTATAATGGACGAATGCAATTGATTGTTTTGATCTCTCTTAACTTGTATTTTCGATACGAGTTCAAATGTGCTTCACAGAGAGATACTTTTGCACGCTGGTTTTAAGGTTTGTTAATGTGATTTTTAATTACGCTATGAGATGATTCCTAATATAATATTAGTTCGTCTGTGAACACAGTATCATATTCTTTATATTTGCAATATGTTTTTATGTGTATATTTATGTTTTTATTTATAATGCTGATGCTTATACAATGTAACAGTTGCTTAGCAGCAAAGTTATAATTTGCTTAATTGATTAAGTGGTTTGACTAATTGCTTGATTTCCCGCCTAGTGCGGTTTAAATGCTGGATTCAAACTTTGCATTAATGAAATCTGAAGAAGCGCGGTTGTACCGCGTGAAAGCGCTTATTCCTTTTTTTGTTCTTGTTTTTGTTCATCATTAAAAGACTGCTTTTTTAACTACGGAGCAATATCTTTTTATACCAGCACAAGTGTTGCAGTTTTGCATGCGGCCTTTGGATAGTGTTGTTCAACAGTTTGGCGACTCACCATTGTTGGTTTAAATAGCTGAGTTACAGGAACTATTCATTGAACTGTCCTAGTGGCTGGTTCACCACTTTTGTTTTATATTGTAAGGCTAGGTAAAGGGTATACCTTGGCATCAGGCCACATGAGAATGGTCTGCAGTGTGGATCACGGGTGTAGTGTCTGGATTGGCCCACACTGGTGGGTAATTTATTCACCATCCAGTCATCCAGGTTACTTTGGTGGGTGGCCAGTGCTGTGCATTGCTTGCCATGTATGTGTTCTATATTCCATAATATGGACAGTGTCTGGGATGTGCACATGTCCCACATGCATGTTCTGTGACATGTGGAAGTGTACCTGGAGTGTCTGGGGCATATTGTGTAGACAGATTGTTATCATCCGATGTGCCATTCCTGACCTCATGTGGTGAGAACTGGCAATGGACACCAGATTGACTCTGTACCTACACTGACAGCATGATACAGATATTCCCTGGTGTCAGTGGCATCTGTCCATACAGGGCATGTGTATAAGGCATGGTATGTCCTTTGTGGGTTACATTTGCTGGCTCTACAGTTGTTGCAGGCATCCAGTGGGGAACATAGAGAAGGAGCACTGTATGCAATTATTTGCCTATTGTAGGGATGGGACAGGGTGCGATGTCCTCTGCAGTCCACTACAATCACACCACGGTTACTATCTGTGGGCAATATGCAGCGAACTACCAACATAGTGGTTGTTGCCTAGCCGAGTGTGTTTGTGTATGAGACATGGGTAGAGAGCTTTCTCTGGGTAATACAATGGTTGGCTATATTGTTCCCCAAGCCATGATATCACATGTAGGGGTATGGATTGTCTACCCCAGCCTCTCGGCTGTTTGACATCTGTTTTCCTTGTAAGGTGGACATTGTGACATATAATAGACCCACTATATAAGACATTTGCAAAACCCACTCCACAATGAGTCCTGTTATTACACACTCACAGCTATCACCACACAGGATATGTATGACAAACACACACACACAGATACACCAAGTCTCACAGTTGCTATGTCTAGGATTAGAACACCTACCTAACTAGTACATCACACTACAGCATTACACAGTTATAGCTTGCACCACATAGATTACTGGGCTATTCTTTCCCCAAAGGTGTATTTTAAAGTGAATGGCTTGCCAAAGTAGGGCAATGGAAGTTGTAGTGACTGTGAATTGCCTCAAAAGCATTGATCCCTACACAATCAAACAAACACACACACAAAGTTTTACAGTTGCCATGTCTGGGATTAGAACTCCTACCTAAATAGTACATTACCCTACTGCATTACACAGTTATAACACACACCACAGAGCTTACTGGGCTACTTCTTCCCCAAAGGTGTATTTCAAAGTGAATGACATCAGCAGGCTTGCCAGTGTAGGGCAATGGAAGTTGTAGTGACTGTGAATGGCCTCAAAAGCATTGATCCCTACACAGCCAAACAAACGCACACACAAACACTTACAATTTCCATGTCTGGGATTAGAACTCCTACCTAACTAGTACATCACACTACAGCATTACAATCAGAGCAGGCACCACAGAGATTACTGGGCTACTTCTTCCCCGAAGGTGTATTACAAAGTGAATGACATCAGCAGCCTTGCCAAGGTTGGGCAATGGAAAGCGTAGGTCATAGGTTCAAAGGTTGGTACTAGGCTATCGGCCCTAGGGTCTATACATGCCCATCCATGACAATTCCCTGACTATGTCTTCCCACAATATTTACTTCCCTGGACCCCTGTCTAGCAGGGCAACTAACATGATCCCCGGGGTCAATTTCTTATCTCCCATCCAATTGTCCAGGTTCCTTTTGAAGAGGGCCAAAGAGGCACTCTGCTTGACATGTATGAGCAGTCTATTACAGAGTCTGGGGAGTCTCTGAGTCAGGAACACATCCTTCCAGCATGTAGTGTTCATTGTGATGACAAGGTTTGCATCCCTGGAGCATGTAGCTGTGAGGGTTTAGAATTCTTTAAGTGTAGCATGTCCACCAGCTCTGAGTTTGACATGGTATTATATGTTAAGCAGAGATCGCCTCTGAGTACACGACATGTGACAGAGTATAGCTGGATGATTTTCAGATGGTCAGCATATGGCATCTGGTTTAGGCCTGTAATTCTTTTAGTGAGATATGTCTGCAGCCTTTCTAGTTGTTGCTGATGTCTTGTGAGGTACATACATAATGGGCCAGTGTAGTCTGTACTGGGTCTACTGAGAGATGACTACAGTGGGACAATGGCCTCCTTTTTCCTGGATGTAAAGCCCTTAGTGATGAGGTGTGCCACATAGGTGGATTTCCTGACTGTTGTGGCAATGTGGTTATCAAAGGTGAGACCACTGTACACCTGTGACCCTAAGTCTCTTATGACACTTTAGGTGTTTAGTGTACTGCCACCTATGTGGTACTTCAGAGGTATATATCTCTTCCCAAAGGGGATAACTATACATTTCTTGGCATTGATCTTAAGGTCATGGCTCAGGCACCAAGCATCTCTTTCTGTAAGGCCCTTCTGTACAATATCCACATCATCTGGGGATTCAATATTGGCTCCCAGTGTGCAGTCATCTGCGACCTTTGTTTGCCAGAGTCCCTTAGTGTTGGACTGTACTTCAGAGCAGTATATGCCAAACAAGGGCAGTCCCAGGACTGAACCCTGAGGTACTCCAACTGATATTTGTCTGGGGCTGGAGTTGGTGTCACCTACATTTACAGTGTGGATTCTGTCAGTACAGCAGTTGGCAGCATATCGGGTGACATAGGGATTAATGACAAACTTGATACATTTATCTATGATTCCAGACTGGGGGATGGTATCGAGGCCTTGGCGAGGTCCAGATATGCTGTGTGAACTACCTTACCCTCGTCTATAGCTCTGGAGACTGATTCAAAGTTGTCAGTCAGGTTGAGGTGACATGATCGGCCCTTCACAAACCCAACCTGGTTGGGGTCCAGTGTTTGCAGGTTGCCAATTTCTTTGTTTTAATTTCCATGATAATACATTCCATGGCCTTGCAGATCAGGCATGTCTTACTGCTGGGGATGTAGCTCCCAGGATCCAAGGTGGATCCCCCCTTATGGACTGGGATAACTGTAGCTGTGCACCACACAGTGGACATGAAGCCTGAGGTGTGGCTATAATTAGACATGGCACGTAGGTGAGGTGCCAGTTCATTTTGTAGCTCATGTAGTACACAGCCCGGGATGTTGACTGGTCCCATGGCTGCTGTTGTCTTAGCTCTAGAGAGTGTGGTTTTTACCTATGTGGCCATTATTACCGGAATCTGGCAATCTTTCAGTGTTGAGATGGGCCCTTTCGGGGGTGTGAGGGGGTGCAGTTGGAACTGAATCCATCTGCCAGGATATTGGCAATATCCTTGGGAGCAGTATATTTAATACCATCCTATAGTAGCTCAGAGAAGATCTGAGCATTGCCATTTAGATTCCTGACATAGCTATGGAATGGCTTGCAGTTGTTTTTGGCATCTTTGACTATATTATGTCTGTAACTAACTTTGGTAGATGTTATGAGGGATTTAAGCTTCTTACTGTGGCTGGTAAGGAAATATTTTGCATCCTGTAAATTCCCTCGTTTCTGCAACAGTTTCTTCCTTTTGTTGTACAGTATGTTTATGGCAGGGAGCCACTACATTGGCTTCCTTTTCTAGGTGTGGAGTGTCTTGGCTTTATATTGGATGGCACGATTCATGCATGAGTGGATATGCTCATACAGTGCCTTCATGTAGGATTCAGCAGTTATCCTTTCAGTTCCCATCTGCATGGGTGTCATGACGTAAGTCACATCTGACGTGTAGCATAACGGCTTTGGAGATATGTGTTATGGAAGTTTCCTTACTGGGGTGTGGGGGAGGGATGTGGATGTTAAGGGTGATTAGCTTATGGGCAGACTTGACCACCGATTGAGTGACCATAGGTGTGGCTCATTGATTCCCCATGTTGGTAATGACCAGGTCTAGGATATTTGAGCCCCTGGTGGGACTATGAGTTACTTGATCCAGGGCATTGGGAATTATGACTTCCAAGAACCGTTGGGCACACGTGTTGGTACACAAGTATTTTTCCCAGTTAATGGCAGGGTAGTGTAAGTCACCCAGTATTAGGGTGTTTGGTTGTATCATAATATTTCCCAGTATGTTTCAAAATGTGTAGTGGGAATCTTGGGGCATGATGGGGGATCTGTAGCAAGCTATACAATTTGGATTGCAGTCTGACCTAGTGTTAGTTGTATCGGGGTATTTCAGACGCATTCTGTTTGGCAAGTAGCCAGTGGTGTGAATATCCTTGGTGAATATGGACACTCCTCCACCTTTATTGTTTTGGTCCTGGTTTGGAGGCCAACAGGTGTGGTGAGAGCTGTACCTGGTATTGCAGGGGTGCTCTCTGAAGCCTTGGATCAGGTCTCTGTTACTGTGCAGATATCGATGATCTCTATTTTTAGGAGTGTCTAGTGACTGTGAATGGCCACAAAAGCATTAATCTCTGCACACACAAAATTTCACAGTTGCCATGTCTGAGATTAGAACTCCTACCTAACTAGTACAACATACTACAGCATTACACAGTTATAGGATGCACCATGGAGCTCAATGGTTTACTGTTTCCCCAAAGGTGTATTTCAAAGTGAATGACATCAGCAGCCCTGCCAAAGTAGGGCATTTGAAATTGTAGTGAGTGTGAATGGCCTCAAAACCATTTATCCCTACACAGATAAACTTCTACAGTTGCCATGTCTGGGAATACAACTCCTATCTAACTAGGACATCACACTACAGCATTACGCAGTTATAGGATGCAGCATGGAGATTACTAGGCTACTTATTCCCCAAAGGTGTATTTCAAAGTGAGTGACATCAGCAGCCCTGCCAAAGTAGGGCATTTGAAATTGTAGTGACTGTGAATGGCCTCAAAAGCATTGATCCCTATACAGACAAACACACACAAAGTTCTACACTTGCCATGTCTGGGAATATAACTCCTACCTAACTTGTATATCTCACTACAGCATTATGCAGTTATAGCACATGTCATGAAGATTACTGGACAATCTTTTCCCCAAAGGTGTATTTCAGGGTGAATACATCAGCAGGCTTGCCATAGTAGGGCAATGGGGAGTGCAGTGTGTGTGCATGGACCATAACCCATTCATCTGGAAGCAGACACACAACACTCAGGCACATACAGGTTTATATTTCACAGGTACGTGTATACAACTGCTAGATAACTACTGACTTGTACAGTCATGTTACACAGTTATCACAAGCACCACAGACACTATAGTGCTGAGGGATACCAGAGGCAAATGTTTACATTGATTGACATTTGCACACCATGTGGTTTTAGCCGATTGGATGTGTGCTGGGTGGGACAGACCTCATGATGGGAGGCTCTTTGTCACTGTCTGTCACTCTCTTCCACACATCTATGTATGTGCAATTTTGAACTATTATAGTGTGTTATCCTTGGATATATGTGTGTATTCCTATCCAATGTGTGTGCAAGGCATGACTGGTGTTTAATGAGGAGTGTGTGCCCAAACATCTGACTGTCAGATATGTATAGTCCACTGCTCTTGCCAGGCACGGGCTTTGTTTCTCTAAGTGTGGGAGCATGCCCATTATGACCTTCTGTATTGAATGTGTGAATTTATTCCAGGTAGGCTGTACTCCAGTGCAGGCTTTTGTGTTCTACACCTACAGCTAGCAACCTGTTTCTGCAGGATATCTGTAGATCAGTTGACAGTATGGGGTCAAAATGGGCAAAGGATAGTGGGTTACTGTAGGTAATTGTGCCTCTGCTGCTTCTGCTACATGGTATTGGTGTTAGCAGAGACATTCAGACATATATACTGTTTTACACTGTGATGTTTTATGTCATCAAGTACTGTCAGGTATAAAAACGACAGTCCAAGGCAAACTCCACCTGAAGAATTAGTGATGAATATCACACAAACAGCTCACAATAAGGCTCCAATGCTCAAATCCACAACCTGTAGTTTATTTTTGTTGGTTTTGGTACTAGACTTCTTGCGTTGTTGGTTTACTGTCAGGAATACATATTTGCTTGCAGTAATGTCCTGGGGAACACAGGGTGAATGCAGCTGTGTCCAATATTGTGGTCTGCAACTTACATATGCTTGCACAATCATGCCACTCTGGAGGGAAAGCTGCAGACACTTGCTGATGGGTCTGTGTAAATGGTTCAGCACCTTGATACACTGGTGGCTGATGATCCCATGCTTTTACATCCATCGATGTGACAGTATGGCCATATCCTGCTGTGGCCATACCTCACAGCTGTACAGATTCACACAGGTTACCCAGAGGCAGGTGTCATAATTCTGGAAATTATCCCTTCACATTGTGGTTTATGAACAGGATTGTAGCCACCCATTCCTGTGTTTGCAGGCAGGGATAGTATGTGCACATGGCTGTGTTTCTGACTTCACACACTCCATGCCATCCATGCTCCTACCCCCCTCTATTATTCTATCCTCTTCCAAACATTATGCAAACATTATCTGATAAGTTCCCTATAGTTATCACCTCATCTCAGCAGTAATTTGGTGTTGGTCCACAGTTCATGCAGTAGGACATGGTGGACATGTTACTCGGATTTGTCCACGTGGCCGTGCATTTGGGTTCTGTGGACTGTGTTATGTTGTTATTTGGGAGTCCATGCCATAACATACATTGACAGTATGGGTGAAACACAGGCCTTTGGCAGAGGACTGTAGGCCATTTGGTAGTGATGCAGGCCAGCTGTAGCAGGCCATTGCATTGTGTCCTTCCTACAGTCCCAGACTGCAAGACACTATATTCCTCTGGGGTGACAGGGTAGATGTGCAAGGTGTTAATGCCAATACTTTCTGTCATTATTGATCCAGTGGTGTGGATGCTGGCAGGGTGCTGCTTACAGCTAGGGACACACCTGCATGGACACCTCTTCTGCATGCTACATTCTTTGGCTATTGCCATACAGAGGTGGGGGTCATATTGTACTCATTCCCAACAGCAGGGATAAGAAAAGAGAGGTACCTGTGGGTGATGGTGGGGTGAGCTGAGTGCATGTGTGCTATGGGCACTACTTGCATCTGACTCACAGATATGCATGGGGCATTCCACTTATGCTGGCTTGTGCAGGGACATCAGCAGTTTCTCAATACTTCATACCTGTGACCTTTGTGGTCTGCCAGTGTTTGGCCAGATGACATCGGTATTCCATACTACAAACCCAATTCTAGTGCTGCTAACCTGTATGTACAATTCCAAAGGTGTGTCCATTTGACAGTAACATATTAGACACCGTCTGTCTGTGGTACTTTCACCTGTGTACTGGTTGTATGTCTGGGCCCACATTCATGCCATGTCCATCTTTCAGATGCTGACAGATATTACTTCCAAACATTTACTATGGCTTACTGATGAAATCTGTTTTGCTGGGATGCATTGTTTTTGGCACTGCAGTTGTGAGAACTTGGCCCTGTCATCAGCAGTACTGGCCAATGGCCACCAGGGAAAACCTCACCATGCCTACATACTGACCACTCTCACAGAATATACAACGCACACCAACCTATCACACACAGCCTTGCATATTGTACACATGTTACAATCTATCCTGCTACTTTGGCCGGCTAAGGTAATTTATGCTCCACTGTTATTATACCTACACATACGTTACTACATTTCTACATAGGATTGGGGGGGGGCACACCTGACACCTGTACAGATTTGCTATGACTGTACTGGTATTTCAGGTACTCCATTTCATTCTGTATTCTGAACTATCATGCTGACTAGAGGCATATCAGTGTACTACAGGTCTTAGGTTTGATTGACCGACATTTCAGTTTCAGACTTCTTACCCTTCAGAACTAACATCCCACTGACTGACTTGTTGTAGTCTGTTTGTGTAGGTCTGGAGGGACAATGTCTCCATAGCCATAAATCAGAGGCCTTAGCACAGCCTTTGTTTGTGTTTGTCTATGCCTGTCCTGCTGGCTGAAACTGTTAGGTATGTGAGCATCCCCGACTGGCATGTGTGTCCTATGGACACACATTTGGCCCACCATATTTCCTGCAGTTAGTTTTGTCACCTTGTCTAGTACTGGCTACTATGGTGACACCAGTATTGTTTACAGATTTCATGCTGCCACTATAGGTGTTTACTATCTGCTGGCATCCCATTCAGTCACACGATTCCCTTACATGCTCACATCCATACCATAGATACAAGTAACAAAACATACTACTCCATTCGGCAATTGTTAAGGAGAGTGACTTACCTTGTGGCTGTGTCAGTACTGAGGATGGTGCTGGAGGGCTGACTATGTCAGATGCATATAGTACACTCCCTATACATGGTTAAGCACAGGTAGTGTCATGTTTTGCATCACTTTTACTGTATGTGCGAGTCAGAGAGAAATGTCCTTCCCTGGGTTCCTACCGTATCAGTGTATTTGCTATGCATTCCCTCTTTGCCATGGCCTGGGCATACTGGACATGCCTCTTTCTGCCTCCTGGGGCAGGCTCAGGTTGTTCCTTTTCTGAGTCACTCTGTGCCTGTGCAGGCCTTGACAATAGTGCGGGGTTGTGTGGCCCTGCCCCGTGCTGTTCCTGCTGCAACTGTTTCTGCAGGATCATATTGTGTAGCATGGCACATACAATAACAATTTAGGGACATGTAGCTGGTGAGTACTGCAAGGCTACACCGGACATGTCCAGGCACTGGAACCGTGACTTGAGCATCCCAAACATATGCTCAATTATGATTCTGGTCTGTGCGTGTGCCTCATTATGGAGTTCTTGTTCATGTGTGTGTGCATTTCTGATGGGTGTCATCAGCCACACTCCAGTGCATAACCAGTATCCCCCACTAGGTGGCTGTAAGGAATGTCCCCATTGGCAAATCTCTAGTACAGCTGCATCTTATGCTAGATGTGGGAGTCGTGATAGCTTCCAGGGCAGTCAGCACACACATTCATTATAATGCCCTGGGCATCGTACATGACCTGGTAGTTGATGGAGGGGAAGCCCTTCCAGTTGATGTATACCCTACCCTGCTCACCGGGTGGTGCTTTGATGCATATGTGCGTGCAGTCTATAGCACCCACTACCTCAGGGTATTCTGCTATTTGGTGAAAGAGACGCATATTGCTGGTCAATGCCTCACATCTGTTGTGGAAATATACGTGCTCATCGACATGTGCTGACATGGCATCCAGGAACTGGTGGAGTACCCTGGATGCTGATGCCTGTGAGATCCCCATGATATCCCCTGTTGGCCTTTGGAAGGTACCTGTGGCTAGTATTCTTAGGCCTACACATACCTTGGTACCCACTGGGATGGGTTCCCCTCTGTTGGTTCTGTGTGTGAGGTGTGGCCAGCACAGCTCAACATTTTGCTGTAGGAGGTCCCTGTCCACCCTCTAGTGCTCCACTATCTTTAGCTCATGTAGCCCCTGGTAAGTTACCCTGGGTCAGTACACTCTTCTTCTCCTCACTGTGGGTTGGTCATCAGCATTCTCATCCTCACCACCTTCAGCCTCTTCCACATGTTGATTTATGATAGCTGCTGCAGCCCCAGTCATTTTTTTTGCTTTTGTTTGGTAAAATTTCCCCACTTGTGTACACCGGTGGGGTAGAGTTTGTAGGAAAAAACAGAGGGAAAGGTGTTTGCATAGTTTATAGTGGTTTGCTGAGCTGGGTTGCTGCGTGTGTAATTCTCCTTGATTACCTTCCTACTGCTGTTTTCCCTTCCCATTGCTTTCCTGTTTAAGCCCAGGGATGTGCCATGCAAACACAGTGCTCAGATGTGCATGGAGCTATTTCCTGGTTTACTTTTTTTCCCCCTTTAAAGCATGGTGCATGGTGTGCACACCCACTTCGGCAATGTAAAGAATGCTTGGCAGCTTCAGACACACCCCTTTGCTTAGCTCTGCTAAGCTAAGGACAAACCCGAGCCACAGGGATCCAGTAAGCTTAAAGTATGCCTGACACACTCCTCTATGATGTCAGCTAGCTCTTAGGCTTGCACCATGGTCTTCCTGCACCTACACAGTTGGGTGCAGGCTAGCCATGAGGGGGAATCTGGGATTCAGTATCATCCCCCTCATTTGCATAGGATTGCCTGCTAATGCCTAGTTACAAGTCTGACACTGAGCCTTCCCCCTTAGCAACCACTATTCATTGGCCATGTTGTCTTTGGTCTGCCATTGAGTATAATGGCAAAATTGTGATTTTGGATAGAATGCTTATTTCAATGTTTTTTTTTTTTTATTTTCGGGCTGATCCAGTTTGCACGCCGCTGCACTATGCTTAAACGTCCGAAATCAGCCAAACAAAATTAAAAGTTATTATTTTTTTATTTTTGCAACTGTTTTCCATGCTAATGGTCAAATATTTGGTCATTGGCATGCTTTACATGTTATATATACACCCTTTATTTGGAGCTGTCATGGCACTGTTTTGTAGTTTGCAGAAATGCACTCGGTTACTAACCAAGTACATTTCTGCAGATTACAATAGTCCTGCACGGCTGGCTGCCAGCTTCCTGGATCACAAATTGACCTCATTTGCATGGTTTTCATTTGTAAATGGAGTAATTTGCATACAGGAGCTGTGTCCATGCAGGAATAGTGCAGGAGCTCTTGTGCACATCCTGGGAGCTTGTTCCTGGATCTCCCAGTGGCCATATTGCCTCCATCAGCTCCTGCACTTTTCCTGCATGCTGTGCAGAGCTTGCTGAATCCCAGGGTTAATCTTAAGCACTCACATGAGTGAATATGCAGGTACTCGAAATTGTTATTGTGGGGGGGCTGCACCCCCACACCCCCCACTAAATATATATTCCAACTCAGAGATCGCACTACAGTGAGGAAAGGACAAATATCCTGATTTCCACTGTACTGCAATCTAAAAAAATGAATATCGAATATCTGCATTTTCGCTCGTGAGCATTCGAGATTTTAATTTTTCGGCGATTTAAAGTAGACCCTATATATATATATATATATATATATATATATATATATACAGATATATATTATATATGTATGTGTGTATGTACATGCATATATATATCTACATATGTCTGTATATATATATATATATATATATATATATATATATATATATATATATATATCCATATCCTTATGTGTAAACACGAGTGTTGTATATACCTTCCCAGATGTATCCCACCATATTTATCTGATATGTGTATAGTTAGATATAACAACATACTGATTCAACACTATTTTCACTAACAAGTACTAAACAATTGTAGAAATCAAAGCAGTTGTTCACAACTATTCAGTATGTGTACTGACAGATATATTTGAAAAAACAAACCTTCGCACAGCTGTGATGGCTTAGTGGTTAAGTGCTGTGACTATAGTGTACAGGGTCTTGGGTTCAAGCCGTGCCCAAGGCCTGTTTATTTTGTTGCTAGGCAGAATAAGGACTGTTATATACAGAGTGGTTAAGGCAGTTTTGAGCAGCTTTAAGGGGGCTTGCATGGGTTTGTGCGACGGTAAGCAGTGCTAACATATGGTTAAATGAAAAGGTGCTTACACTGTGTCAGCTTCACTTACCACTGAGCAAATCTGCTTAGTAGTCATATTTAAGCAATGCTTACTCCTGCTAAGCATAGCTTAGCCTTGGTAACCAGTGATCACATTTCAGATTAAAAAAAAAACAGGGTAATGACATTTTTAATAAGTGTATTTAATTCCATATACATAACATGCTTCTATATGCTGTCATTACAGTAGCAAGGGGTGAGAGTATACTGTATGGGACACTTCAGTATATATATGGCTAGTACAACAATTGTTTCTCTTTCTATGTGTTTCACACATGGGTAGTATCCCAGGTTATATACAGTCACACTTGCATGTATTGTATCATTGTGTTACTACTTTTAACAGTGCAATTCCAAGTAAGAGTAGATTGCAGATTGTAGTACTGGAACCATACACCCCTGCATGCAAAGCTGGACTCTGAGTACTGACTATCGTGTTATTGGTGTCTGAGCTGTGTGTTATTAAGTATTTGCTACTGGATTTGATCTGATATGTGGATATTAACTGTAGACTAGTATGTGCATAGGACATGTCAATGAGAGCTGTTGTCATGTAGGAATGGCATACCTATCAGTGTCAGACGTCTGTCTGTCAAAACATTCATACTAATGCATAACCTGTTAGCTAGCTGATTTTTGCCTGTCCTCTGTACAGATGTGCAGATGTCAGGTATCCATCTTGGCTGCTTACAGGCAATCTATGCTTGACTGACAATGACATGTCTGCCCAGCTGTGTTATGAATGCCACAGCTAGGAAACCCCACCCTGTATGCACCACATGCCATGGATACCTCAAATAGACTACCACAGTCAACAGAACATGCTTGGGTACAGGTCTCCAACCCAGACACTGGACATGTTATGTAATATATGTTGCACACATGTCAAATGGAGCACCTCACTGGCCGTCTGCAAGAGACAACCAGATGATTGGATAGTGCATTTAAATGTCACCCTGAGGATCACTCAAGTGGCATCAGTTGATAGATGGCCTGCTGACAAATGTCAGGTGGCATGATACCACTGTACCCACATCCCCTACTCTTCTCATCTCTTCATGGACATTATCCTGGTACACACCTAGAAACACCTGCACCTATGGACCCCAGTACTGACAAATGGGTCAGTGTGCATTACTGAGAATAACAGTGTCTGTGTGTTTGTAAACTTGTAGTTGATAACACCCTGAGGGCCTTCTCACCTACTACACTCCCCATTGCCATAGTTAGAAATGACTGCTGCTGTAATGGACATTAAATGTACCTTGTTACACTCTTCACCCTATGGGCTACCTGTAACTTGCAGTACCAGCATAACACTGTTGTACAAATGGGTAGATAGGCATGGGTTACCCTCTGAGTCCTGGCAAGTGTGTGTATATTTGCAAGTGTGTATATTTGTAGGATATATCATCCTGAGGCCACGTTCTCCAAATACAATACACCTTGCCATACATTATAAGGGAAAGTGATGTTGCTGATATTAGGAGAGCCATGACAAACCCTCACCCTACTATCCCTGTGGCATGTGCAATAAATGTATATCCCTATAGTAGCACTGATGAGATAAACAAGGGGTTGTATTGCAGTCCTGGTCAATGTGTGATTGTGGGTATGTCAGAGCATTATCATGGGTTTTAGTGAGTAAAATATCCAATGTGGGGTGTGGGTGCTGGGTATACTGTCTTTACACCATGGTACCCTCAGTACATATCCCAAGGTCCACTGTATGAGGACCACTGTCACCATCAACCATACAGGTAACTGATTACACTATCCAGCCCAATGATGCATGTGCTGTGTGCAAATTATCTGTAACAGAATGGACTCCCTGAAAAGATAGTTAGTACTGGTAAACCCAGGTCTCTCAGATGTGTCTATAACTGTTATGTGTTTGTCAATGTGTATATGACAGTATGTCATACTATGTATTGTTCATTAACACCCAGCACATCCCCCATTACTATACTGTACAAGGCCTGGTGATGTTCTTCACTTAACAAGAACCTTGTGACACACCTCATCCTAAAAGATGTGTGGTGTGTGCAATTAAGGCCAAATACATTAGTAGCAATAGGTACGTAGGTAGGGGTTCTACGCCCAGTGTTGCCAAGTAGGTGTGTGTGTATGTGAAGGGATCTACTTCAGTTTGCAGAAAATACATGTCCCTGGAGGTCATCTGTCTGAGAACTGACTGGCAAATGCTAACATTTCAAATGAATCATCTTGTGCAAATTCATTCCATCAAAACTAGTAGTAGATGTGTAAATGCCCTCTTCCCCACTGTACAGCTGTACAGTGATACTGGAGTTGGTATATATAGTTGGGTGTAGATGTTGTGGGCATAGCCACCCTCACTGGGGTTGTTGTGTGTATCCCCCCACTTAGTCTGCTGTAAAACTGTACAGTTTATGTTAACAGGTTAAGTAGTTGTCAATCACACTGTGTGGTTCTACACCACCCCACACCCTCCAAAGTGGACAGCTTTGCCAACCACACCAGCACACCTATGTTTACCAACTCCAGGATTGCACTACATTGTGGAAGAGGACATAAAGGTTGCGAGTACCATTGTCAATGACATCAAATTGGCAGACTGATTATTTATTGATTACCCTAACCCATAAGCCACACTTATGCAGAGTCCAGGCGATTGTCAACACAGATACTGCACAGGCAGTACTAGCTAGACATTCCTGCAAGTCCCTCAGTGTTGCTGCATGTTTCTAGGCAGCCTCCATGACAAGTTTGCAACATGTGTTGTCATCTGTCTTGGATGGGCATCTGTTTATTTTCTACATTAATGTTGTCCCATACTTCATAGTCACATACATGACTGTCTGCACTGTTTGCCATGGTATATGCAATGGTGAGGTAAGGCTATGTCTCCCACTCCTGAGTGCTACCTTTTGGATATGGGATCCAGTCCATGGGTTGTAAGATGTGTGCAAGCTATGGTTGCCTCTGTTACAGGTGAGTGGGCAAATGTCATGGACATACGTCTTGGACAGCAGACCATTACTTGGTGTGACATTGAGGCCCTGTACTTGATGGAAGGTGCATACTGAAGAAGAGTGAATGCTGTCAATACTCAAAAGTTGCTTCCACATATGTTATTTGGAGTGTGTGCACACATATGCTTCCAGTGTTTGTTAAGGTATGTATTCCCCATATTTGTTGTCCTAACATAGGATTCCATATTACACATTCATTGCTCATGTTAGGATCACATTACAGGTTGCAAAAGGTGTGGAATGTGGTATTGTGATATGCTGTTGTGTAGATCTGTAAGAATAGCCATTGTAATAGTGGTGTATACACTTTTGTAGCCACTATATAAGGGTAATGTTTCAGACATGCCCCTACCATAGGCTATTCATCCCACCATTATGTTCGTCTATGTCCACACATCTTGCACTGACAGGTTGTTAGGTATATTGTAGCACTCTTACAAACCCTTCAGATATACCACCATGGTGACCACTGTGATGCAGTGCAGTTAACAGCAACAATAAGTGAACATGTACAGCATGCATTATGGGTAGGTGTGTTAAATGTGTGCATGGCAAATACCATGGCCGGTGTATTGTCAAAACTGAACAAAAAACTCCATACTCACCAGCTACAGGCTGCTGCTCCAGAGGTAAACCAGAGGGATGTACATAGTTGTGTGAGAGATGTAATGTCAGTAGCCACACCTGTGGCATTGGTACAGGGTGGGAGCAGCATTTCAGTGCATCAACAGTACAAACCCACTATACTAGAGATTATGCACATCTGTTCATTACTACACTACAGCAACAGACTATGTTATCTGACATATGCTTGAAGATACTTTACAGATGAAGATGGATAAGCAACAGTGGTCTACTAATGTGCCCTGGAGGCTTACCTGCATGCTCTTCATCTATTGTGTGGGTAGCCCCACCTCCACAATGCTATCATCAGGTTCCTGGCTTGGCTGGTGGGTGGGTGCCCAAAGGCTGGCGAGGAGCTCCTCAGCATGTGTCAGAAGGGGCTGGATGGCATGACCCCCAACTGTGGCTAGCTGGTCCCTCCTAACTGCTGCAGCATGCTGATGGGTGGGCAGATAAGATCAGTGCAACGATGTTGCACCTGCTCATAACTGCAGTTATGCAGGCTGACATTGTTTACCCTGTGGATGAGCTTGTTCCACAGGGCAGTCCTCTCCTGAAGATCATGGTCTGTACAACCAAAGAGGGTTCTGTGGTGATGCACAAGGTAGTTTACTATTATTTCATTCTCCTGTGGAGTATAAGCAGGGAGACGATCCCGGAACATGGTACCTGGAAGACATAAACAGGAAGAAAAGGTCTGAGGACCTCATACTGCAATGATATAATAGTTGTTAATTGACATCTCTCTCTCCCCTCCACCACATCTGCAACAATAATCTGAACACACAAATCATTGGGTATGTTTACACCAAACCTACTGTTGGGACATATACCCTATTGTGAAACATATATTGAAATGTGTTTCTGTTCATGTTCTGTGTTGAAACACTATCATTGGTGGCCTGTTGCTAACAATGTAACCTGCATGCAATTGTAATGGCCACTGTGGTTCCATATATGCATATGTTCTGTTTGCTATGCAACTGTTCCAAATCTGGTGTTTTGAGTTAATGGGAATATCTATGCATGCTGTTATAACTAATCCTGGATTGTGTTGACTATTACTACCCACATATGTTCTAAAACTGCAACACAATAGCATGTTTGGGAAGGCTGTTCCCAGCAGAACCACCTCTTCCACCTCATCTGGCCATGACACCAGGTCACAGCATGTCTGGGACCTACCCCGGGACCTCCTCATCTGCTGGTCCTGCACTACCTTCAGGTGGAACAACCTCAGGGGATGGTGCCCCCCCCCCCCAGGAGCAGGCACAGACAGGATCTTGTCACCTGTAGTCAGGTCCAGGGTCTGGTGCATAGGGAGCTCCACAGAGAATTGGGGGATCTGCTACACCAGTTTGAGGCCCTCATGGTGCTATTAGAGGGTCAGCCTGCCCCTCCTGCTTAGACCCCAGCACAGCCACCTTCAGGGCCATGATGGCGCAGTGGTGACTGCCCATGGTGGGTACCTCAGTCCTATTTGGGGGCTCATGGGCTTCCAATTTCCAAACACCATCCCATCCAAGGTGCTTACCCACCACATGTGGTGAGTAAACACCCCTCCCCGTCCAAGGTGTTTACTCACCACGTGTCATATACCACCCCTATATGCTATCTTGTCTGTCTTCTGACCCAAACTACCTCCCCAAATATATCTACTATCCTTCCCCAACATTCTCCCTTACCAAAAAAAGGGCAATCTGTTACCAACAAGAATTTCACACCATACATAATTATCAATTTCGCACCCACTTACAACTGCTTACAGGTGCCTTAATTACTCTGTATCCAACACCCCTTGTTCTGGCCAGCAAATAAATTATCAGCCCTTGCAAGTGTCTAACCCAGGACCCTGCATATCATATCCACAGCAATTTACCACTAAGCCATCTGAGCTGCAGATATGTCTGATGTTTTTTTTTCAAACATATCATGCAGCACAGTCATTAAACAGTAGGGAAATGTATTTACACACACACACACACACACACACACACACACACACACACACGTATATATATATATATATATATATGTGTGTGTGTGTGTGTGTGTGTGTGTGTGTGTGTGTGTGTGTGTGTGTGTGTGTGTGTGTGTGTGTGTGTGTGTCTGTATATATGTAGACATGCATGTATATATATATATATATATATATATATATATATATATATATATACACATATCTATATATATATATATATATATATATATAGAGAGAGAGAGAGAGAGTGCATTCAGACATCGGATCCACACTCTGAACCTCCTTCCTCCACAGCTGCACTATTCTGCCTTGCTACAAAATAGAGCATCACATGTGGATACAGCCTAACATTAGGGGGGATATATAGGGATAGATCGCAGATATGCCTATTACAAACCTATGAAGTTTATGCATGATACATTTCACATTACAATGACTGTTCTGAACAGTGCTATGGTCTGAAACTCATGTGTCTATCATGACTTCATTAGTTCCACCTTCAGCTATTTGCCAGATTAATATACATGTTTGGAGGAACATAAACATTATGATGACTTAAATCTTGACATTCTGTGCAGATCTGCACAGTTGACAGGTATGGCTCACTGCACACAGAGCCAGATGCTATGTCCATAGCAGTTGTTCAGCAGGACATCATTACAGCAAGTCTTGATGGTATATATAAATCTTTCAACATCATCTATCCCATTATTACAGACCAAATACTACATTGAATTACATGATGACATGTTTCACATACCTGTTTTATTATTATGCTCTCTTCTGTGTACCACTTGGATGTCTTCCTTGTTTGTTTTTTTTTTTGTAGTATTTTTGTTTTTTAGTATTATTTTTGTTTCTTTTTTTTTGTTTTTATTTCTCTCTCTCTCTCTCTCTCTCTATATATATATATATATATATATATATATATCTCCACTACAGGGATCGAGCTGGTTTGAATAGGTTGCAGCATGGCTTTTGTAGGTGATGCTCATGATCAAGTGATGGCCTCTGCACCAATTGGTGTTCTCCACTTGCTAATTGCATGCAGCCAGCTGTGTAGCACTTCCAATAGCCAATGTCATAGCAACCCACTGCTATAAATGACTACATCATGTGGGTATTGTCCCATTACCTTTCCTGTATGGAAGACATCCTTCCTGTGCATGGGCAGCAGTGTTACAGACAACGGGTAGCAATATCTCTTACAACAGGACTTGTGGACACAGGCCATCTACATTTTGTATAAGGTTCCAGACCTAGGGACAGTGTGTGAGTATTGCTGTTATATGCATTGAATACTGCTAGTTTTACAGGGTTTGTGTGTACATGCTAGTTTTGCATGGAATGCAGTCTGTCTGCACCGCTCTCAACTGTGGCCATATCCACATAATGGCCAGAGGACTGGCTGCTATGTTTTGTCTGTTCACCACACAGATCATGTCTGACATATCAGTGGCATTCTCTCAGTTGATTGCTATCAGTACATGGCAACATCCATTTGTGTTTCTGACTTCATATTCCTGAGTAAGGGTATGTTGAAATCAATCCTCTAACACCAACAACTTTTACAGTGTATAGGTTCATAGGTTAGTACTAGGCTAACTGCTCTTGTGCGCTATTTACGCATAGCCAATTACCCCATGTGAGAATCAAACCCTGTACCTTGAATTTGTAAGAAAAACAACTCAATCATTATGCCAACCTCCCAACCCATGGATAACATGTATAACAGCAATATTTCAAATATGGCCCTGTGTTTCAGCCTCTGTCCTTCACCTAGATACCAGGCTTTGTCCAGATGTCATGCAGTAAGAGGTTGTTAGGTAATGGCCTATCATTATTTAGTGCTGGCATTCCTGCTATCATTCCAGTGATGTTGTGGACACCCACACAAATTGTGGGGCAGGGTCCATATATATATATGAGGATTACAGCTGGACAAAGCATGTATGACCCTGTACAATCCAGAGGTCAGTGTATAGAGAACACTGTTATATGCCCTTGTAACACATGTTATGGGGAGGGGTATTAAATGTTTTTAACCTAGGCTTTTACAATATGTGAAGGATATCAGTAGTAAGAAACATTAAGGTATATGGCTGTACATTTTCATACGTTTCACCATGGGACCAGTAGTGGGCTAGAGCTTACTGTCTTACACACAGCTCTGTTTGTCAGTGTGATAGTGATGTTTTAAGTTAAGCATTGTTATGTAACAGATAAATTTACATTGTGACATCTAATACTTTTCCCCCTAGGGGTTGAGTTATCATCTTCTTTCAGATGTTCCCATTAGGGGTCACCACAGCAGATCATCTGTTTCCATTTCTTCCTGTCCTCTGCATCATGCCCTTTCACACCAACTGCCTGCATGTCCTCTCTCACCACATCCATAAACCTTATCTTAGGCATTCGTCTTTTCCTCTTACCAGGCAGCTCCATCCTTAGCATCCTTTTCCCAACATACCCAGCATCCCTCCTCAGCACATGTCCAAACCAACGCAATCTCGCCTCTCTTGCTTTTTCTCCAAACTGTCCAAACTGAGCTGACCCTCTAATATACTGATTCCTAATCCTGACCATCCTAATCACACCCAGTGCAAATCTTAACATCTTTTACTCTGCTACATCCAGCTCTGACTCCTGCCTTTTTGTCAGTGTCACAGGCTCCAACCCATATAACATAGCTGGTCTCACTACCCTCTTGTAGACCTTCCCTTTCAATCTTACTGGTACCCGTCTGTCACAAATCACTCCTGACACTCTTCTCCACCCATTCCACCATGCCTGTACTCTCTTCTTCACCTCTCTTCTACACTCACCATTACTCTGAACTGTTGATCCCAAGTACTTAAACTCATGCACCTTTACCAACTCTACTCCCTGTATCCTCACCATTCCTCTACCCCCCCTCTCATTTACACACATATATTCTGTTTTAGCCCTGCTGACTTTCATTCCTCTCCTTTCTAAAGCATATCTCCACCTCTCCAGGGTCTCCTCAACCTGGTCCCTACTCTCACTACATATCACAATGTCATCTGTAAACATCATAGTCTGTGGGGGCTCCTGTCTGATCTCATCTGTCAACCTGTCCATCATCACTGCAAATAAGAAAGGACTCAGAGCTGATCCTTGATGTAATCCCACCTTCACCTTAAACGTATCTGTCACTCCCACTGCAGTCCTCACCAATGTCACACTACCCTCATACATATCCTGTACCACTCTTACATACTTCTCTGCCACTCCCGACTTCCTCATACAATACCACAACCCCTCTCTAGGCAACCTGTCATATGCTTTCTCTAAGTCCACAAAGACACAATGCAACTCCTTCTGACCTTCTCTGTATTCCTCCAACAACACTCTCAGAGCAAACATTGCATCTGTTTTGTTCTTTCCCGGCATGAAACCATACTGCTGATCACTAATCATCACCTCCCTTCTTAACCTAGCTTCCATTACTCTTTCCTATAACTTCAAGCTGTGACTGATCAATTTTATCCCTCTGTAGTTACTGCAGCTCTGCACATCACCCTTATTCTTAACGATAGGTACCAAAACACTTTTTCTCCACTCCTGAGGCATCCTCTGACTTTCCAAAACTTCATTAAACAATCTGGTTAAAAATTCCACTGCCATTTCTCCTAAGCACCTCTATGCTTCCACTGGTATGTCATCTGGGCCAACAGCCTTTCCATTCTTCATCCTTTTCATAGTTGTCCTTACTTCCTCCTTGCTAATCTGTTTCACTTCCTGATTCACTATCCCCACATCATCAACCTTCTCTCTCTCTCATTCTCTTCATTCATCTGGTCTTCAACGTACTCTTTCCATCTACTCAACACACTCTCCTCACTTGTGAGTACGTTTCTCTCACTATCCTTTATCACCCTTACCTGCTGCACATCTTTCCCAGCTCTGTCCCTCTGACTAGCCAATTGGTACAGGTCCTTTTCTCCCTCTGTAATGTCCAATCTCTCATACAACTCTCCATATGCCTTATCCTTAGCCTTCGCCACCTCTCTCTTTGCCGTGCAGTTGAGTACAGAGTGCAATTGGAGGCTGCTGAACTAAATCTGTAAGTAAGTGTTGATTGGTTCTTATCTTCAAGGCAAGTGTTTTTTTTTACTGTTGTACTACTTGAAGGCCTTAGCCTGGACAGCAATGTATGTTATGTTTTGCAGATTACTGTATCATATGTTTTGTTTGAGAGTTGCATTGATCAGTTTATTATGTATTTCAAACAGCTAACTGCTATAAGAAATTGCATCAACAACTGAAATAGTAAACAAATAAACATTTCTATGTATGGAAACTTGTGTGGTGTCATGTCCTTTGTACTGTGTGTGGGTATATGTTTAATGCAATAATTCTCATTTGTAGGAAAGAATCAAGCACTGGCCATTTTAAAAGGTAGCAGCTGTAGGAATAATGGCTGCTTGATATGCTGTGCACTACTCTTTTTCTACACACGCACATATATATATATATATATATATATATATATATATATATATGTATATTTGTTTATGTGTGTGTGTGTGTGTGTGTGTGTGTGTGTGTGTGTGTGTGTGTGTATCATTGGAATGTTTACTGCTTCCACATTGTACATTCCCTATGGTAGACAGACTGTCCTGCATGATATGTTAGAGAAATCATCCTGACATTTTACAGCTGAGATGGCTTACTGTTAACTTGTTGTGGCTGTGTTGTGCAGGGTCTTGGGTTCAAGTCTTGCAAGTGCTGGTTATTGTGTTGCAAAACAGATGAGTTCAGCTGTGGAGGAAGGGGTAATGCAATAATTACAAGAGATCCCTATTTTGGGCCCCTTCACCCCCATTAACAGTGCCTATGTATGTCTACATATATATATATATATATATATATATATATATATATATATATATATATCGATGTATATCTATTATATCTATATATATATATATATATATATATATATTTATATAGCTATAGATATATATATTGTGATATATATATATATATATATATATATATATATATACATACATACATACATACATCTACATATATAAATTCATTTTCCCTACTGTTGAATGACTGTGCTGCATGACATGTTTGAGAAAACATCACATTTATATACAGCTCAAATAGCTTAGTGGTAAATCACTGTGGATATGGCGTGCAGGGTCCTGGGTTTGAGATTTGCAATGGCTGATTATGTTGTTGCTGGGCAGAACAAGGGCTGTTGGATACAGAGTGATTAAGGCAGTTTTAAGCAGTTGTAAGTGCGCTTGCGCGGGTGTGCACAGATGTAGGCAATGCTAATGTCTGGTTAAATAAGCTTACAGACAGCCTGATGGTGCTTAATCTGTGTAGTCATTGCTTGCCACCATGCAAACAGGCTTAAACAGCCTTACTACTGCTTAAAAGCGCTTACTCCCACTTACCCCCATGCTAATTTCTTTAAAAGAAAAGAAAAAAGGGGTGATAGGAAAGTGGTGAAAAAGAGGGCATGCAGAGGGAAAACCAATAGGGAAAGTAGCTAGGGATGTGCTGGACAGGTGTAGGGAAGGTCTATAGCTGTCCCTTTCTTCTACAGAAACAGGTGTGCATATGTACTGAATTTGAAGATAGATTTGGACACTCAAACCCCTGAGAGAGGGGTGAGGACAACAATAATGTGTTGTGAAGCCAATTAGACTGCATGTGTCCATGGACATGTGTGCAAAATGGAAAGCTATGTATGGGGAGAAATTTTTTGGGGGGAACAGATTGCCCCTTTTTTTAAAGTGAGAGTGGGATGTTGGGGAAGGATAGTAAGTATATTTGGGGAGGTAGGTTGGGTAGGAAGACAGACAAGACAGACAAGATAGCATACAGGGGCAGTATATGACACATGTGAGGGGTAAACACCTTGGATGGGGAGGGATGTTTGGAAATAGGAAGCCCATAAGCACCCAAATGGAACCAGTGGGACTGAGGTCCCCACCCATGGGCAGTCACCACTGCACTTTCATAGCCTCGAAGGTGGCTGTGCTGGGGGCTGAGCAGGAGGGGCAGACTGACCCTCTAAATGCACCACGTAGCCCTCAAGCTGGCATAGCAGATCTCCAAACTCCCTTCAGAGCTCACTACGCACCAATCCCAGGACCTGATTTCCGGTGACAGGATCCTGTCTGCACCCACTCCCAGAGGGGGACGAGCCCCATCCCCTGAGGTGGTTCCACCCAAAGGTGGTGCAGGACCAGTGGATGATGAGGTCCCGGGGTTGGTCCTAGGTGTGCTGGGGCTCGGTGCCATGGTCAGATGAGGTGGGTCCACTGGAACCGGCCTTCCCATATGTGCTATGGTGTTGCAGTTTTAAAACATATGTGGGTTAGTAATAGCCAACACAATCCAGGATTAACAAATAAAATGAAAAACAGACTGAGAACTGATAAAAAGAAGTAAAAAAACACACTGAGTCATGGAGAAATAAAGTAAGCGCTTTTGTTTACTTAAAATCAGCAAACTTCATCAGACAAGTAAACAAACATAATACAAAGCTTTTATAAAAATACATTCAATGACATCACCACTCATTAATAAAGGCCAAGCCCCCATTTACAGTACTATGACCTCTATACAACAATCAAAAATGCATGTGTGTATGAGAATGATAATAATAAAAAAACTTGCATGTGCTTATTCATATATGCATCTATTCAAAGCCCTCATTTTAAGAATACTTCTGATGGAAACAGAGTCATTCAATTTCAGTTGCCATACCAATTCCTTTTCATCCAATTTCAAATCCATTGGTCCACCCCTAATATCGTCGATATTATTTTTGATTTTTATTGTATTTTCAACTTTATTTCATCTTACTTTGGATTCCTATTTAATTGATTTAAACTCCTATTTTGATGTTGTATTTGTTGTGTAGAGGTCATAGTACTTTAAACCCGTAAACACTATTGCAATACATTTCAGCTAGAATATTATCTGGACCCAGAGCTTTGCTCATTTTAAGCTTGGTGATTTGAGATTTTAATTCAGTCATAGTGATTCGTTTATTGATAATGTCTATTTGCTGTTGGGATAGTTTAATAGAAATGTTTTTGTTAAGAAAGGATTTAGTCTCATTTATTGATGGAGGGGAGAGGAATTAAAAGTATTATAGTGAAGTGAAAAGGCTTCTAATATGTTATTAAGATCATTTACTTTCTCTTTTGTGTGTGTTTTCTATAGTTCTTTTATCTTTCTAGATTTAATATTTTTTTTGTTCTATTTGCTATTTATCTTTGATTAACAGAATTCAAGAAATACAAGTTTATCAAAGGAAACAAATAGCTCCAACAAGAAAACTGTAGGAACTTCCCAATACAGCAGACCTTCAAATAAAAAACAAAAAGAAGTTCCAACAACCAATGTGGTCAAATGAAGCAGTTTTAATTCCACAGTAAGCACTTTCAAACAAGGTTTCTTCGTCAGACTGAATAAAAAACATCATACAATTCAATTTTTTATATAATTACACAGCCAATAAAAACAATGTAGCAATCATCTATGTAGATCTCTAGATTTCAAGACAGGCCTTAAAGAGACCCTGTCATTTAACCCTGACTTCCTATCTGCACTCAGCTTACAAATCCAATATAATTCCCTTTCTTCGGTGAAATTGACAAAATCACCACCTTTTAGTCCCTTATATACAATTTCCACCGCTTTAAATTTAAAGCAGTGTGAAGAGCCCAGTTCAAATACAAGCTTAGCAAGAGTATTTGTTAAGTCTGCCCTTTTTATAGCATACTTATGTTCACAAATACGTTCATAAAGCATTCTATTTGATTTACCTAAAAAGAAACTTTCACATGCTGTGCATGTTGCCAAGTAAATGATGTTTCTAGTTTTACAATGTGCATAACAGATTGGCGGTTTGGGAAGTAGAAGGATGCCAGTCTGTTACTAGGAAACCTGATACTATGCCTTTGGTTTTACCTTATGCTAGTGACTTTAGGAGGGTTAGACATGTAGTGGATGTGAACTGGGTATTCTAACTACGGATGATAGGATTAGAGATATTGTGGGTGTTAAACCCAATTTTACTTATAAAAATAAGAAATCCCTTAAACGACGGCTATGTTATAGGGACTCTAAGCTGACGCAAATAGAGGTGCCTGTTAGACATCAGACTGCTGGTACTTTACCTTGTGGCAACTGTAGACACTGTCCCTCTATTGATACATCGAATGGTTTTATACATCCCTTTTCTAGACAGAAGTTTGTGTTTAATCTTTATGCACATTGTAAAACTAGAAATATTTACTTAACAACATGTACAGTACGTGAAAGTTTCTATTTAGGTAAATCAAATAGAATGCCTTATGAATGTCTTCATGAACATAAGTATGCTATAAAAAGGGCAGACTTAAATGCTCTTGCTAAGCAGGCATTTGGACTGGGCTGTTCACACTGCTTTAAATTTAAAGTTATAGAAATTGTATATAAGGGACTAAGAGGTGGTGATTTTGTCAATTTCAGTGAAGAAAGGGAATTATATTGGATTTGTAAGCTGTGTGCAGATAGGAAGTCAGGGTTAAATGACAGGGTCTCTTTAAGGCCTGTCTTGAAATCTAGAGATTTACATAGATGATTGCTACATTGTTTTTATTGGCTGTATAATTATATAAAAATGTGAATTGTATGATGCTTTTTTATTCAGTCTGATGAAGAACCTTGTGTTTGAAAGTGCTTACTGTGGAATTAAAACTGCTTCATTTTGACTACCTTGGTTGTTGGAACTTCTTTTTGTTTTTTATTTGAATACAAGTTTAGTTTAATTTTCTCAGGATTTATCATGGTTTTGTGATGCAATATTTATTGTTGGTTTGTGTTAATTCTGGTATTAGGTTAGAGTTGCCTTTCTGTATTTCTGGTTTAAGCTTATCAAGTTTAGTTTGCAGCTCCATCATATCTTTATTCCATAACTTTTTCTTATTAATGAACCAAGTTAAGATTTCAGAGAGTCCCATATATATTTATTTCTGAAATATCTTCTGTCATATTTAATTCCAGGAAAGTCTTTATTTCATTTAAATAAAATTCTTTAAACTCTTTTAGGTTTGTTAAGTATAAGGGTATTCTAGTGACAGGAAGAGAACAATATGGATCAGAGTATATTTCAAAAACTAATGCATTGTGATCTGATAAAGGACAGGTTATTACCTTAGCTCCATTTAATTTTGCAATTAAATCATTTCAAATGTAGACCATCTCTATATGTGTGAGATTTATGTTGAGAATAGAAAGTAAAAAATAATGAGTTTTGATCAGCAAAATGGTCAATATCTTTAATTATTACTGTATCAATAAATTTCAAAATATGTCTGGACGTTGGAGATTTCTTTCATTTACAAGTAGAGTCAGACTCTGTCATCTATGATACAATTGAAATCCCCTGCCATTATTAAACTGCCCTTAGCATGGTGGATAATATCTTCAAAGAGGAAACTAATTGTTGTCGTTCCAACCCCTGGAAACCAGTATAAATTAACTAAAGTGTAAATCTTTCTATTGATTTTGAGGGATACTAAATAGAACATACTAGAAGAATCATAAGTTGAAATTATTTTAGGAGAAATAATTGAATTTCTAACTAGAATAGTTATTCTTCTTTTCTTCTGTTTAAATTGTGAGTTTGCTAGTACTGTATAATTGTTAAAATTTAATTTAAGTTATCATTTGTAAGATGAGTTTCTGGAAGAAATATCAGTTGAGGTTTATGTAAATTCAGGTACTTGAATAAACGTATCATTTTAATATTACTATTTAGACCATTAACATTAATATATAGACACTTCATATTATGTGTGTATGTGAAAGTTTATATGTAAATACAAGGTTAAGGCATGTAATGACACATATGTTAGGGAGGTAAATGTCAAACTTTCACATGTATGAAATATACTTTCATTTCTGTTAGACACCTAAAAAATCAAAGCTAAAGAATTTATAGAAATAAAACAATGAATATTACAACCAATACTCAACTCTGTGAGGTGTAAAACCTCCTGTCTGTGTGAAAGTCACACAGACAGTCTCTCTATCCATATTATGTACAGAAGAAGCCTCTCTGCCTAGAGTATATGTATGTATATAAGATTGTGACTTGAGAAATAAAAAATTCAACTTCTAACAGCAAATAAATGTTAAATGAATTCTAGGACAAGTCATACAGATAGGGAAACACAATAGTACCTTATAATAGTCAAAGTCCAAGCTTAAAATGTGAGGTAAGTTAATAATGTAGTGGAGTTAGTCGGTTACAAGATTTACTGTGCATACACAAAATATTAATGTGAAACATTATACTAAAAGTTTTGTATTTCTAACATTTTAAGATAATAAATTTCCTCTTATTATAAACCTTTACATACAGAGTAAAAATGCAGGTGAGCATGAAATTCTTTAAAAAAATGTTTACACAATAATACAGTAAAAAAATCTCAGTGGATACAATTAATAAACGTATTTATGTTACTAGATTAATTTTTAGGCTGTTTTCATAGCTCATCAGTAAGGATGTTCCTTGCAATAACTGACGATTAGAATCCTTTATAAAAACACTTCTACATATATACATAGGGATCTTGTTAATAACAAAGTTACAACATTGTCTGGGGTTGGTATGTCTCAAGCAAAATAATACCCTGAATTATCAGAGTCCTGAGTATGTCTTCCATCCATCTCCACATGCAGAGGCTTTAAGTCAGTGACACTGCTTTGAATGAGCCCCTTATCTCTTTAGTCAGTCTCACAGTCAGCTCACAATACATTTGACAGTCTTCGAGTATTCCATTTACTTTCAGTATCTAGATTAATGCACTCTCTTTACAATAAATGAATGACTGCAACAAAAAATTCCTTGATAGAATATTAGAAGAAAGTCTGTGCCATAAAATTATTTTATATTTGAATTGATTTGAACTATTATCAGATAAGTAGCTTGAACTTTATGTAGTCAATTGAATAATAATAACTGAACAGAGAACAATTACCATTAGAGGTATTAATGTAGCACTGTGAGGCATTTATTGGGTTAAATGCATGAAGAGAAGAATGGAGTATAAAATCATTTAGTACTCAGCTACCAAGTATAAATTTATAGGTTTGAGATGATCCGAAGTCTTTTAGAAATGTAACACCTATCATAGCCTCATACACACCATAATGTTAGAGATCTCCATCTGTTTTCCATTATAATCAGTGTTTCTAGTCGGCTACTATATCTTCTTTTCAAATTCCTAATGGTTTAATTACAGCCCACTAAATATGAGGATATCATACAACGAACAGTCTTACTGTCTGAAAAAGTAGGTTAAAGAATGTAGATTTATCAGACCATTCCACAAAAGGATTCAGGAGCACTAAAACAATATAGCAGTCAAACTATAGGGCAGTTTAGCACAGAGAGTTAAGGCTATGAACTGCTATTGAGCTTCATCCTACAGTCCTAACAATAGTCCCTATATTTTAAGTCTACAAACGAGCATCATCAACAAGCCATTTAACTAGTCAATACTTCCAGATTGCCCTAAAAATATGTGTTATTGCCACATGGTCTTATCTCATTAAATGATTTAAATATATGATACAAACCATACAGTTACCACAAGGGAGAGGGAAAAAAAGTGGCTTATCACATTCCCATTCCTTCTTACCTTCCCTGTAGCACATCTTAGACTTACTATGTTTCTCCCATTCAGCAAGCATCTTATAATGGCATTTACTTTTGTAAGTGTAGAGCAGACAGTCTGATGCACAAGTCGATTAAAAATAGTGATAGCTGTGATTTTCGGAAAATGTATAAGTGAGATTGTTAAGCGGTAATACATTTTTAAGAAGTTACAAACATTAGCACTGGTTGGACAATCAAGCCAGATTACTGACAATGTGCAAGACTTGAAAAGCTAAAATGGAGGTTGGGGAGGTATAAGCCAGTGACACTTAATTCAGTGTCTAAATGTACAAAACCATGAATTTGGGTTATGGGAAGTGAAGATAAAAGTGTTGAATTTAAAAGAAATACTGCATGTTCTTAAACTGCTCTTATTAGCCCTTAAATAACATAGTTTTTATTACTGAATGCAGAGTTGGTAGTGTGCTACAGAAACAGCGCTCTAGCTATAAAAGTAAACATTAGTTTAATTAAAGATCATTTATTTTCTTTCTTTTCTTTCCCTTCCCCTCCTTCCCTGCTTCCCCTTCCCTTTCCATTTTAATATAGGCACAACAAAGCTGTCAGCTTAAAATGACTTACTCAGAATTATAGAGGAGAGACAGACAGGCAATGATTTTCTATCCATAAGGGATGAGGAATTATTAATGCAAAGGCCTGGATGAGTTCACGACCTCAATGATGACATCATTAGTAACACGACTGCCTAAGATGAAAAGGAGTGGTTAAAACATCTTATTGTGGATTAAACTGTGCATAGGGACTTATTTAAAAGCTTTTATCTGTCTCGCTGACTCGGCGGGAAAAGAAGGCAGCAAAATAGTAGAGAAGAGAAGAAATAGGGTAAGTCTCGAGCTGATGGAGAGCAGTAAAAGTAAAGAAATATTTTACAACACTAGATCACCAGGGCAGAGAACAAAAAACATGGAGAATGAAATACAAACAAGACGGACATATCCAAGAGTGTAGAGACACACAATATAACCCAGACAGATCTAACAAATACACATGAAAACATTCCCTGAACCCTAAAAACAAACCTATACCAACAAGTCTGTGGACATTCAAGCCAAACACACAGACAGAGGGACTAGAAGCAAAGGCAAAACTACACGTCAGCAATATCTGTTTAGGGACTTAATTAAATAAGGAAAATCATGCCGAGAAGCATGTCCAAAAGCCCCTTCTTAGTCACTACTTGCATACAATGAAATACATTAAGAGATCAGGAGTCTGTGGGACTGAGGGCATCCAAATAAACAACAGCCTCTATATTTGAATTGCATGCATTTTGTTTCTATTTCTTATTGCTCTTAGTAATCTAGAAATTTGTAACATATGAAGTCAAAGTGGAATTAGAGATGACACTAGATAGGACAAATGTCAGTAACTTATTCCTAAATTACATATAATACCAGAATACCTCCTCTAGCAGTGAATAGAGGAAATCATGTATATATAATTTTGAAATGCCAAATAATATATATGAAATACATTGTAATAGATGTTTTAAGCAATAATCAAGTGCATGAATATAAACAACAAACAGAGAAGACAGTACGTGTAGTAAGTGATGATGATTAGATTATTAAGGTGAAAAATAATCTTTTGATTCTTTTACTCCCCCTTTTTTATTTAGAACTAAGAGTATGATGACAGAACAAATGTATGGAAACTAATGTATTTATTTGTCCTTCAGTTTTTTCTTCTTCTGTTCAACTACTTTCCATTCATTTTTTCAACATATCTTTTAGGAGTACTATTAGTCCAATCCATAGCTTCCACTTGATCAATTGTGTTGTTGTTAAGAAGGTATCTTGTTACAGTGTCCAATGTATCAAATATTTTGATACCCTCAAGAAGGAAGATTTTTAATCTGGCTGGAAATAGTAAATGCATTTTAAGTTGTTTCTTCTTTGGTGCTTTTATAATGGGATAAAATTCTCTTCTTTTTTAGTTTAGTTTCATAGTATAGTACTAGGTTATCTGCCCTAGGGCATTTATAAGCCTAGCCAAAGTGTATGTGGCTTTCGCCACCCCATGTAATGATACAAAAGTGTACAATTTAAATTAAATTTAGTTTACTGTGCCTCTATCTAGCAATGACACAGAGACAACCCCCGGGGTAAACCTACGATCACCCATCCATTCGTCCAGATTTCTCTTGAATAGAGTCAGTGAGGGGCTCTGCCTAACATGGACAGGTATCCTGTTTCAGAGTGCGGGAAGCCTCTGGGTTATGAATCTGTCCCTCCAGCATGTCCTATTCATATTTGTGCTGAGGTTTAGATCTTTAGCTCTCGTGGCTCTGATGGATTTGGATTTTTTGAGGTGGAGCATGTCCATTAATTCTGAACTGGACAAGGCCTTGTACGTAAGCACAGATCACCTCTGAGCAGGTGGTATGCTACTGAATAGAGCTGGAGCTTTTTCAGTCTGGCAGCATATGACATATGCTGGAGACCCTTGATCCTCTTGGTAAGGTACTTTTGGGGTCTCTCCAGCTGCTGCAGGTGCCGGGTGAGGTACATACCAAATGGGGCATTGTACTCAATCATAGGCCTGATAAGGGAGGAATATAAGGGTACAATGACATCCTTTGATCTGGATGTGAATCCCTTCATGATAAGGTGGGCAAGGTAGAAGGTCTTTCTAACAACTTTGGCGACGTGGGTGTCAAATGAGAGGTCACTGTCAACTTGGGTCCCCAGGTCTCTGATTACTTTTTCCGTACTTAATGGATTACCACCTATGTGGTAATTTGTGGGTACTTTGTTTTTTGACCACATTGTCAAATCTAAAGAGTCAAATCTAAAGAGTTTGTCCAGGCTGTTTTTAGAATTAATTCTTTATCCTGACTGGAAAACATCTTCCCAGTAATGGATCTTGGTCTAGATTTTGTTAAAGTAGATGAGTCCGTAGTTGCTATGGATCTGTGGGCTCATTCAATGCCAAAGGAGAATGATTCAGGTAGTTTAAGTGTAGATGGTATCCAAGAAATAAGAAAGTTGATAAGATTATCGCCTTCTGCTTTCTCCAGAAGTCCGTAGATATGAAGGTTGCTCCTCCTAGACCTATTTTCTAGGTCATCCAGTTTGTCTAATAAATAGTTGATTTGTTTTAAGAAAAAATTCTGTCTCATGTTCTTCTTCAGCCATCCTGCTTTCCATGTCATTAAAAGATTGCTCCCTTGCTGAGATTTGAGACTTATGCTGCATAACAATCTCCTGTAGTTGTTCTAGTTGTTGAGAACATTTGTCTTTAAAGGAATCCAGTTTGTTGTCGATTTTGTCTATTTTCAATGATAAGTCATGCATATTTGTCAGTAAAGAATGTAATTCCTTTTTGAGAAAATAATCCTGAGTTGAAGTTTTCATATGACTCATTCTGAAGAGCTGAGTGAAGTTTTCTTGTCCAGTTGAATATGACAGGAATTTTTTGAGTTCTGATTATAAATCATTCTGCAGTAAGATTCCTAGTAGTTTAGTAGCAGAGTGATGTTAAATAAATCAATCAAAAATCATTAATACAAAATTTCTATCAGAAATGTATTTCAGATCAGAGAGCTCAAACAGTAGGCTGCTACCAGTTCGCCATCTTGGCCACACCACAAATGCACATAATATTAAAAAAATATATTTTAACTTATTTCTTTTACTTTTTCAGACACACAGTGGATAGTTTCACTCGTATCTGTATGTGCTATGCTATTTCTTTACATCTACCTACATTTTTACAGCCCCTTTTGTTTGTCTACATTCTTGTACACGGAATTTTTCCTTGTACACTACGGACACTAATACATTGTTTGCAGAGCTGCCTATCTGCTTGCTGGATCACTCTACTTGACTCATTTGCATGGAATTCACCTGCTTTTGAGGTGGTTTGCATTCCACAGATATTTCCATGTTGGTGCATGCATGTGTGCTCCCCAGCTGTGATTATTGAGTCTACAACCTGCTTAGTTTCATGTAATCAGAATGGCATGATGCCTACATGGAAAATGAGATTATGTAGGCTTTATTAAATTCCATCCTATATATTGCGTCTGTGAGTCAAACACTGTAACCGTTATACTAACCCCTAACCATTAGTTGTATATATTTTCTTTCATCTATTTTCTTTCTTTTTTTTTCTTTTTTACTTGTCCCTTTACATTTTATTTTTCTGTCCTTTACCCTTTTAACAATATATATTTTTTAATTTACTATGGCCTAATTTGCCTTCTTCTTCACTTATTTCAATGCCTTCTTCTATGTATGTCTCTATATATCCCTATTATTTTTTCTCATCTAATTTTTCTTCAGTTTCTACTACTTCTAAAATTTCGTCTTTGTTCATTTTCTTCTCTCTTTTTTTCTTTTTCCTTACTCTTATTTTCATTTTACAATCTATCCATAAATGTCCAATTTTATTACATGTATAACATTTCAATTCACAATTTTTGCATCATGTCACACTTTCCCACAAATATAACATTTTCTTGTATCACGGTTGCTTATCAAATGTCCTTCTTTAAAAAAAAAAAAAAAAAAAAAACAAAGCAAAACAAAAATGTTTTGGATTGCCCCCAGTATTTTATCACACCCATATTCCCCTCTACATTTATCATGCTTGTTGTATGTATATTTTTTTCTATTTCTATTTTAAACACAATATTACAATCCCATCCACCAGTCAATAAACCACTTTTATCATAAACTTTTGCAATGCCCAGTACTTCTTTACATAAAGTTTTCAAATGTCCTTTCAAAGTTTTTTTTTTCTACATCTATTCAAAATCGTGCATGAATTTTCTTTTTTTGTTTTCCTATTAAATACTTTTATCAAATAAACAGTCTTTTCATATTGTCCAAGAAAATATTTTCCATTGAAAATATGTAAAAAAAGTTTATTTTGTTAATAAGAATAAATCCTCTTACCTCGTGTGCTTTTATACCCAAAGGAACTATTTAATTGTCCCATACTTCACTTCATATCTGTCCCTTTCTTTGTCTTCTTTACTTTGAATCCTTACTTCGTACTTCTGCTTTTCATTTTCTTCTGCTGTTTTCTTTTCTGCTAATCCCCTTTTGCCTTCTTTACTTTCTCTATATATGTTTTCTTTTCCATCTCACCACTATTCTTTAGGATTGTCTCTGCATCCTCCTTTTATATTTTTACATAACGTCCCCTCAAGAAACGTCTCCATTTTCTGTCTCACTCTGCATCACCATTTTATAAGTGAATCATCCCCCAACCATCCCACCCGGAGGGGTGTAATTATACATCCATCAATTGCTGACTCATCTCCATCAAACAGATTTCTTTGAAACATCTCCTCAGAATCCTGCATGCATTATCCAGTCTTGATATTGACTTTCTCCTCCATTTCTCTCACCACTCCATTGTCTACTTCTCTCTCCATCTGCCTCCCTGTTTTTCCACTGACTTCAGCACCTGGATTGGAAACAGGAAGTGCTCATGGTCCCACTCACAATGATGATAAGTAGGGGAAGTTCCCTGATGCCCTGGTCAAATTTCCCCTAGTAGTATAAATAACATATTGGGTCTTCCCTGAAAAAAGGCTAGTAGCCCAATGGGACTAACTTAGTCAACAAAGGAGAAATAAAAAAATGTATTGCATTCATACCTACAAAAACACATGTAAACACATTTGTTTGCACACACATACACACACACACACACAAAAACGCTAATCTTATAATCTGGAATGAGGTCATTGGATGCCCAGTTTATGAAAGGCACATTAAACAGAATAACTTTCGATTTGTTCTACTCAAAAAATGAAAGTGTAAACAGTTCAATACCAATTGTACTTGGATCAGTCTGATACCACTTGCCATATGTCTGATTGGTAACTCATCCTTTGCATGCTTTTTTATGCACTCTGTACTAATAGTAAAATATTCTGGCTGTTCTAGAATGAAAAGAAGAGATAATGATGGGTTAACTCCTCATATATCATAACATATACCAAAGCTCAGTTCTGCTTATTGGGACTCATGATAATAATATTGAGACTCTATCATCCATACATGGCTTTCTAAGAAATGTCAACACTCATAATGCCAAGTGCTGAAAAATAAATGAAAATGAGGGAAAGGAGTAAATATTGAACATCTCTCTTCTCCTTTGAACTTCTTTTTTTGCAGGGGTCAAGGTCACCTACACCTCTTCCCTCCTGATGTAAGGGACAAGCCTCCTACTCTCCCCAAATATATATATATATATATATATATATATATATATATATATATATATATATATATATATATATATATATATATATCAACTTGAAGATCACCATGCCTTAGAAAAAAGGGAAAATTCAGTGAAATGGCCATTTCAGACTTATTATATGCAAGCCCATTTTTTCAGTCCATCAGTCTCAATATTACAAGACTCATTAAAGTGGGTCTCGGCACTTCATATGGTTACCTCCTGACAGTGCCAGATGAAGCATCATTAGTGTACATGTTCAAAAACAGCAGCTATATGTCCTGTCCGAAATCACATGGAAGTTTGCTGGCTAGACTAATACAAACTGCAAATGAGATCTAAAATCCATAAGATGGGATAGAGAATTTAATAAGTGGCCTGAAAGGTAGCCAACAGTGCACACTTTGGGCCCGATTCCAAAAGACTTCCTCTCAGAGTAAATCACTTTTGAAACTGAACCTCTATAGTAAGCCTGTTTAATAGACATTACACCAAGGTAAGTCACTTACACTGAGACTAAAGTGGGGATTTAATAAAGTCCATGTAGGAATAGTGTAAGTCCTACATGGAGGGTACAATGGCCATGTCTACTGCTCCCCCTTGCCAGCATGCCTTGCATATTAATGACAACACACTACTGAGGAAGAGTTGTGTAACACGGTTACTGAATCAGTGTAGGGGGTGTGTTGCAGTGTCCAGAGATGAGTAACATACCTCCTGCACTGTCAAAGTGCAGGATGGCATTGAAATATAAAAGTTAAATATTGTATTTCCTTGTTTTTGTGTGTGTGTTTGCATGGCACAGCGCTTAACAATGGACATGTGTCAGACATCTAAAAATAGAAACCGGATACTTTTAATTTTAACTTCAAAGGTCATGTTTAAGCATAGTTGAGTATGTTTGCACAGCACAGCGCGGTACTCAACAGTGCTTAAACGTAGCTGCGAGCTATATAGAAATGTAAAGCAGTAGTCATCATGTCCACATAGCTGAATGGTAAGAGTCATGGCCCTGTATGCAGTTGGGTGAAGGATTTGAATACACAGACAGATCATTCAGTTTTTACATCTGATAGCAAAGTTTTATAAATCCATTTTTATTTTATTGATGTATATATTGACATATATTAACTGGGTTAGTCCAGCTGGGCCAGAAGCCCATTATCAGTGGAAACCCGAGAGGAAAATGTCCAGTTGCACACAAGTCTACAATACCTAAAATACACACTCCAACATAAAGAAATTAAAATACATAAGGTGAGGAAATATAGAAGTGCAATACATACAGATAATAATAAAGTAATAGTAATGAACAAATAATTTATTTAGTTTTTTGTTTTTTTTTAATGTAGTTTGCTCTTAGCTAATCTCTGCTAAGCCCAGCCAAGCAGTACTTAAACAGGACCAATATTAGCACTTCTTAGCAACATGTAGCTCTGCTTAGCTGGTTTGGGCACTGTTAAGCAAACCAAGTTTAAGCACTCCTCAGCTCAGCTAAGCTGGTTTGCACACCCCTAAGCATTGCTAAGAATTGCCAGTTTAAGCACTTCTTGGCTGAGCTCACCAGTTTGTGCAGTGCTAAGCAAAGTGCCTCATTTTTAAAAAAATGGCCCAATTGTGGCAAAGGACAGGAAAACTGCCTTATTTAAGTGCAACAGGTAGAAATACAGCCAGTATCTGTTTGAGTTTGATCTTGGCAGAGACTATGGCAGAAGTTGGAGAGGGTGCATGCTTCTGGGCAAAGTGGTGAGGAATTTTGGAGTCCAGGGTCATGGTTAGACTTATTGTGAAAGACCATGACATCTGGCTGCTGAAAGGGCAGTAGCAGGGGTTGGAATACAAATCAGAGGTCTGAGACTAGCTGGCACATGACCTCACCAGTGCAACTGGTATCCTCCGCACAGGCGAACAAGTGCATTACCATTATGATGACCTGAACCATAGAAAGGGGGATCTCTTAGCTGCATGGATTCAAGATGCTTGGGCTGACAATGCTCCACAAGTTTGTAAGTATTGTAAGCATTGTTTTACCAAATTCTGTTATGAATATGTGATAGACAGGCAGGCATAATGGTGATTTTTCTTTCCCACAGCTGCAGATGAGAGAACTCACAACCTACATGCCCATTCAGGGCACCTGGTCAGGTTGCGTCATGAGAGTGGTGAGTACAGATATATCTTGCAATCTGTTGTAATGTAAATAAAAAAAGAGTACAGTAGTAACTGCAGTAGGTATATTTTGTTTTGACTGTACTGCAATGAATGTGGTCCTAGACCTGGACTGGACAAATAAAAGTGAGTTATGCCAGGTACAGTTCAATATAGATGAAAGCATGAAACCTGCTAATGATAAGGAAAGAAAGTTACTACTGTATTAATAATGTTAAATAAATAAAAGTTTATATTGTATTAACAATGTTAAGGTAATAAAGTACAACTGCATTCATAATGTTAAGGAAATAAATTAATAAATTTAAGGTAATAAAGTTCAGCCGCAGTCACAGTGTTAAGGAAATAAAGTTCAACTGCATAAATTGTGGAATAACAGCTGTCTTGCAACACCTGCATTATCTAAAGTGTTCATCCAGAAAGACTGTTAGATGTATACCAATCACTGTTTCATGTCACCCCTAATAAAGCTGTGTTGTGCAAAATGTGTGTATTTTTGGGCTGTTGGTCAAGAAATCGAGTATTGCAAGTGCTGTCTAGTAAACATGGGAATAATACCATGAAGTGACTGAAGGTTAGCTGATAAAGAACTGTTGTGTTAAAGTGCAGATGTGGAGCTATACTACAAGATATAGCATTATGATATTTGTTCTGCACTAAGATCTGAACCTAGAATAGTAATGGCTAAGGTATAATAGTGCGTTTATCTCAGGACTGTCTTGTGTTAACCATTGCATTTCAGCTATATGCATTCCTAAACTTAGTTACACCGCTGCAGGCAAGTATGAAATGGCAATAGCTGTAGCCTGCAAATATACCATCTGCAACTGTATATGGGTGAGGTAGGCAACCCAGCACTCCGATATGGTCTGTACACATCACACGTATTCCCATCCACTAGGAGTTAAATGTGTACACCTGCTTTCCAAGTATTAATATACAGTTCACCTACTATCTCTGTCATGCATGAATCTCATGCATGTGTGTTCAAGTGTCACTGCAGTCTTGTATGACACCCTACTTCTATTACCAGGTCACAGTTTGTTACCAGGTGAGCTCTAGGCATATATTAGTCAATCAATATTCAGCAGTGGTTCAATGTGATAAACGCTAGGTATGATATACCTTTTGTCAAACACAGACCGGGATTTGAATCCAGGGACAAGTACTACTAAATATTAATAGAAACTGTTATGTATTGTTAACAGATATTCTCCCCACAGGAATTACAGGTGAATAAATGGCTGCAGTAGGTGTTCAAATGAGTTACTAATTTGTGTGTCCAGATGTACCAGAGTGTTAACACCATTGCTCGGCAAGGTGATAAGACTCCAGTAAATAAAAAGTCAACAAGTACAATACTAATATAAGTTATTAAAACAAATAAAACTGTTGAATCTTGGTACGGCTGTAAACCCAGTGTGTCTGTGAACGTGTGCTTATAGTCTAACCCCAAGCCTGCCAAGGATGGCATGATAAGCATAAACTCTCTGTACTGTGCATGATACATGTCTCTCAAGTGTCATGCTGTTGCAGACTATGATCACTGTTGCTAAATCCCTGGGACACAGATTTAACAGACACTTTATTTATTTTATGATTTTATTTTACATTTGTTAACCAGAAAAGTCTCACTGGACACAAGTTCTTTTTCAGTGGTGGCCCGGGGAGAAAAGCTCCAAAAATCACATGTATAACAATGTCCATTTTCACAGTTACAGAAATATAACTTTAAACAGTTTACATCTAGTAAAAACTAGGATACAATGGAAAAATACACTATATGAAATAAGGCTAGGATGTATCTACAGCTTACATCAATACAACTAAGTTTTAGGAGAATAAGATGTTTTCTAGAGCTTACCTCAATAAAACTAGGATGTCTACAGGAAAACATAACAAACAGAAAATGCAGCTAGAGTGCCTAAGGGTAAGGTAGGTAGGTATGAGATGATGAATGTTAGACTAGCCTGGGGAGTCACATTTGCAGATCCAGTTAGTTTGGAGGTAAGTTTTTAGAACCTTCCTAAACTGAGTTAGAGGTATTGTAGCTGAAATATTAGTGGGCAGAGTGTTTCATATTTTGGCTATAAAATTTGAATACAGACAGGCTCTTGTGGAGTTGTTGGGTTTAGTGACTTGAAGGAGAGGTTTATTGCTGGAGCATAATACTCTAGTATTGGAGTAAGGAAGTCTTAAGTTTTGTAATGCAGGGGTTTTATCGGGGTAATAGAGAATCGTATGTGCTATTATAAGCTGGTTATAAATGAGAAGATGAGGAAGTTCAAACCAGTTGGGTTGTTTAAGGGTTGTGCTTGATATGGACTATTACTGGCGAACCTTGCAATTTTATTATAGCATGTCTCAAGTTTAGATAAGTCTATTTTTTCTAAGACTGGTGAGAATAAGAGAGCCATAAAGAAGTGTGGAGATGAGGTGGGTTTGTGCTATTTTAGCCCTGGTGGCATTTGTGAGGAATTGTCTATTTCTGTATAGTTCCCCCAATTGTTTGTGAACTTTTTTTATGGTAAGTGAGATGTGAATGTCAAACTTCATATAGCAGTCGATTTCAACTCCTAGGAGTTTGGTGTGGTTACTTGGGGAAATAGTTGTTTTATTGCTTAAGGTGATAGAAAAAGTGGGTGTGGAGGTGGAGTGGTTTGTAGGGTGGAATATGAGAAGTTTGGTTTTGTTGGGGTTAAGTATTAGTTGAGAGTTAGTAAGCTATTCTTCAACAGAAAGGAAAGAGGCTTGTGTTATGAAGTGGAGTTCTTGCAGGGTGGGAGAGGAACAGATTAGTGTAGAGTCATCAGCATATTGGATGAATGAGGCATGTAGAGCAGACATATGGAGGTTATTAGTACAGATGGAGACCAGTAAATGTCCCAGGATAGAGAGCTGAGGAACACCTAGTGTTACTGGTAGTGGAGGAGAGATTTTGTGTTTCCACTGTACTACTTGTTGCCTACCAGACAAGTAGCTTTGAAGCCAAGTGATAGTGGGTTTACTAAGATTAAGTTCTGAGAGGGAATTAATGAGTATCTTGTACTTAACCATGTAAAATGCCTTGGAGAGATCAAGAAAGATAGTAGAGACATAGTTACCATTGTTACGGTGGCTATTTCTGTTTGACAGAAAGAAATGAGGGCTGTTGTAGTGCTGTGATAGGGTCTGAAACCATGTTGCGTGCTTGTGAGGAAGCTATGGGTATTAAGGCATTTCATGAGTTGGGTGTGTGCACACCTCTCAAGTATTTTGGACCGTGTGAGAGTATTGCTCTTGGCCTGTAGTTAGTTAAGTCTTTTGAGTTACCTCCTATGTGGAGAGGGATGATATAGAAGGTTTTCCATATTACAGGGTCTAGGTTCTCAGAGACTGAGTGGTTGATAAGAATGGAAACAGGAAATGCTATGGCCTCAGCTGCTATTTTCAGAAATTCAGCAGGGAGTTTGTCAGTGGCTAGGGTGGTAGGTTTAAGTTTCCTAATGAACTTTTAATAGAGTCAGTAGAGACAGGATGTAGAGTAAAGCCATAGTGGTTAGCATTGTTGTGGGGTGGAAGGTTGGGGGATTGACTGCTTTGTGGGTTAACTAGCACGAGAATGGATTCAGTGAAGAATTTACTGAAATGGGTGGCAGCATTGAGTGTGGCATCGCCTATTTTTGGAGGGGGACTACCTGATTTTTCCAGGAAGGAGTATGTTGTTAATGGCAGACCAGAATTTTTGGGGGGCTATTTTGATATTTTGTTTGTAAATTATGGTAGTAGTTGGTTTTGGCTTTTTTTACATTTTTCTTTGCCTTGTTGAGCAGTTCTAGATATGCCTGCTTATCTTTGTGGGATCCAGTTTTGTGCCAGAGTGCCCAGGCTTTATCTCTGGATTTCAGCAGGGATCTAGTCTCTTTGCTCAACCAAGGGGAGAAGGTGGCTTTGACTCTAATTTTTCTGGGTGGGGCTTGGGAGTTTAAGATATCTAAGAAGGTAGAGTTGAAGTACTGGACAGCATCGTCCAGGTTAAGGTTTCTGAGAAGAGTCCAGTTACATCTTTTTAGTGCTATGTTGAAGCTAGATAGGTTGAAGTTTTTCTTGTTTCATATTATCTGATAAGTAGTAGGCTTTTCTTGGTTGGTGTGATGCCTAATTATATATGTAGGTAAGTGATCACTCATGCTGTCAGAGAGGCAACCAGAATGACACATAAGGGATGGTCTGTTTGTCAGAATCCAATCAGGTCATCAATAGATAAGCTGAGAATATCTATGGAGATTGGTGAAGTTTGTGGGAGAATTGGAGTCACAGGTGGACCAGTCAATGTTGAAGTCCCCCAATATGATGGTTTCATGTTGGAGGAATTCAGAAGCCCAGTTGAGCAGGATCTCCAGGGTAGTTGAGTTGTTGCCGGGAGGTATGTAGCAGCCAATTATATCAATAGATTTTTTTATAGTTAAGTTTTAATTTTTACAATTATAATATCTGCATTACCTAAGGTAGGAGTGTAAACATCTAGGCATTTGACAAGTAGGTGTTTTTTAAATAGTATATCTACACCATCTCCCTTTTTAGAAGTGCATTCCTTACATAGCAGGTTATAGCCTGGTGCTAGGGTTTCATTATTGGAGATTTCAGGTTTTAGCCACATTTCAGTTAATAGTACTATATCTGGAGAGTACTGGGAATGATTGGCATGAAGGTCATGGACTATATTGCATATACATCTAACATTTATGTTTAGAATGAGCAGGTCATTGGCTTGTCTTGGAAGTAGGAATCTGTTGTGAGGTAGATTGCAATTGGGTAAGTGGGTATAATTAACAGATGGGCCGGGATTTGGATGTATATCCCCAGTGAGAGGGAGTCTGGCTGCTATATCTACTTTGGTTCTTATTATGTTAGTTATGTGCTTATCATATTTTATGGATAGGTTATTGATATGGTGTGGGGGTAAGATGGGTTTAAGAGTATGTGAAAAGAAGTGTATGTGTGGGATACATGAGGCAAAGTAAGATGTGAGAGGTATTTTGTTTGTTGTGTAATAGGTTGAGGTTGGTATGATGGTGTAATAAGTTGTGTGGGGTATTATGATATGAGGTGATGTGTGCAAGTAGAGCAAGGGTTGTTAGTAGTATTGGTTGAGAAAATAGTATTATGTGTGGTATGTTAACAGGAGGAGTAGGTATAGTTATTCCAGAGCTGACTTTGCAATGGTGTAGGTATTGGATGGAAGGGGAGTGTGGTGGTGTTGGGTGTTTTAGTAGTAATGGGAAGTGTGAGTACTAGTGTTTTATGTGCAGGAGTAATAGTGTAGGGAGGAAGTATGGGTGTGAATGTTGGAGGAGGTTAATATGCCTGTGGAGTAGTGTGAGAGTATGGTTGGTTGAAAGTGTTAGGGGAGTGGCTAGATGAGTATATAATTAATGAGAACAGGGGTGGTTGGGAATGGGGGTAGGGCAGGAGAGCAGAGTGAGCTCGAGCGTAACTAGGGTGAATGGAGGAGGGGACTTCACCCTTGGGCACGATTTTGGCCAGAAACAATCAGTAAGCAAGTTTTCTAATGCAGGTGGTATTTCCTGGTGGAAAGATACAGGGGAGAAGAATTAAATGGAGCCCACTTCGGAAGACAGGGTATTAGAAGCTGTGAAGCCCAATAACAGTATGAACAGTGCCGCTTGCCATCAGAGAAGATAAAAAGTGGTCAGAGGGAAAGCTATTAGAATGGAAAGAGTTAGAAAGCAGAGAGGTATGTAGCAGGGGCTGGTGTGTTAAAGTAAGCCAAGTGGAGTTGGTCTACGAAATCAGGAATATATAGAAGGATGGAGACTTATGTAAAAGACGCAGAAATAGATAAGAGGGAGGGGTGCATGCAGCTGGTTTTAGCAGCAGGGCAATCACTGTGATGTGTTGGTTTCTATATAGAAAAAGGTAATACAGCACAAATATAACAGTGGGAATGTAAACAGCAAAAAGACATACAATAGCTCACAGGATGTGTAGTTCTTTGCAGTGTTGTGGCATGCAGACATCTTGATGTTGGAATGTTGCCTTTGTGGAAAAGACTGTGGAGTGACTACAGCGGTAGTGATGTAGCTTGGTCACTGAAGGATTTTTCATGCAATAATTCCTACAAAAAACAAATTAATATAAAGTTTTAGAGGAAAACAGAAAGAAAGTATGTGAATGGAGAGCAGAGGTGACTATTGAGGTAGTATCACTTGAGTTATCTTAATAGCACAGTCACACTACAGCAGTCCACAGTACACCTTTGTAGTTACATATGGTCTCCTGACATATAATAGTCCCCTGTAGCTGTGTACCTGTAGGTGTTACACCTTGGCCCATACTATCTCATGTGGATAGCTTGAGAGGTATATAGGTTCTACAGAAGCTATAGGGCGCTTGTATACAAAAATTAAAGGCAGACCTGTAGAGTATATAAGAGTTCTGCTGCAAACAATATAGCCTATACTGGTAGTAATGGCATGTATTTCTCTCTCTTCTCACCCATTATCTGCATCATAATGTATTATTCTTATACATCGGTATGGTTTACTTTTAACATATGTTGTTCTCAAAATGTTATGTTAGGCCTTGTGTTTTATAATTGGTATGTATTACAATGGTTGCATACTAACATACCTTGTTGAATTTCCTATATTGCTGGCCTTATGCCATAACTGTAACTGACATGCTGTTACAATACTGACTGGTATCCCAATTATTGTTGTGTTCTATATGATATCCAATGTCATGTTACTGGGTTATGTGATTTGTTCTGGCATGCTGTTACAGCTAGCCATATATTCTCTTCATTACTAACCCATACATTTAGAAAAACCTCGACATCATAGCTTGACTGGGTAGGCCGGTTCCTGGCAATCTGCTTACTCTATCTCAGCTGGCCATGGAACCGGGTCCCAGCATGTCTGGGACCCCTACCTGGAGATGTGCCCTCTGCTGGTCCTGCAACGCCTATGTGCAGAACCACCTCAGAGGACAGGGCCCGTGCCTCCCCTGGGAGTGAGCATGGAGAGGGAGTGGTCACCTATTGACAGCTTCCAGGGATGGTGTGCAGGACTCTCCAGTGTGGTTTGGATGATCACCTGCACTGGATTGAGGGCAGACTGGCCAACGTGGAGGGGCAGGCTGACCCCAACGGCCAGCCCCTAGCACAGCCACCTTCAGGGCCATGAAGGAGCAGTGGTGACTGCCCATGGTTGGGGAGCTCACTCCCACTGCTGCCATCTGGGGGCACTTGGTTCTCCGATTCCACAACACCCTCCCTGTCCAAAGTGTTTACCCCCCTCATGTGTCATACACCTCCCCTGTCTACTGTCTTGTCTGTCTTGTCTGTTTGCAAATGCTACCTCTCCTACCCAACTTACCTTCCCACACGTACCTATATCCCTTTCCCAACATCCACTCTCTCTTTAAAAAAAAAAGAGCATCTGCCCCACAAAAAATGTCACCCCCCATACATAGCTCTCCATTTTGCCCCCACGTACACTACCCACAATCAATCATTACAACAATTAATCAACACAGTTATGTTGCCCACACCCCTCTCTCTGGGATGTGAAGCTCCAAATTCCAAACTGTCCACATGCACAGCTGTTGCTGCACAAGAAATAGAGAGCTATGGTACTTTCCTACACCAGTCCTGCACATCTCTACCTGCCTTTCACATTGTTTTTCCTACTGCTTGTCCTTATTTCACCACTTTTCTATCACTCTTCTTTTCCTTTTTTTTGAAAATAGTGTGGGTTTAAGGGGAGCTAAGCATCACGGCGTGTCACACAAACCCACACAAACCCACTTAAAGCTGCTTAAAACTACTTTAATCACCTTCTTTATTTCTGACATTGTCATGCACATCAGCAAAATGATTACTCCTGCCAAGTCTCGAATCTGGGATCCTGCCACCTAGGGCATAATGCATTAGCCCACTAAGCCACTCTGAGGAGTACCAAGTGTTTCCATAAATATATCATGAGTATCAGTGATGCACATCAGCAAAAAATTCAACCCTGCCAATTCTCAAATGCAGAACAATGTCAGCTACAATATAGCACATTAGCCCACTAGGCCACTTAGCTCTAAAGAGTGTCAGGTATTTCCATACACATATCCTATCAGTGATGCACATCAGCAAAAAATACACCCCCACCTAGTCTCAAACTCAGGACTCTGTCAACTACAATACAGTGCACTAGGCCACTCAGCTCTAAAGATTAACTAGGTGTTTCCATACACAGATCCTGAGTGCCAGTGACACACTGCTTGTACATATAATGGGGAAAATGACAGCATACTTGGGACTGTGATGCAGACACCAAACCAGTACACAGCCAAATAAATGTTGATGGATGTATGTGAGGCCTACGATATCAGGTAGAGCTGATAACTGCACAGACTGTTGCAGAATGTCCACAGCTGTGCCACCTACTTTTGGCACGGTTCTCACAAAACTTATTCTGTGTGTTGAAGTACTGGCAAGTCAGTACAGATTGAGATTAGAAAATCATGACAGACAGTGCAGTGTCACACGTCATACCCATAAGAACATGCATGTTCATGCCAATCCTGTGTAATAGACTGTATGCATGCAGATATGTCTTGCAAATACACCTGCTATAGTATTGAATCAGTAGCTCAATCTGTTACATTGCAAGCATGCTTTACATTTTGCCACCCACAGTCTTGGCATCCATTCCCGTCTGTTGCATGTTAGGTACATGCTTATCAAAACAACAAATACATGACTGAGCCATGCAATTTTAAGCAGAATCAGTTTCTGCTACTTCAGTCATTGCCACCCATATTAGCACAAAAAAAGCATGTAGGTTGGGACACACTTCACAAATATGTATAGACATCCTAAATTTCACCTACCAATCTCTGGATGTACCTGAGGCACATGCCTCATATGGACTGTTATGGGTACCATCACCCTGGCTATGCTGTCACAACAGAGCTGACACTGCTCCCTCACTGACATTTACAGCTTGCTGTCCCACAGTGTATTCGCAATCCCCAGTATGGCTCCTGGCCAGAATGCAGCAATTGCAGTCTGCATCATATGTAGCAGTATGTTCAGCTACCAGCTACAGACCTACAATACCTCCCAAACATCTAGAACAGGGGATCCACACAACACCTATACAGAAAGGAGGGGGGGGGGACAAGTGACAGGGACATGTTTCACAATCTTCCCCTACAAACATACACAGCTGATAGACCAGCGACTACTGCAGCAGCATGCATATTCTGATGCACGTGATGTATGACACTCACATCTGTCTGTCCCTTTACTGACCTCAACCCACATTGTTAAACAGTAAACTGCCACATAGTCAGAAAGTCTCTTCACAATGGCCAAACATAGCATGCCAAACTGTGGACATACCACATAAATCTGGATAGTGGACAGTATTTTAACCTACCTTCTGTGATGCTGTAGTCAACACACCTCCATAATGTACATCTCACAGGCCAGGAACAGGGTCAAGGCCTACATGAAGGCCTTAAATATAGCACTGTTGTGCCATGCCATTGGCTAATAAAAATACAACCCAGCTTTTCTGGATGCAATTAGCAAGTGTGAGCCACAGATTGGTGCACAAGCAATCACCTGTTCATGAGCATTACCTACAAAAGGCAAGCTGCTGCCTATGGTGAGTAGGTCTGTGACTTTCTTTACAAAGACAGACTACAAGAATATAAGCATTATAATACAGGATTTCTGCACATAAAGAAGAACAGCACTATACCAGATAGGTAATAGAAGTCCCCATGTAATGGGACACAGATGGGAGGATGCATTTATGGGAAATACAGATTACAACAGCAGGTCTGTAGTACATATCTTGGAATGACATGTTGCTGTTATTAGCTGTCTGGCACCTACAGGCTTCCCTTTTGGCTCTGTCTGCTATGTCATAGATCACAGAGTTCCTCTAACAATGCTCAGCTCATGTATGAATGCTACTGGATTGTGTTTTAGACAATACTGACAGTAAGTACTGGTGGATACAGCTGGCATATCACATGATGTACTGTCAGTCAGTTCGTCTCAGTCTGTGAATGTTACAAAGGCATACTTGAAGCATTGTGCAGGTGTCTCCAACTGTTCCTGATCTACTCTGGCTAGGACACTGTGTAGCCACATAGATATCCCATCACTTGAGAGCTATGCCTACTCTACCTGTTGACTCCCTACAGCAGGACAGCAGGTTATAGCCCGTAGTAGTGGGGGGACACAGGCACTGCCTCAGTGATTTAACAGTACATATAAACCCTTATTGTCTATTAAACAAGGGTTCACTGAGCAGTCAACAAACATAGATGCAGAGTCATCTAGTAACATAGAACACACTCCTGTTGTATCTAGTTACTTTGGGCCAAGTTTTATCACTACATATAAGATACACAGCAACTCCTGCATGGACATTATTCGAAAAAACTGGGGTTTGTTTAGAACTAACCCTAACGTTTGTGTTAAAATGGGTGATAAGCCTAGAGTTATATTTAGGAGAGGTAAAAATCTGAAATTACTACTTGAACAACAACGCCGGGCTTTCCCTAAAATAACAGGAATGCACAAATGTCAAAGTTGCAACTATTGTAAGTTTGTGGACGTTACAAATTTGTTTACAGTGGGAGGGATTCAATTTAGATTAAAATCAAGGTATAACGGTAACTCAAAGATGGTGGTTTACTTGGCCAAATGTCAATGTTGTCCTGCATTTTATGTTGGTAAAACGGAGCGGAGGCTCCGTGAAAGAATGTATGAACATCAGTATGCCATCAGTAGGAAGAAGCAGGACAACGCTTTAGCCAAAAACGTTCAATGTTATGCAGATCACAGTTTTAAATTCTTGGTGATTGACCAGATATACCAAGATATAAGAGGTGGCCCTGCACCTTTATGTCTGGAAGAATTGGAGTTAGCCTGGCAGATTAGATTAAATGCATATAATCACCCAGGCTTGAACGAGACATGTTCTATAAGTAGCATTTTAAAACTGAAGAGTTTAAAGAGATAAAGTGGAGTTTTTGTATTATAAATCTAGTTGTATACTGATCATATGTTTTTTGTATGTATGTATTTGTTAATATGTGATATTAATATCTCCATCATGACATACATACTTTTATTTCTTTATTTTTGCATTTTTATATTTTTTTACACCTTTGTAAATCTATTTTTATTTTTGGACACGAATAGGCACACAGCAGTATGCTTACTGTTTTAGAGTAAAGTATTACTATATCTAATATGCCTTTAAGAAAGTGGTAAAGTAACCTTGAGTGACTGGATTGGTTAACCAGCAACAGCTGAGTCTATTTATATGTGTTTTCAATGTTAACATGGTTTCTGAGGAAGTTTGCATATTGAGCAAATGGAAAGTGCTTCAATTAAATTCACTTTTATAATAAGGCTTCTCTTGCTTTGTTACTTTGACGAATTGCAGTGACCGATTCTAGTTTGTTCGTAGTTTTTTTAGTTTTCTTGGTGACTTTCTTTACAAAGACAGACTACAAGAATATAAGCATTATAATACAGGATTTCTGCACATAAAGAAGAACAGCACTATACCAGGTAAGTAATAGAAGTCCCCATGTAATGGGACACAGATGGGAGGATGCATTTATGGGAAATACAGATTACAACAGTAGATCTGTAGTACATATCTTGGAATGACATGTTGCTGTTATTAGCTGTCTGGCACCTACATGCTTCCCTTTTGGTTCTGTCTGCTATGTCATAGATCACAGAGTTCCTCTAACAATGGTTGGCTTATGTATGAATGCTACTGGATTGTGTTTTAGACAATACTGACAGTAAGTACTGGTGGATACAGCTGGCATATCACATGATGTACTGTCAGTCAGTTCGTCTCAGTCTGTGAATGTTACAAAGGCATACTTGAAGCATTGTGCAGGTGTCCCCAACTGTTCCTGATCTATTGTGGCTAGGACACTGTGTAGCCACACACATATCCCATCACTTGAGAGCTATGCCTACTCTACCTGTTGATCCCCTGCAGCAGGACAGCAGGTTATAGCCCATAGTAGTGGGGTGACACATGCACGGCCTCAGTGACAGGGTATACATATCAGGCATAAAACGCAATGGAATGAATTTAGTACCAGATATTAATGTACCATAAATATTTTCTGAGGGGTCTGGCATGTGACAGCCAGATTACCCACAATCTGGGACTAAACATTGCATATTGTCCAACTGTTTGTCACGCATCCACATTTGTCTGGCAGAGCCTCCACATATATCAGGCACATGTGCACATTCAACAAACATCAGTGTACTGCGGATGTTGGACACCTACAGGGAGGATATTCCATAGCACGTTTGCAGTGCTGTCTGTCATTGGGTCACACACATGTTGCTGGACTTTCCCCATATACTTGTAGTAACACTCACCTATTTGTCAGATAGTGGCTGTATGACATGGTACTGGGACATTGCCCATAGGGAACACACCACAGTAGAATGCAATGATGTGTGTGGAGACATGACAACACAGTCCATCACATCACACAGGGCCATAACCGGTATATCTAGAATCATAGGTGTTAGGCTAATGGCTCTGAGGTCCTTATAAGCCTAGCCCAGAGGTTAGACCATGTTTATGCAAGCCAGCACCCAATGCCCCAGTCCAATGAGACACAGGTGGTATCCCAAGGGTGTATGACCTGTTTACCATCCAGTTATCCAGGTGTTGCTTAAAAAGGGGTAAAGAGGTACTCTGCCTGATGTAGACAGGGTGTCCATTCCACAGGTGAGTTAGTGTTTGGGACACACATCTGACCTGCCAGCAAGTCCTGTTGATGTCACAAATCAGGCTGAGGGCACATGTGTGGGTTATTCGATTGGAGCTTGAGTTGCAGATGTGCAGCAGTCCCATCAAGGTGAAGTCTGATCACCTTGTATGCCACACATAGGTCACCTCAGAGGAGTCCATATGAAACTGGGTAGAGGGATGGCCTTGTAGCCTGTCTGTGTATGGTAGATATTTGAGGCCCTGGTATTCCCTGGTGATGAACCTCTGTTGTCCCCCAGCTGCTGCATGTGCTTTGCGAGGTACATGATGAAAGGGGCATTATACTCAATAAGGGGCCTTATTATGGAGGAATACAGGGATGTTATCACCCCCATGTCCCTAGATGAGATACCCTTACATATGGGGTGGGCCATGTAGAAGGCTTTCCTTACAAAGGAAACAACATGGTGGTCAAATGTCATGGTGCAATCAACCTGTGTGCCCAAATCCCTCATGACTGATTGTATGCTTAAGACATTGATAGTAATGTGATAATTTGTGGGGATGTCACTCTCCCCAAAGGGGATGATGCTGCATTTTGTGGTATGCAGCCTGAGGCCATGTGTCTGGCATCACTCATGTGTCTGTGTGAGACCCTCTTGGTGGATGTCCACAACACTAGGGGATTTGGTGACAGCACCCAGCATTCAGTCTTCTGCAAACATGGTCGGCCATAGCCCACTGGTTGTGCCTGGCACCTCAGAAGAGCTAATCACACATAACAGAGGCCCCAAGCCAGAACACTGGATTATGCCACTAGTTATTGGTCTACCACTTGAGGTGGCTTCCCCTATATTGAGTAGGTTGGTGCTGTCAGTGTGCCAGTGTGCTACCCATCTAGTAACATATGGCTTGATGCCTAGTTGAGAGTGTATATCTATTATGGCCAAGTGGGGAATACTGTGAAAGTCTTTGGCCAGGTCAAGGTGGGCAGTGTTCACTGTCTCCCCTGCATCCATGGCTTTGGTGACTGTGTCAAAGAAGTCATCCAAATGTAACATACATGATCCCCCCTTGACAAAGCCAAACTGTGTGTGATCACGTGTGTAGAGATCACCAATGTCCTTGTTAATGAGGTTCATGATAATCTCTTCCATGGCCTTGCAGATCAGGCTACTTAAGCTGATGGTTCTATAATGTGCCAGATCGGTGGGCGCTTCACCTTAATGTACAGGGATGACAATGGGTGTCCTACACTTGGCTGGGACAAAGGTGGTATTCAGGCTTTGGTTGAATACAGTGCCTAATGGTGATGCAGGTTCATGCTTGAGGTCATGTAGGATGCACCCTGCAATGCCATCAGGTCCCATGGAGGCTGCATTCCATGACTTTGAGATGCCAGTGATGACCTGTTCCCTATATATGAGGGGAAGGAGGCAGGTACTGGGGATGTCCTGATGTACTGACAGGGGAAACAGGGGGTGAAGCTTTCACTGACTCTGTCAGGCAGCAACTTTGGTATATCTACAGCAATTGTATATCTGGTGTCCCTGGCCACCACTTCTGAGCAGGTCTGGGACATGCAAATATGTGTCTGATGCAAAAGGTGACTATAGTACACTTAATGACAGTTTGTAGTGCAGTAGTGTTATGCCCTGTGAGATGCTGTTTGCTGGCATGTGTCATGAGTACACATCAAAGTGTATGTACCTTTGCTCCATGATGCTGCACTGGTGGAAGTATTGCTGACTGACTGATGTCCCCCACACTTTTTTCTGTTTCTGTTCCAGGGGTCTGTGTGTCTATGCCATGAAGAGCTGGTGCCAATACAGTAGCTCAGGATGGCATGGTGGTAATGCAAAAATGTGACAAGCCAAGGTACGGCTGTATATGTGCATGTTTACCTAGGTGTGTATGTGTAGAATAGTGTGCAGGGGCAATGGGGGCAATTAGTGTAATCTTGCATGCATACCTCATGATACAATATGCTACTCATGATATATATCACCTGGGATTTCAGTAGGATCATAGGTTCATAGGATCATAGGAGGTTACTGGAGTAATGTCCCTGGGAGACTTATGAGGCTGGCCATTATTTTATCCTCTGAAAGAAACATCAACAGCATCTGGATGGTAACTACTTTACACTCTCACTACATCTCACAACCACACATCAATATAACTTCATCATCTTCCTACCTCATGCCTCGTTACCATAGATCAACTCATATCAAATTTTTTCTTAACAAGAAACTTTTTTTAATTTCTTCCAAACTTTCCAAATACCTACATAGTCACCAGCAGCTATTATTCCTATATGGCAACATTCATCCCAATCCAGGCCCATATAATCATAACCCTACCATCCCCATAGTAAATCAAGCTAATTCTATAATTCCTACCCCCAATCAGAACTCTCTCCATATAGCCCACCTAAATATTTGTAGCCTAAACAATAAAACAACACAAATGCATGCCCTTCTTCACCTATATTCCTTCGATATCCTTTGTCTAACTGAAACCTGGCTAAAAGCAGATACCAAGGATAATGACATACTACCTCCAGGATATAACATCATTAGACTTGACCGACACACCAAAAAGGGTGGAGGTGTAGCTATACTTTACAAAACTGAACTACTAGTTACCTTACTAGATACAAAACCACCCTTACAAAACAATAGTGAAATCTTACTCACCAAACTACAAATTAATATTTATAAATCCATTTATATCATTTGCTGTTATATACCCCCAGGTAACAATATTAATACCCTTGAAAACTTACTGTACTGGCTGTCAAACTCCTTCCCTCAGGAAACTATACTTCTAGGTGACTTTAATATCGATTGGAATTCTTGCATCTCCCAGAAACCCACCTCTCACATAAACTTCTATGGCTTTATCCAAACCATTACTGTCCCCACTCGAATAAACAAAACCAGCTCCAAACAAAGTACCCTAGACTGGATTTTAGTTAATAGCAACCCTATGATTTATACTACAGGCACACTACCTGATAATATCAGTGACCATTTAACCACTTTTATCACCAGACAAAACAGCCCTATCTCCGATAATACTCAAGTTAGAACTACCAGGAACAAAAAACAATTTCAACCAAACTAACTTCCAATTAGAACTCAAAGCTTGTAATTGGTCTCCCCTAAAATACTTACCTCTCAACGAAGCAGTCTCATGCTTTAACAACAAATTCCTTCAAATCCTCAACCTCCATGCCACTACTAGATTAATTAAAACAAAGCCTGCTCCTTGGCTAACAAGAGAAACCAAACAAAAAATGTTACATAGAAATAGAACCTGGGCCAAATGGCGTAGTACTAACAACCCATCAGACCACCAAACCTTTAAACAACTGAGGAATGCAACAAAGAAACTTATATTCCTTGATAAAAAAATATTATTGGAATTTCCAACATACCCAACACCAAAACCCCCAGAAATTCTGGTCAAGTATCAATAAACTACTACATCCAGGTAACTCTAAAACACCCACTCCTTCTAACCTCACTCAGAACACGCCTAACCAAATTGCTGATACTTTCAACAAATTTTTCTCAGACACTGTCACCTCTCTAGCTTCAACTTTATCTCCACAGTCCACGCAAGCACCTTATTCCCTCAACAAAAATCCCCCCTCTTTCAAACTGCAACCAGTTTCAACAGATCTTATCTTTACTCTTCTTACAAAACTCAAACCATGTACCCCCTCAGCTGACCTTCTCCCAGCTGAATACCTACAAATTGCAGCCAAAGTAATTGCCCTTCCTGTCTCCATATTAATTAATCGAACCATAACTGAAGGCTTTATTCCAACCCTCTGGAAAGTTTCTCATATCATTTCTCTACATAAGGGCAGTAACTCTTTCGAGCTCTCCAACTACCGTCCCATAGCCTTAATTTCTCCATTAGCTAAAATCTTGGAAAGATGTATACATCGTCAACTACTTGACCATCTTCTCCAAAACAATCTTCTAGCAGACTGCCAACACAGTTTCAGACCCTATCACAGCACTACTACAGCACTCTTGTCATTCACAGACCATATTAATAAAAATTGGAACAACAACCTGCTGTCCTCAGCGCTATTCTTAGACCTCTCTAAGGCCTTTGATATGGTCAACTATTCCCTCTTACTAAACATCCTCAAATCATTTGCCTTGGACACTCAAGCTATCCAGTGGTTTAATTCCTACTTAGAAAATAGACAACAAGCAGTTCTTTGGGATAATCACATTTCATCTTTTCTTCCCATCACAATAGGAGTGCCACAAGGCTCAATACTAGGACCTCTCCTCTTTTCTATTTTATTAACAATCTAAATATGTCCCTTCCTCAATCCATATGTATACAATATGCCAATGACTCAACACTGATATGTTCAGCATCCTCCCCAATTAAGCTTCAGACTACTACACAACAAGTCTTCACAGCAGCGGAAAACTGGTTCTTTCAGCATTGCCTCTTACTGAATCCCAAAAACACTAAACTATTACTTTTTACACCATCACAGAAATCTTTGACCTTTACCTTCGATATAATTTCTAACAATGGCACAATAATATCCCCCGACTCTACTACCAAACTTTTAGGTCTCACAATAGACCATAATCTCAACTTCAATGCCCATATTAACTTAACCATCAAGTCAGTCAATAGAAAACTTGGATCTCTCTACAGACTCAAACCCTTCCTTACTACCTCAGCCAGAAGGACTATAGCACAAATGCACCTACTCTCTACCCTTCTTTATGCCTCACCTATTTTTACAAACGTATCAAAATCTAATTTCAATAAACTAGCAATATCATATAATAATATTACAAGATTTGCCACAGGAGCCTCTTTTCGAACCCATCATTGCTCAAATCTTAAACAACTAGGCTGGCTAGAATTACAAAATCAAATACGACTACAGCAACTTACCATCACCCACAAAATCTTTTATCAACCTTCTAATACCACAATACTTAGTACCCTTATTTCTCCTTATAAAAATCTATCTTCCTTGCGCTCCGCCAAAAAGCTACTTGCAATACCCTATAAATCCAACAACAAAGCTGGGGACTGTTTGTTCTCCAGCTGTATTGGACCTATCTGGAACAAGCTTCCAAGTGAACTCACTGCTATTACTTCTTTACCCACTTTCAAGAAGCACCTAAAAACTTTGCTTAACTCTCAATGGCTCTGTCCTTGTACAAACCCTGACTAAACTTTTATTCCCTCTACCTTTTTTTCACCCCCTCAAACCCTTTCTAGATTCTTTTAGTATTTTTGTTTGTACCTTCAAGAGGCAGCTAAAAACTGTACTTAATTCCCAACATCTCTGTCTTGTACAAACCCTGACTAAACTTTCTATTCCCTCAACCTCTTTTCACCCTTAAAAAAAAAAAAAAAAAAAAAAATTTTCTTGCATTTTTATTTCAAGTATTGCAAAGTATTTTTCTTGGTAATACTTATGAACCAGTTTTTTCTTTTGTAACACCTTCCTTTTGTATAATATTTCTGATTTGAATGTATAACAACTCTTGATTATATAAACCCATCTTTTTGTGGAGCTTTTCTCCCCGGGCCTCTACTGAAAATGGACATATATCCAGCTAGACTAGCCCGGTCAACAAATGTAAAATAAATAAATAAATAATCTGTTGCCCCTGTGAATGAGGGACACAGGTGGGACCCCTGGGACAGAATTGTGGTTTCTCATCCACTCATCATGGTTGCACTTGAAGAGGGTCAACGTGGTACTCTGTTTGACGTGTATGGGAAGTGTATTCCTGGAGACAGAGCAGCCTCTGGGAGACAAACCTGTCTCACCAGCAGGTTGTGTTGATGTCGCATATCAGATTCAGGCCTGTCATGCAGGTAATGTGTGAGGGATTAGACTTACAGATATGGAACAGCTGTAGTAGGGCAGGGTCCAACATTGCCTTGTAGGAGTGACACAGCCCACCTCTGAGCAACCAGTCTAATATCGAGTGGCTCAATAGTGATTTGAGCCTGCCTGCATGGGACAGGTGTTGAAGGCCATGGATTACCTGTGTGAGGTACTTCCATGGCCTTTCCACTTGGTGCAGATGTCTGGATAGGTACATATCAAATGGGGCATTGTAGTAAAATATTGTTGTATGGCGTGAGGACTATAGAGAGGTAATTTTCTTCTTCTTCTTTCAGCTTTTTCCTGGTTAGGAGTCACCACAGTGGATCACCTGTCTGCTCATGATTGGCAGTGGAGTTTTATGGTGTTGAGTTGCCAGCCCAGCACCCAACCTTCTACGGAAGCCACACACACACACACACACACACACACACACACACACACACACACACACACACACACACACACACACACACACACACACACACACACACACACACACACACACACACACACACACACACACACACACACACACACACACACACACTCACGCCTAGGGCCAATTTAGAGTATCCAATCCACCTACAGCATGTCTTTGGGATATGGGAGGAAACCAGAGCACCCAAAGGAAACCCACGTGACCACCGGGAGGACATGCAGACTCTGCACAGAAGGCACTCTAGCTGAGGATTGAACCGGAGAACCTCTTGCTGTGAGGCGGCAATGCTAACCATCATGCACCACCATGGCCACCTACTATAGAGAGGTAAGGACCACCTTTTTTCTAGCTGCAATCCCTCTACCTATGAGATGAACCACGTACAAGGCTTTACTGACAACTGCCACCACATGATGGTTGAATGGGAAATTGTTATCAACCTAAGCACCCAGGTCTCTCACCATAGGTTGTGTGTTTAGGGGGTTGCCGTTGATGTGGTAAACAGTGGGGCCATGGCTTTGCCGAATGGTATGATGATACAGGTTTTTGTGTTTGGTTTGAGGCCAGGACCTTGGCACCAGTCCATAGTTGATGTAAGACCCTCTTGCAGTATGTTAACATTATTTGGGGAGTAACTGACAGACAGCACCCAACTTACAGTCATCCATAAACTGGGTCAGTACCTACAAATGTAGGTGGTGGCAGGTAGCATTCATACCTACATACATGTGGGTTATTTGGGGGCAGCAGCTACTCACAGGACCTCAAAATGTATGCATATTGCACACACATAGGCAAGACAAACTAGGGTTGCCAGCTTATCAAATGCCCAATGTGGGACACATTTTGTAGTAACGTGAGAGTTAGCAGGAGAAAACATACCCACAGTGAGTGCAACAGACACAGCCTCACTTTTTTGACAATATAACAGCTTAGTTTTGTAGCATTTGCCTAGATTATGCTATTTCTCATAACATTTAGGTGTCTGTGCTGTAAAACAACTGTTTAATGCAACTATTAGAATAATGTAGGAAATGTTTGTTGTCTTACACTCTCAGGACATTTGTATTGTTTTAGTTTTTACAGGACACACCTGTCCAAACATGGACTGTGACTTGCACAGTGGGACTGTTAGTAACCATAACATAGTCACATTGCTGCAAGGGAATACACACACACACACACACACACACACACACACACACACACACACACACACACACACACACATTGCCCTTATTGACAGTAGAACCCTGCCTGTCTAGTTATATGCACACACACACACACACACACACACACACACACACACACACACACACACACACACACACACACACACACACACACACACACACACACATACACACAAACTGCCCTTGTTGAGAGTCGAACCACTACCTGTCTAGTTATACATACTATAGTGCTACATACATATCACATGAGCCATGGAGCTTATGTGTTTTTGGAGTGTCTGCCACTACTGTTCAGGTGGATGACATCTGCAGACACTGTAAAGGTTGCCAATGGGGAGTTAACAGGTTTTCACAGGCCCTTAAACTGTTGTAATCATTGCACACACACAGGCAAGACATCCACACTGCTACAAGGGGGTATGCTTACACACACACATAGACTCACAGAGTTGCTGGTTTTGAGAGTAGAATCTTTACCTAACTGGTTATATACACTATAGTACTACGTACATATCATATGCACCATGGAGTCATTGTGTTTGGAGAGTGTCTAACTGTGCTTCTAAGGTGGATGACATTAGTATGCCCTGAAAAGGTTGCCAATGGAATAGTAAAGAGGTCCTTAAAATTGCATAACCATCATACACATAGGCAAGGCAGTGACACTGCTGTAAGGGGGTATGCTTACACACACACACACACACACACACACACACACACACACACACACACACACACACACACACACACACACACACACACACACACACACACACACACACACACACACACACACACACACACACATATACACTCACAGAGTTGCCGGTTTTGAGAGTAACACCCTTACCTGTTTAGTTTTATACACTAAAGTATTATGTACTTATTGCATGCACCACAGAGCTATTATGTTTGGAGAGTGTTTAACTCTGCTTTTAAGGTGGATGGCATCAGTAGGCCCTGAAAAGGTTGCCAATGGAGTGGTTAATAGGCCCTTAAAACTGTATAACCATCACACACAGGCAAGACAGCAGCACTGCTGTAAGGGGATATGCTTACACACACACATACACTCACATAGTTACCAGTTTTGAGAGTAGAACCCCTACCTATCTAGTTATATACACTATGGTACTACCCACTTATCGCATATGTTATGGAACTATTGTGGCTGAAGAGTGTCTCACTGTGCTTCTAAGGTGGATAACATCAGCAGGCCCTGTAAAGTAAGCCAGTTTGGGAGTTAACAGGTAGGCACAGCCTGCTGCATGGGGATATACTTATGCACACACACAGAGGTGCCAACAATGACAACTCTGTGTATTAGTATTACATACACATAGGCAAGAAAGGCACACTGCTGCAAGGGGATATACTTGCAAACACACTCACAGAGTTACTATTGTTGGGATTAGAACCCCTTCCCTATCTAGTTGTATATACTAAAGTGCTATGCACTTATCACATGCACCACTGAGTTTATGTGTTTGGAGAGTGTCTCGATGTGCTTCTAAGGTGGATGACATCAGCAAGCCCTGTAAAGTAAGCCAACATGGGGGTTAACAGGTAGGCATGGGCCTGAAAATGTATAAGCATTGCACACACATAGGCAAAACAGACACATTGCTGCAAGGGTATATACTTATGCATACACAAACTCATAGAGTTACCATTGTTGGGATTATGGCCCCTACCAATATAGTTGTATAGAGTATACTGCTACGTACATATTGCATGCACCACAGAGCTTATGTGTATGGAGAGTGTCTGCCACTGATGTTGGGGTGGATGACATCAGCAGCTGTTGACAGGGAGGCCACTGTTGTGGAGGATACTAGTCACAGGGCCATAAAATGATTGACCATTACACAGACACAGGCCTGTCTATGATGCTGTATGTGGAATATCTATGCATGCACAAGGTGGCTGATGTGAAATTAGAGCCCCTACCCACCTAATAATACATACTACAGCTCACTGTACTAGTTGCATGCACCACTGGTAACAATTGGTGTGCAAATGGCTGCAGCACTACATCACTCTATATATTTCAGTGTCTGTCTATTTGTCTGTCTCTCTCTCTCTCTCCCCATCTGTCTATGTTTATAATATATATATATATATATATATATATATATATATATATATATATATATGTGTGTGTGTGTGTGTGTGTGTGTGTGTGTGTGTGTGTATCTATAAAATTCTACAGATACATATATGTTGTATATGTGCCACATACTGATAGACAAGTGTAATCATGTCTGATGGGGATAGGGAGAGACAATTATGTATGCATAGCTGTCTGTATGCACAGAGATATATTGACATCTCAGTTCTATAGGCAGATGAGGCTTCAGACATGGGCTGAAATTAGCTAAGTGTAGAAGCATGCCCAGTTTGACTGTCAGTACTTATAAAGGGACTCCAGTCCAGACCTACCTGTACTCCAGTCCAGGATTGTGTGCTACAGCCAGTTGGCTGCTGCATCTGATTACACAGTCCAGCACCTCCCTGATAGCATGCCCAATGGATTCCCTAGCTGTGTGCTGACCATAATATCTGACCCATACCTAGGGTGTATAGAGATTGTATTAGACTGAACAGTGTTTTTCATCTTAAGTCTAGCATGTTTTACATAGCAATGTGATTTACTGGTACATCAGTGGCAGATCATTATAAATTGTCATTAGGAACTGCTGACAGACATTTGAGTTACTGACTCCATACACAGCAGGGAGCCCATGCTACTGTACAACCTGTTCTATTCTGCACTTTCTACATTTGTCTGGCCAGTAGTTCATCCTTCTTATTTGTGGGCCTTTGTCCTACTCCTGTTCCTGGCTTTGTCCACAGTTGCAGCTCTATGTAGTTGTAGGTATGCTCTGACGGGGGTACAGGATGTACCAGCACACACAGGGTTGCAGACTTCACACCACTGACTCTACCTATTTTGCATGATGTCCTGCATTGCACCCCATACGTCTGCTCTGTTCCTAAGACAGTTTGTTTTTTATTGGTATTATAATGCTACATAGTGCCCATACCTCTCAGCCTATTAGAGCAAGACATCTGGACAAAGCAATATATAAAAGTGGGACACAGGCCCAATAATAGGGACAATGTTTTAATATTGCTCTTAGAAACTTAGTTGGTAGAATAACAGTTTTTGTATTAGTATGAATGTTCTGAAGAGTATGAAGTCTGTATTTCAAATGTCTGTCATTATTTTCTAACATCAGCCTTTATTGATTTGCCACTAGTTTGCCAGAAAATGGCAATGTTATGAAAAACAGAGCAGACATATGAGGCAAAACTGTGGACATTCTGCGAAACTCTGTACATTTGAGCGGTAAGCTGGTGCCCACTGACTTGTTTTAAGTATCAATACAGTTACATAACAGCCTTGAAATCCTGCTGCTAATCTGACTTGTTAAAACCTGCTGTTCTACTAGCCACCATGTAGGTGACTCAGTGATATATGTGGCCCCCTTTCCCTCCATTATCTCTGGCTTTGTCCATCTTTCTTGCAGTAACAAATAGTGATATATGGACAGTCTGTAGAACTCATACCATAGGTGTTGCTCACATGCAAAATAGTGGCCAAGCCAGTCTCAAACCATGAACACCATCAACCATGGTAATGTACTTAGCCCACTAAGCCACAACAGCCACCTGACAGTTCAGTTTAATTCCTGACATTATCAAGCACAGATATACATAGCACAACGACCGCTGCATACTGTGGAAATGGAACATCACCAGGTTGATTGGGACAGCCCTGGGATTATGTGGTCTGCTGCTATTACCTTGCAAACATAATGTTACTGCAGTTGTATGGGAATATGGGTGGGGTAAGGGTAGGGGACTCTAGAATTAACAGTCATGCATCTGTCTTATGACCCCTCTGTTTGTAATTCCCTAGCTTTGTGCAGTGGGTTTTGCTGTTTTGAGGCCTACTGCATTTTATGGGGCAGCCAGTATTGGGCAGAGAGCTCCTGTTGTCCCATATGGCTGTCAGTGGTCTGCAGCTATCCCAGTAGCCCACTCTATTCCCTTTCATACATGCGGCAGGTCCATACCTATGCTACCATAGTGTAGTACCCCATACATTTGTTGTAACGAAGAGTGACTTACCTTGTGCCTGCAGCAGTTGATATAACAGTGGATCAGGGCTGACTCTGTCAGATGCACACAATACACAGCCAATACATGTTCAGGTACAGATTGTGTGTTGTGGCTGACATCCTTTTTAGTATGTTTGTGAGTCAGAGTGAGGTGTCTGTTCCCAGGTCCCTAGAATGTCAGTGCGTGTGCTATGTGTTTCCTCTTTGCCAAGGACATGGCATACTGGGCACACCTACATCTGCCTACAGGGACAGGCTCAGGGGGTTCCTCCTCTGAGTCCCCCTATGGCTGCAGGGACCTTGGCACTGGTGGGGGGGTTGTGTGTCCTTTCCCTGTGATGTTTCTACTGCAGTTGTTTCCACAGGATCATATTGTGTAGCATGGCACATACTGTAAACATGTGTGCACATGTGGCTGGAGAGTACTACAGGGCTCCACCAGATACATCGAGGCAGTGGAACCATGACTTGAGCAGCCCAAACACACACTCTATGATGTTCCTAGTTTGTGTGTGTGCCTCATTATGGCATTCTTTGGTAGGTGTGTGTGCATTTCTGATGTGTGTCATCACCCACAGTTCCAGTGCATAGCCAGCATCCCCCAGTAGATGGCTGTATGGGATGTCCCCCTTGGCAAACATCTGCTACAGCTGTAAGATGTGCCAGATGTGGGAGTCGTGATAACTGCCAGGGCTGCTAGCACACAGATTCATGATAATGCCCTGGGCATTGCATATGACCTGGCAGTTGATGGAGTGATCCCCCTTTTGGTTGATGTGGAGTATGCCCTCTTCACCGGGTGGTGCTTTGATGTGCACACGAGTGCAGTCTATGGCGCCTAGTACCTCAGGCTAGTGTGCTACATGGTGGAAAAGAGGCATATTGCTGGCCCTCTCCTCAGGGGTGCGGGGTAAATAAATGTGCTCACTGGCATGTGCTTGCATGGCATCCAGGAACTGGTGGAGTACCCTGGATGCAGATGCCTGTGAGACCCCCCCCCCATTATGTCCCGAGCTGGTCTTTGAAAAGTACCTGTAACTAATATTCTAAGGGCTACACATACCTTTGTTTCCTCTGGGATGGGTTCACCTCTGTTGACTGTGGGTCTGAGTTGTGGGTGTCAGAGCTTGTGAGTACTTGTATAATGTCCCCGTCCACCCTGTAGCACTGTACAATCTCCAGCTCATGTAGCCCCTGGTAGGTTAACCTAGTCCTGAACATTCTTTTCCTTCTCAGTCTGGGCCTGTTGTCAGTATCAGCATCATGACTGACCTGAGCCTTTAGCACATACAGATGTAGCAGAGCAGCAGCAGCCCATATCATGTTGTCAGTTAAAATTCCTAAGTGTGTACTCCAACGGTGCAGAGTATGTGTGAAAAATCAGGTTATAGGGTGTATGCATACTTTATAGTGGTGTGCAGCCTGTGTGATTGGCTCACTATGATGCATTCCATCTGACAAGTAAATCATTGGGGGTTTGAATGGGTCAGTGTCTGTTGAACAGGGCTTATCAGTCATTTCTACTTGATTGGCTTCCCCTGGCTATTTCTTTCTTTTTTTTTTTTTAATTCTTTCACTGCTAAGCACTGCAGCGTGGTGTATAAACAGTGCTCAGCAGTTTGAACATTCCCCTATGCACGGGCATGCTCAGCTTTTCTTACACCAGCTAAAACACATATCGCAAGGCTAAACACAGCTCAGTGCCATTAGATACACCCCCCCCCTCTGCTTAGCTGGTCTTAGCTGAGCACAAACAGGCACCGCTAACCACCAGTCTGCTTAAACATAGAGTAACACACCCTCTTTTGATGTCAGCTACCTGATCTATTACTACCTACATGGTTCTAGCCCTAGCATAGGTTGTATCTGCGAACACAGTGGCGCTTTTTGCTATTCGGTAACCCCTTCTCATTTGCATACACCCACTATACTTCACTACTCCAGGGCCTGCCTCCATAGCAACCACTGCAGCCTACCGTTGTACACTCTGCATGTAGGGCACTGTAATGCATCATTTTTGCAGATGTCTTATTTTCATTTTTTCAACATTTTAATTATTTTTTGCATAACAGCATGTTTGCACATTGCTGTGTGCTGCACAAAAGTAATATAGGTATTAAAAAATAATATTTTTTATTGATGTGCATAAAAAAATAATATTTTTTATTGATGTGCATTACTTTTTGGACTCATTGGCCATAGTTTTGGCCATTTGCATGTGCAGTATCCAACCTTCTTTTTGGGCTTTTGCAGCCCCTGTTTAAAATTTACATTTCAGTACACATATTTTTCTGTGTAAATTTCTGACACCAACATGGCACATACACAGGTGCCTTTCTTGTATCACAAATCACCCTCATTTGCATGGATTTCACCAGGTCATGAGGTGATTTCAGTTCCATGGACACTTTCGTGTCCACACCCTCGTGCACACCCCTCTGCTCTGCTTAATGGATCACTCAGCGGCCGTTTTCTGTGTTGGGGCCATGCCACTATGCCTACACAGAAAATCACCCCGTGTAGGCTTTATTGAATTCCCCCCACTATTTGTTTGGTCCTGTTTTTATGTAAATTGTGAACAGGTTCCATGTTTCTTGAGCATCAGTCATTACTCACATTTTTTTCCTGCTGTTCAGAATAACGGCATTTTAGCACTGGGAGCTTTTAGTCTGGAAACCACAGTTTAACTTCTTACTTCAATCTTTTGTTGTTCAGATGTGACAACTAGACATAAATCTTTGAAACAACACAAACATGAGAAATCTAAGTACGAGCTTGTGTTGTTAGCATTTATAAGAGAATTCCACAAATTATTATTGTATTTTGTTCTTAGCATCTTAATGTGAAAATGCAGGATATTCTGAATTCTGTTTTGGCACTGTGACTGACAGTACAATACTCAAGAAGAACATGTTCAGTTCACCATTTGTCAGACTATACTTTTGGATTCAATGTTTTAAAAGTAAATTACTACCCTTTCAAAACTGGCAGTCATAATACACATCAATCTGGCAAAAGGAAAAGCATTCCTCTACAGTGTGGCATCTTAGGTGTGCATTTACTGTAATTGGTAGTGCTGCTTATAGGTAAGTGCAGAAGATTAAACTTGAATTGTATTTGTCTAATGTTTAGGCACAGTGCTGAGGTCTAGCACTTGTACAAACTTAGATTCTACTCTCTTATAGTCTTATAAACCATTCTTTTAGCTGTGTCCTACTGTAGTACATAGTATATCAGTAATTTCATATACACATAAGCATCTGCATATCTTGTGTTAGTAAATTATTAAGTGACACACAACACATGCTTTCTGTTTTGCATAATTATTAGTTTTCTATGCATATGTATTAATAATAGAATTTTATGTAAAAGTGTATCTGCAGATATTTGCTAGTGAATATATGCACTCATGCTTGTGTGTAAAATATCTTTACACAGACACATGCATACACATACACTGACAAAGAACATGTACATGTAAGTTTATATAATGTACGTTTGTATAATGTACACCTGCATATGGAATTTATGGTGGTCTGTGTGGTGTCATCAGTGAAATAAGTGGTTCTTTTTTGTGATTTTAAATTAGCTCATGAGGGGAGGCATCATGAACTGACTTCTCATACTTGCCAGTGTGCCAGAGATTTTACCGCTTGCTCCCCAGAACCCATACTTTCTGGCAACATGTTAGCTGGGTGGTAAGATCTTTGTCCCACATTTCCAAGATTTAGTTCTGATCACTACTCATGATTTGTGTGGAGCCTAGAAGCTTTCTCTGTGATTGATTTTTGAGTTTGTCCTCACATATATCAGTGTCCTTCCTCTCCCCAAAACCATATTGGAGAATTGGTGAGTTTAAGTTTGTAGACAGACAGGAGTTTTTGGTCACTGGATTGCACTGACCAACTGGAACATAATTGGGCAAAATGTTTTTTAGTGCTGGACATGTAGACGGATGCTGGATAATTAGTTAATATTTTGTAATTTTGTTACATTTAGCAGTGTTATTTACTATTAGTGTAGCAGTTAATTTTATTTTAATAAAGGAAAATTGCATTTCAATTTTATATAAGTTCAAAGTTTGATAGAAATTCAAATGTTAATATAAATAAAACACTACTATTCTGGATATATTTTTTGTTTAATATTTTGTCTGTTCTTCATTTAGGTTTTGAATGTTGGTACCCCACAATTCCATTGGAGTAGGTGGGTTAGCATCAACCTAAGCCCCTAAGGCTAAACACCTTGCCCAATACACTAATCATAGGTGACTCAATAGTGAGGCACACAGATTTCCAACTCACTAGTTTGAATAAGGAGAAGGTAACAGTCAGCTGTCTATCAGGTGCCAGAATCTGACACATAACACATGCACTCAGGTCACTCCACAACAAGTACAAGTATGACTCTGTCATTGTCCATGTGGATGTGAATGACCTGAGACACACCTCCCTGGACTACATGAAAAGAGACATGGTGGAGCTCTCGGATTATGTGGACCAGACAGGTATGACATTAGCCCTGAGCAGTATCCTACCATCACCCAGAATGATACCGCAGTACAAACAAAAAATGATTGACTTCAACAATTGGCTAAGTTTCTGGTGTCATTCTAAGAGGATCCAGTATCTGTCTGCTTGGGATGACATGAATGACAGACCTCGATGCTTTGCCACAGATCGCTGGCATCTGTCACCCCTGGGTTTCCGGATACTGGTTAAGGCTCAAGTCACCCCTATAGTGCCTTTTTTAGGCAGTGTTTCAAAGACCAAATTATCACTGTAACAACTATTAATAAATGCAATCTGATGGTCATTCTGTTCAACGCTAGAAGTCTAAATCTCAAGATGCACTCACTTGAAGCACTCCTCAAAATGAAGAACATAGACATTTGTGCTGTAATAGAGACCTGGTTTAAAGCAGCAGAAAGCACCCCTGTGCTACCAGGCTATAACTCATTCCACACCTTTCGGCCACAAAACATGAACCAAAGCTCCAAAGGCAGTGGTGTCTCCATATTTATAAAAGATATGCACACCTCCAGACTAGTAGCTCAGCATATCGCATCTGAGATACTTCAGGTACAACTAACATTGGGTAAGATGGTGATCCAAGTCATAGCCTGCTATAGGTCCCCAACCATGTCCTCACTCCATGTTCCTAAGCACCCTGGAATCTATCAAGTCCAACCAAACACTCTCATACTAGGAGACTTCAACTATCCCTCCATAAACTGGGAAAACTACTTGAGCACCAATACACTGGCCCAACACTTTATGGAAACGCTTTATGGAATTCATCAGTTCCAATGCCCTGGACCAGCTCATTCTTACCCCCACTAGAGGAAGCAACATCCTTGACCTGGTTATTATTAACATGGGTGACTATTGCTCTACACCAGTAGTCAATCCCTCCCTGGTCAGATCCGACCATAAACTAATCACCATGGAAATTCGCATCTCACCCACATCCCCCACAAAGGTAACCACCTTGAAAAACTTCTACAAAGCTGACTTTGGACTCCTAAAAACAGAGGTGGTGAACTTCACGGCACCCAGGCTAATGGAAAAGAGCTGCATGACTGCCGAATCATACACCAATGCACTGTATGAACATGTACATAAATGCATGGAACTAGCCATACCCAACAGAACCAAGATGCTCTCCTCCAAAAAAAGGAAGCCAATCTGGTGGTCTCCTGCCATTAATAAACTGTACAACAGAAGGAAGAAACTGTTGCAGAAAAAGGTGAAGTCCCAAGACTAGAACAACTCCCTTATTAGCCTCAGCAAAAAGTTGAGATCCCTCATCAAATCCTCTAAAGCCAACTATGAAGGCAGAATTGCAGCTAAAAACAATCACAAGGACTTCTATAGTTATATCAAGAACTTCCACGGCAATACCCATATTTGCTCCGAGTTACTGCACAATGGTACCTCCTATACTTAACCAACAGATATTGCCAACATACTGGCCAACAGATTCAGTACCAACTTTACCCCTCTCCCCCCTTAATGCCAGGCACCCAGCATTACTGCCGCACAAGTTAAAGCTGCATTATCCAAGGCCAAGAATACAGATTCCATGGGACCCAATAATATCCCAGACTGTGTTCTACATGAGCTACAACGTGAACTGGCACCACATCTGTGTGCCCTGTTCAGTCATAGCCTCACCTCAGGCTTTGTCCCTACTGAATGGCACACTGCTACAGTCATCCCTCTCCATAAAGGGGGAGTGACTGCAGACCCTGGGAATTATCACCCCATTAACCTGATGAGTCTGATATGTAAAGCTATGGAGTGCATCATCATGGACATGATTAACAAAGATATAGGAAATCTCCAAAGTCTGAACCCCAAGCAGTTTGGCTTTGTGAAAGGGAGATAATGCCTGCTCAATCTGGTTGAATTCTTTGAGTCAGTCATCAGGGCTGTGAATGAAGGTAAGGCAGTGCATACAGTCTACCTCAATCTGGCCAAGGCCTTTGATACCATTCCTCACTCTGGAATAATTGATAAACTCACCAAACTAAGCATCGCCCCCTGTATCACTAGGTGGGTTGCAAATTGGCTCACAGATAGAACACACAGTGTGAAAGTAGTGAACCCCAAGTCAGACTGCCGACCAGTCACGAGTGGAGTCCCACAGGGATCAGTCCTGGGTCCTCTCCTGTTCGGCATCTACTTCTCAAAAGTCCAGGCCAACACAAAGGGACTATATCTGACCAAGTTTGCAGATGAATGCAAGCTGGGAGCCATTGTAAACTCCCCAAGTGATGCAGACATCCTACAAAAAGGCCTCACTGAGACCAATGACTGGTGTTGAAACCATGGCCTTAATTTTAATGCCATAAATGTGTCATCATTCCCTTTGGTAAAAACTCAGTTCCCACTAATTACCACATAGATGGGAGCCCACTGAACACTGAAGGCATTATAAGAGATCTGGGGACACAGGTTGACAGCAACCTCTCCTTTGACCACCACATTGTCACTGTGGTCAGAAAGTCCTTCTATGTGGCACATCTCATTACCAAGGGTTTTGCATCCAGGAAGAAAGAGGTCATTGTCTCTCTCTACATTTCCCTCATTAGCCCAATCATCGAGTATAATGCCCCATTTGGCATGTACCTCACTAGACACCTGTAATAGCTGGAGAGGCCCTAGAAGTACCTCACAAAGTGGATCCTAGGCATTAAACAAATGTCCTACATGGACAGACTCAAAATACTCCAATTATTCTCTGTCTCATATTGCCTACTTAGAGGTGATCTCTGCTTGACTTACAAAGCCATGTCTGACCCACCTCTGTTAGAAATGCTACATCTAAAGAAATCCCAGTCCCTCCACACCACACACTCCAAAAACCTCAACCTCATTACCACAATCAACAGAACATGCTGGAGGGACAGGTTCCTCACACAGAGACTGCCCATGCTCTGGAATAGACTTTCCATACATGTTAAGCAGAGCACCTCACAGTCTCTCTTCAAGAGAAATCTTGATGAGTGGATGGGTAATAGAAAGTTCACCTTGGGGATCACTCCAGTGGGCCTACTTGATAGAGGCACTGGGAACTAATGTTGGGCGGCATGATGCCAGGGCACTTCTATGGGCTAGGCTTGTAAAGGCTCCAGGGCCATTAGCCTAGTACACACATATGAACCTATGCATGAACATTTTATGTTAATCAGTTTCCAGATTTTTGGCCACTTGTACCTACTTTTCATGGGCATTTTTCCAGATTTTTGATGAGTCCAGGTTGCGAGGTTTGAAAACATATCAAGTGCATGTAATAGTGTATATGGACAACACAGATGCTTTGAACTTTATTTTGTATGTGAATGAGTTCTAATTAGTCTGTACTAACTTTGCTATGGAATTTTTGATATTTGTTTGGTATACTGAGCCTGAAAGGATATGTTTCTACTGAGGCTGTTATGTATTGTTGCTTGTGACATATGCTGCCATATTGTTGGGGAATGATAGAAGTGACTGGTACTGCACATTTAACAGTGTTACTTTGTACCATGGTGATAAATCCTTACATTGTGTTATTACTGCTTTCATAATTCCTGCTACCATTGGTTGAACAAATCTATGTCCATGTATGCTGCTCTGAGTTGTTTACTTTCTGTGTGTAATATGATTTGGCCAGAAGGGAATCTCTCTGCCCTGGGAAACCAAAACCATTCATTTTTTTCATTTTGTAGAACCTGGTTGGGTCTTCTAGTTGCTCAAAAAAGAGAAATGTTGCTTTGCTGTTTTAAACAGTGTGTGCCACAAACAGAGAGAGAGAGAGAGAGAGAGAGAGAGAAAGAGTGTGACAAGCTAAGAGGAAGTACATTGACTATCCTGCAGAAATTATCTGACTAAATTGCCCCCCCCCCCCATCATTTATTAATTTTTAGTTTTAGTGTCAGTAGCATTTAGTGGTCCCTGGTGCTGGAATGCAACAGCTACTGCTTCACCTCTCTTATATCCATCTCCCATGAAGAAAAGCATCCATGCCAGCAGATACAATCAGAGTACACAATATCTATCACCGAGTAGTTTGGGGTCTCTAATAATTTGTGCTCCTTTTTTCTTCACCCCACATTCCATTAATAAATTACTTACTTAATCAGGCATACCTGAATCAGTGCTGGGCTTCCCCTGTGATGAATTGCAGTGCATATATGTACACTGATTGATGCAAGCTGCTCAAGAGTCTGGACAACTTTGTTCCACCCACTGCCATTCTCCTGTTGCCCCAACCATATCTTTAAATTATCTTTTCAGAATCCCCCTGAATAAAGATAAACTACTGTGGCACAGTGACTGCTCAGTCAGGGAATCACACTGCTGACTACAGTTGGTCATATGGCCTAATGGATAAGGTGTCTGGCTTTAGATCAGAAGAGTGTAGGTTTGAGCCCTGCCATGATCATCCAAAAGCAGGTGGAATATGTGCTAGAGAGTCTCAGGCAGACAAGCCATCTTTTAAGATCCTAATAGGAATCAGATGACTCTACAGGTATTTCAGGACCACTGCCCCTTTGGGTAGTACATTTCTAACCCCTGGGCCAAGAAGAAGGTTCCACAGAGGAGCCTTGGGGGAGCTGTGCATGGACAAAGTCTATCGGAAAGGTAGCCCTAAAAACTGAATTCAGGAAGGTATTCCTTAAATCTGAAGGAATAAAGAGCTGTTTTTTAAACACCTTTATTGAATTGTCACTTGTGACATAGGCAAATTTACAGTTATACAAAAGTAATCAAATTATATTAAATTAACAATAACAAAAATATAATTCATATATATTGCTATATATCATATAATCTAATAAACATTACATAAATTATTTAATTCCTTCCCCTTTTTTAAATATGAAATATCTTTATTAAACCATCACTTATGACATAAGTAATCATACATTTTTATAACTGAAAACGAACCACACCAACACAATCCTAGTTGCAAGCATTTTACATCACAAACCATGCTGACACACTCCCAGTTGCAAACATTATACATCACTTACAGTGGATATAAAAAGTCTACACACCTCTGTTAAAATGCCAGGTTTTTGTGATATACAAAAGAGACCACAGTAAATCATTTCAAAACTTTTTCCACCTTTAATTTGACCTATAACCTGTACAATTCAATTGAAAAACAAACAAATCTGTTAGGAGAAAAAAATATAAAAAATAAAAAAGGAATAATACGCTGGTTGCATAAGTGTGCATATCATTAAACTAATACTTTGTTGTTTGTGCACACTCTTAAACTAATACATTGTAGAAGCACCTTTTGATTTAATTACAACATTCAGTCTTCTTGGGTACACACCTGCCATCGATTAAAGAGACTCTGATTAACCCCAAATAAAGTTCAGCTGTCCTAGTAGGATTTTCCTGACATTTACTCAGTTGCCTGCTACAGCAAAAGCCATGGTTCACAGAGAGCTTACAAAGCATCAAAGGGATCTTATTGTTGAAAGGTATCAGTCAGGAGAAGGGTACAAAAAAGCATTGGATATACCATGGAACACGGTGAAGACAGTCATCAAAAAGTAGAAAATATATGGGATAACAGTGACATTGCAAAAAACTGGACTTTCCTCCAAAATTCATGAAAAGACAAGACAAAAAGTGGTCAGGTAGGCTGCCAAGAGACCTACAGCAACATTGAAGGAGGTGCAGGAATTTCTGGCAAGTACTGGTTATGTACTACATGTGACAACAATCTCCTGTATTCTCTATATGTCTGGACTATGGGATAGGGTTGCAAGATGGAAGCTTTTTCTTATACAGAAAAACATCTATGCCCAGCTAAAATTTGCAAAACAATACATTAAGTCTCCCAAAAGCATGTGGGAAAATGTGTTATGGTCTGAAGAGACTAAGGTTGAACTCTTTAGCCACAATTCCAAAAGGTACGTTTGGCGCAAAAACAATTTGCATCACCAAAAGAACACCATCCCCATGGTGAAGCATGTTGGTGGCAGTATCATGCTTTGGGGTTGGTTTTTTTTCAGTTGGAACTGGGGCTTTAGTCAAGGTGGAGGGAATTATGAACAGTTCCAAATACTAGTCACTTTTGGCCCACAACCTTCAGGCGCCTGCTAGAAAGCTGAAGATGAAGAGGAATTTCACCTTTCAACACAACAATGACACCAATCATACACCCAAATCAACAAAAGAATGGCTTGACCAGAAGAAAATTAAAGTTTTGGAATGGCCCAGCCAAAGCCCAGAGCCTAATTCCAATAGAAAATCTGTGGGGTGAACTGAAGAGGGCTGTGCACAAGAGATGCTCTCGCAATCTGACAGATTTGGAGTGTTTTTGCAAGGAAGACTGGGCAAATATTGCCAAGTCAAGATATGACATGCTGACAGACTTCTACCCAAGAAGACTGAATGCTCTAATTAAATCAAAAGCTGCTTCAACAAAGTATTAGTTTCAGGGCGTGCACACCAAAAAAGTATTAGTTTAAGGGTGTGCACACTTAAGCAACCAGCATATTGTATGTTTTTTTATTTTTTATATTTTTCCCGTAACATATTTGTTTATTTTTAATTGAATTGTACAGGTTATAGGTCACATTAAAGGTGGGAAAAGTTTTGAAATTATGTATTGTGATCTCATTTTTTTATATCACAAGAACCTGCCATTTTAACAGGGGTGTGTAAACTTTTTATATCCACTGTATAATCTACCCAGTCATTTTCAATCCAACATTGCATAGCTCATTTAAGTCATGCATTCCTTTAAACCTCATTCTTCCCCTGTATGTATTGTTCCCACAATTCCCTTTTTTCCTATGTAGTTTGCACCTACCTTTTTCTTAAGATCTCGGTTCCAGTTGTTTTATCTGTTACTGTATTCACTAGGAGCTGTTGTCTTGTACTAATGATGTCTGTGGAAAATATTGGTGACCGTATGCACTGTTTGCTTTGAAAAGATCTGTATGAAAGAATATTGTGACAGTGAATTGAACTCTAGATCAATTGTTGTGCATAGAATGGATTTTGTTTCTGTTATTACCTATGTTTTGCTGCAAGAAAGTCCTTTTTTCTTTATCCTTGTAAATAATCCGTGTTTAAAAACTGAACATCTGTTTCAATGGAACAGTTTTATTACTGTAATTAATGTTAAATGCCACACTATCTACAATTCTGTTCTATGTCCATATCTTACATTCAAAATCTGAATAACATCACAGGAATATTTTTGACAGATCCTAGCAAGATACCTTTAACACTTTTATGTGTAAACTGTACCCATCTCACAATTAAATGCAGACTGTCAATTTTAATTACTTAAAACTTCTTAAAGATATGTGGAGGGTACTTAAATATAGTTCTACAAATTATCCTTTAATAGTTGACACAGTGGTGTGTTATGTGTACTTTGGCACTTGTCATTTATCAAATCTATGCAACCCACATACTTTTTTGTATCACTCATAAATGCACATGTTCTTTTTCATTTACCTTCCTGGTTGCTTTAACTATATACTTACCTACCAGATTGTTTTAAATTATATTTGTTCAGTAAAGCAATATGTGTATCTTTTTAATGTATGCGGTCTTGAGCATTTTTCCAGCAACATGTAAAACCATTTGCTAATAATAATGAAAAATTACCCATTTCAGAACAATTCAATCATAAAAGACCACTGAAACTGCTGTCATTATAATGTGCCAATGTCCATACGCATAATTTTGCCTGTGTACCCCTCAAATGTCCAGTTGTGATAATAAAATGGCCACAGTGCAGTATTCCAACTTGTTTTACAAACATATACACAAGAACTGCAAAGCCAAACTAATGAATAATCCTGCTACTATGATCATGTTTAGCAGTCATTCCCATCCATAATAATCCCACATGTTGAGCAACTATAACCTCAGTGTTGATTATGTGTACCTCAGACGTCCAATTGTGGTACAAATAAACAAGTATGGACACAATAACGTACTTCAGTTTTGTTTCACGCAAACAGTACTCAAGGACTAAAGTATGCAACTTATTTCACACAAATGCACATTAGTCTTGCAAAACCAGATTGTTTAAACATAGCAAATAACAAGTGGATAAGCTACTTTCATTTACAAACAGCCCCCATTTCCCACTCTGCAGTTGTAGCCACTTTGCTGTGATAAAAATAACACCTCTCAACCTAAAAGAGTAATGAAGGACAAAGCCCCTAATTAGGGACAGATTTTAAATATAAGATTTTAGGAACTACAAGACACCCATACCACCTTACTAATATGTGGTAACCTTAACTCTGACAGGGTGCCTAAACCCAGCCCCAACTTTACACCTTAATTTAGGAAAAATCCTCTCAGTTATGATACTACCACACAAAGCACTCAGATTCACATTATATACAACAGCACAGGTGCAGAATGCTAAATGTATACCCTAGTGAAGCCCTTACATTAATCATAACCCACAAGCACTCACACATGCACTCCCACCACCTAATGCTGCTATATCAGAAAGTTTTGGCCTGAATAATGCAAACCCACACTAACATTAGCGGCAAGTACTCAATCTTCTGCCTTTTGCAATTTTAAGCTCACATCAGAGACTGTTTTGGAGAAAATTTTCAAGCACTTCACTCTGTCAATTAAATGACTATTCAACAGAGTGAAGTGCACTGATATCATGGGTATATACATTATTCTTGCAATTAGCACAATTTTCTATAAGTTGAAGTGCTTGCTGCTTCTTATAAAATTTAAGTGTTTGTTATATAAAGATAATGTTTTACTCTGTGCAGTGAGGAAAATGGATACAAATGGTGTCAGTTTATTGCTGGTCTCCAAGCATAACAAATAAAGTATTTAAATAAATTAATCAGCTAAGGTCTCATTACTTACATCTTTAGCCAAACTAGTTGAAAAACTGGACACAGGAGTACCATTTCTCTCCTTGTCCTTTGTAGTACCAGGAGTGTAATATTTGAGATTTGAACAGACTACCAAAATCTGCTGCACCATCTAAAGCATCAAAAGCAAACTAATGTAATCAAGTGCTTGAGTCTTCAATGACCTGCAAATGACTAGTGTCTGAACTTCAGCTATCAGATGTCTGCTCTCTGTGAGAATAAGCCAGCACATAGATTCATAGGTTCATAGGTAGTTACTAGGCTATTGGCCCTTGGGCCTATATAAGCCTAGGCAAAAAGGTACCCCGGCTTTCACCACCCAAGAAAATTATTTTCCTGTGCCCCTGTTGAACAGAGCCCCAGAGGTGATCCCTGGGGTGAATTTCCTATTTCCCATCCAATCATCAAAATTTTTCTTGAAGAGTGCTAATGAGGAGCTTTGTTTGATATAGATAGGTAGTTTGTTCCAGAGTATGGGAAGTCTCTGGGACAGGAATCTATCCCTACAGCATGTTATGTTTATTGTGGTGACAAGGTTTAGGTCCCTAGAGCATGTAGGTCAGAGGGATTGGGATTTATTTAAGTGGAGCATGTCCAACAGCTGTGGGTTTGACATAGCTTTGTATGTTAGGCAGAGATCACCTCTGAGTAGGCGATATGCGACGGAGTAAAGCTGTAGTTTTTTGAGACGGTCTGCATAGGGCATCTGTTTGAGGTTGGTAATCCTCTTTATAAGGTATTTCTGTGGCCTTTCCAGTAGCTGTAGATGCCTTGTGAGGTACATACCAAAAGAGGCGTTGTACTCTATAATGGGTCTAATGAGTGCCGAGTAGAGAGGAACAGTGATCTCTTTTTTCCTGGATGAGAAACCTTTTGTGATGAGGTATGCCACATAGAAGGATTTCCTGACTACTGTGGTGATGTGATTATCAAAGGAGATACTACTGTCCACCTGCATCCCAAGGTCTCTTATCACACTTTCGGTGTTACGTAGACTACCACCTATGTGGTAGCTCAAGGGTACAGAGTTTTTACCAAAGGGGATAACAATGCACTATTTAGCATTGAGCTTGAGGCCATGGCTTTGACACCAGGCATCTGTCTCAGTGAGGCCCTTTTGTAGGATGTCCACATCGTTAGGAGTTTTGATTATGGCTCCTAGTTTGCAGTCAGCTGTGAACTTCGTTAGCCAAAGACATTCTGTGTTAGCCTGTACTTCAGAAAGGTAGATACCAAACAGGAGAGGACCCAGGACTGAACCCTGTGGTACTCCACTTGTCACTGGTCTGAAGTTGGATTTGGAGTCTGCTACTTTCACAGTGTGGGTTCTGTCAGTGAGCCAGTTGGCAACCCATCTTGTGACATAGGGATTTATACCAAGTTTAGTGAGTTTATCTATAATTCCAGAGTGGGGGGATGGTGTCAAAAGCCTTGGCAATATCTAGATAGGCTGTGTGAACCACCTTACCCTCGTCTATGGCTTTGGTGACTGCTTCAAATAAGTCTATTAGGTTTAGGAGACATGATCTGCCTTTTACAAACCTGAACTGGGTGGGGTCCAGAGTTTGGAGATTACCAATGTCTTTGTTTATAAGTTCCATGATGATACGTTCCATGGCCTTGCAGACCAAGCTCATTAGGCTAATGGGGGGTAGTTCCTGGGGTCCGTGGTGGCTCTCCCCTTTGTGGAGTGGGATAACCATCGCTGTGCACCATTCAGTGGGCACAAAGCCTGACATGAGGCTATGATTGAATATGGTGCTTAGGTGGGGTGCCAGTTCATTCTGTAGTTCATGTAGAATGCAGCCTGGGATGTTGCCAGGTCCCATGGATGCTGTGTTCTTCACTTTGGAGAGTGTGGTTTTTACCTCTGCAGCCGTGATTACAGGAACTTTGCATTATTCCAGTCTAGAGATGGGCCCTTTATGGGGTGAGAGAGGGGTAAAGTTAGCACTGAACCTATTTGCCAGGATATTGGCAATATCAGTTGGTTCTGTAAATTTAGTGCCATTATGCTGTAACTCAGAGCAGATCTGAGTGTTGCCATTGAGATTCTTGACATAGCTATTAGAATGCTTTGTGGTTGTCTTTAGAATCAGTGGTGATTTTGTTTTCGTAACTAGCTTTGGAGGACTTTATGTGGGATCTCAGCTTCTTACTGAGGCTGACCAGGGAGTTCCTCCAATCATAGGATTTTTATTCTTTTTTGCAGCAGTTTCTTTCTTCTGTTGTAGAGTTTGTTTATGGCAGGAGTCCACCAGATTGGCTTCTTTTTTTTTGGAGGGTAGCATCTTGGTTCTGCTAGGGATAGCACGATCCATGCACCCGTGTAAGTGCTTATAAAGTGCATTTGTGTAGAATTCAGCAGTCGTACCTCTATTGTCCATCTGCATGGGTGTCGTGAAGTTTGCCACTTCTGTCTTAAGAAGCGTGAAGTTGGCTTTGGAGAAATTTTTTACAGTGGTTTCCCTAATGGGGGGTGGGGGCAGGATGTGGATGTCTAGGGTGATTAGCTTGTGGTCAGATCTGACCAACGAGGAATTGACCCCTGGTGTGGAACACCGGTTGCCCATGTTGTTAATGACCAGGTCTAGGATATTGCTGCCCCTGGTTGGGGTGTGGGTAAGTTGATCCAAGGCATTGGAATTTATGAATTCCAGAAAATGGTGAGCAAAAGAGTTGGTACATGAGTAGTTTTCCCAGTTAATGGTGGGGTGGTTGTATTCGCCCATTATGAGAGTGTTGGGTTGTACCCTAATATTTTCAAGTGTGTCATGAAATGAGGAGTGGGAATCCTGGGGCATGGTGGGGGATCTGTAACAAGTTACATTTTGGATTGCGGTCTTGCCCAGAGTTAGTTGCACTTGGACAATCTCAGATGCATTATGCTGCGCAACTAGCCTGGAGGTGTTGATATCCTTAATGAATATGGACACACCTCTGCCTTTAGTGTTTCGGTCCAGGTTAGGTGGCCGAAACGGGTGGTATGAATTATAGCCTGGTAATGCAGGGGTGCTCTCTTGAGCCTTGAACTAGGTCTCTATCACTGCACAGATGTCAATGTTCTCCATTTTAAGGAGTGCCTCGAGTGAATGCATTTTGAGGTTTAGACTTCTAGCATTGAATATCATTACCCTCAGATTTTGCTTGCTTCTAACTGTTACAGCAGTGAATTTGTCATTTGAACCTTGCCTAAAAAAGGCACTATATGGGTGGCAATAGCCTTAGCCAGTATCCGGAATCTCAAGGGCAACAGGTGCAGGCCATCTCTGGCAAAGCATCATGGTCTATTGATCATGTCATCCCATGCATACAGATACTGGATCCCCTTAGAATGACACCAGAAGCTTAGCCAATTGTTGAAGTCAATTATTTTGTCCTTGTAGTGTGGCATCATTCTGGGTGATGGCAGTATGCTACTCAGGGCTAGGGTCATACCTGCCTGGGCTACAAAATCGGAGAGCTTCTCAATGTCTCTTTTCATGTAGTCCAGGGAGGTACATCTCAGGTCATTCACACCAACATGGACAATGACAGAGTCATATTTGTACATGTTGTGGAGTGACCTGAGTGCATGCATTATGTGGTGGATCCTGGCACCCAACAGGCAGCTGACAGTAACTTTCTCCTTGTTTAGCCTGGTAAGTGGAACATCAGTTTGCCTGACTATAGAGTCGCCTATGACTAGAGTGTTGGGTATTTTGTTATGCCTTATGGGCTGTGGTTGAGTGGTACACTGAGTTTGTGGGCTATGTGTCATTTGGGTTGTGTTGGGGGTGGAGGTTGCTTGCGTTTCTGCTTTGGAGGTCTCTGTTGCTTGAGCAGATTTTTATTGAGAGTCTCCATGAATGTAGGTGTGTGTTTTGTGTTTCTATGTGTCTGTTTTGATGGTGTAGGTTTTGAGGGACTATGTGACGAGTGTGGTGTGGTGCAAATGTTTACATTCTCCTCTTGACTGTCCAGTCCAGTCTTGGGTGAAGAGAGCTTTGCTTCCAGTTTGGCTATATAAGTGCATCTCTCACAGGTTGTAGTGCTGGGTGGTAGGAGTAGAGGGTTGTTTGTGTACATGAGACAATTGCTGCATTGCCCCAAGATGCCCAGATTCATCAGGTTTTCAGGAGAAAACACCAGGAGCTGACCCTTAGAAATGCCTGGATAGGTGCTTATTTATTAAGTGCTAAAAACTGTTTTCCTCTAGACAAGTGAGGAAAGTTGAGTGCGGTAGCAATTTGTAGCTTATTTAGTGCTTACAATGAGTTATGAACAAGTGCTGAGCTCAAAGAAACAGATTTGAGTGCTAACACTAAAAAACTGGCTAGTTTTAAGGGAAAATTTAAGGAGCAGACTTTATGGCATTGGGAATAGTTTAACCCTAGCTAAGCGGCGATGCATAAAGTGTATTTTTTTATATAATAGTAGCAAATGAGCAAACTGATTTAAACAAATTAACCAATTAACCAATAAAAAGCTAAAAACTGAGCCCCGTTCCAGCAGTCTTCAATCAGACAAGTTCTAACTGCACACTCCTGCCACTAGGGTGCAGGGGAACCTTCTCCAAAAAAAGATGGTTTGGATTAGTGCTCATGTTATACAACCAAAGCTAGATTCAGCAGGTCTGAATTTAGTCTATGATTATATGTTCAAGTAAGCAGGCACAATAAGCCTTTAACCAGAAACTCCAAGCTCAGAAGGGCAGACTCTACCCTCTCCTCCCACAAGAGTGCAGACCACACCTTCTTAATGTAAAATAACTGGCCCGAAGCCCATGTGCTTAAACCAGAACTAATACACTTTCAGAATAACAGACACTAAGTCTTCAAGCAGCAACTCCCAACTTAGAAGGATATAAACTACCTGTCCTGCCACAACAGTGCAAACCACAAACCTTCTTAATGTAAAACAACTGGTCTGAAGCCCAAGTGCTTCAAACAAAGGCTTAGAATAACAGTTACAATTTAATCAGGCTACTACTAAACAGTAATAAATGGAGCAGAATAAATGCAATTAAGTACTTTTAAGAACAAGCAGCAAAAGCAAAATAAAATAATAAAGTAGGAAGAAACACAAATACAGTAAAAGCAGATGAATAAAGTGCAATTTTTATATAACAATAGAAAACAAGCAAACTGATTTAAAAAAATTAACCAATTAACCAGTAAAAAAGATCAAAACTGAGCCCTGTTCCAGCAGTCTTCAATCAGACAAGTTCTAACTGCACACTCCTACCACTAGGGTGCAAGGAAACCTTCTCCAAAAAAGATGGCCTGGATTAGTGCTCAAGTTATACAAACAAAGCTAGATTCAGGATGTCTGAATCTAGTCTATGCTACAGCAAACAAGGCACATCAATTCCAGAAAGAAACAGTTCAAATAAGCAGGCACAATAAACCTTTAACCAGAAATTCCCAGCTCAGAAGGGCAGAATCTAGCCTCTCCTCTCACAAGAGTGCAGACCACAATCCTTCTTAATGAAAAATAACTGGCCCGAAGCCCAAGTGCTTTAACCAGAACTAATACACTTTTAGAATAACAGACACTGAGCCTTCAATCAGCAATTCCCAACTTAGAAGGATGTAAGCTACCTGTCCTGCCACAACAGTGCAGACCACAAACCTTCTTAATGTTAAACAAGTGGTCTGGAGCCCAAGTGCTTAAACCAAAAGGCTTAGAATAACAGTTACAATTTAATCAGACTACTACCAAGTAGTAATAAATGAAGCTGAATAAATACAACTGATTACTTTTAAGAAGATGCAAAAGTAAAATAAAGTGCATTTTTTTAATTTGCTTGATGGCAGGAGACAGTATGCTAGTATAATCTGCACTTTTGTTGCATTTAATTTTCTAACTCCACTTCAACCCTTCCTTCCTCTTCTCCTGTTCTTCACCCGTCTCATTCCTTCTTGAATGCATTTGTGTAATTCCTCTCCGGTACCATTCTTACTCCATTTCATAACTCCATAACCCTCTTTTATGAGGAACTGTTTTCAGAGAAAAAGTAAACGTGTTAGTCCCAATAATTTCCTGCCAATGTCCTATCTTTCCCCCTCTATGTTTCCTGCGCAAGATGACATCTTCACAACTCCCTGTCATGATCAATCCTTTCCTTTCTTTTCTGGTTCTAGTAAGAAAGTATCCAGCTCCTCCAGCATCTGGTCATATCTTTCCCCCTCCATCATAAGCACCTTTATGATGGCTTTCCTCTGAAGTCTTTCCAACAACAGTTTGATATCCATCTGCTGGCTATGTCCTTCAGGAAAGTATACAATACTCAAGTTGTGGTCTTACTCGGGTTAAATACAGCTGAAGCATTACCTCTTAGATTCTGGTGTCTGTAGTCCTGAGGATACTCTCAGTACTATGTTGCTGCTACCGCTACCATCTCATTCTGCTCCCTGCGGTTCTGTCAATCTGTGACCAGCACCCCTAGATCTTTATCCTGCTCTGATGCATCAGTTCCAGTCCTTATTCAGCTGACACTTCATACCATGGTGGTTGCAACCCATATCCAGTACTCTGCATTTGCCTGCACTGAACCTTACCTGCTACCTTTTTGGCCACTTTGTCAACCTTTCCAAATTCTCCCTAAGACACTTTCCTCTCCCTCCTCTTCTTTTGTTGCACTGATATTTGTCTAATCAGTTTTAAGGTTTATCCTATTTTCTTTTTCAAGTATCCCTAAACAAGCTAAGCAAAGGATAATGGACCGAGGACTGATTTCTGAGGTACTCTCTTGTCACCCTCCTTTCTGATATCTTCCCTTTTACTATAACCCCATGTCTCCTGCTGCTCACCATGTACCAGTCTATTTCCACAAGTCTTGGTTCTACCCACCAATTCATCTTGTTCTTATATCTACCTGTGTATTATTCAATTAATGGCCTTGCTGAATCCAAGTATACCACTTCTGCTAGTAATACTCTATTATATTCATCCATAATGTAATCACAAAACTAAATCAGGGTTTATTGTCAGCTCCTGTGTCTATGAACCTATGCTGGTTGTTTCCCTGCAGATTGTTTCATCAAGCAAAGCAGCAATCTGTCCCATCAGGATTCTCTCCATGACTGACTGCCACTGTCTTTAAACTAAGATGCTTGGGAGGTTCCTGGATTTGTCCTGCTCTTCACCCCCTTGCTGTCCTCCATACTTGGGCATTTCTGCACTGGTAGTTGTCTATGCCTGTCAGGAGATCTGCAAACACACTGGCCAGATTCCCAAGGACACTGAAAGGTAACCTATCTTGTCCTTAACATTATCCTCCATAAGGGCAGCCTTTTTCCTATCCATTTCTTCTTCCCTCTCTGCTCTTCTCTCCACTTTGCCCTGCTTCATTTATAGCATGCCACCCCCTCTTACTTTCCTTTGCAAACATTTCAGTAAAGTATTCATTCAGTACCTGTTTTTTGCCCATCTTCTGTGATCTCTACCATCTTTGCTTAGCCTGAACAGCTATGTCCCTTCTTTTCTGCTGTATACATAGAAAAGCATTTCCCCTTCTCTGATCCCTTCTACTAGTTCCTTTTCATTTGCACTGCCCTCATCACCTTTTGGTCTTTCTACTGTGCCTTCTCTACCTTACAAAGCATACTTTTCTATCTCTCCTTTACCCAATATTTTGTCTTAATTGCTATGTAGCCAGATTAACCATATCTCCCTTTACCTTTTTTTGTCTCTTCCTGAGACCATTGTCCATAACTGTGAGTGCTTTGTCTATCATCCATTTCCGTAGCTTGTTTACTTCTTCAATTTCATCACAAATTCCTAACTCATTCTTGACCATGTCCCCAACTCATCATAATTCAGTCCAATAAAATTGCAAATCATTGCTTCATCTTAGTATTTGTATAATCCCCCATCTGAACCACACAGTGGCATGATATATATTAGGTAAATTTGTCTCTATATGGATATATCCGATCCTACCCTAGACCAAATCTAGAATCCTGCCCTTTCTGATACAGCCTTACTTCAGCTGGTTGAATCCCTCTTGGTCCAAGACCTTAAAGCAACTTTCATTTTCCCATGCTGCTCATAATCTCCTTGTTTTGCCCTGGCAGATTCAGGTTTTCTTGACTTGATGCCTGGCCCCCATCATCAAGTCCCTGAATTCCTACAATACAAAAGTATGAAATTAAGGAGAGTGTGTAGAAAAGCTTCCAGAGCCACCACAACTTACTAAAAGATATAAAATACTGCAAAATTAAGATGGGTACTTTTATTCTGGGTTCCACTATAACCTCTAGAAGCATTCTGGTGTAAGTGCTTATTGACAAATCTTCATTGTTTCAAGATCTAGATTTCATTCTTTCAAAGCTTAGACTCTGATCTTTAGTTTAGGCCTTCAAATAATCCACTTGCTTCAAATATAGGGCGAGATATCCTTCCCCCAATGAAGCAACCCATTCAATCTTAAAGGGCGCCAAGGGAGTCAAGGTTTTCAAATGCAGTTGTAGAGAATTCTACTACCAGCTCTGAAATGAAAAGTAATACCAAAGAAGTTAGAATTCGTTATGAAATCAGAATTCATCTGCTTGCTTTCCTAGAATGAAAGTATAGAGAGGAAAATGAAATCCCCATTGCAGCTCCATAGATATAATTGAGATTACTTTTATATATCAAATTAAGTCCCTTCTTTCAAGTCTGTAGTTGATTGTAAACAAAAAAAAAAATTGTTAATCTATCCCTATCACACACATGCTTCACTGCATAAATCTATGGATTCTATCCAACCTCTTTGCAGCTTTCTTATTATAAATCCAAATGGCTACTCCATAATTCAAGACTGGCCTTCTAATAGATTTGTAAATGAGAAAAATACTGAAACGTCCCTGCTGTTGTTGGTCCCTTGTGTTGTTTTTATTGTATAATAACATTTCTAAATAACATTGTTCATGTGTGGATCAAATGAAATATTATAAGTACTCCTAGGTAAGGTCCCTACCTCTTCTAGAATATGATCACCAGCTACACAATGGTAACAATTATTTGATTTACCAAAGTGTATTACTTTTTTGGCATTAATTTCCATATTGTTCAATTTAGCCCAATGAATAAGTTGGTCTAACACATTCTGCAGTTTAAATTGACTGTTTAACTATAGCTCCTATTTTCTTGTCATCTACAGACTTGCTGGAAGCAATGTCTTTTACCACTGGATACCCAGACATCAAAATAATAAATAATGTGGGACCAGGTAAAGACCCCTAGGGAATGCCTGAATTGTTTTATTAACTATTTCATTAACTATTATCTGTTTTAATTTTGCTACTCCTGTTCTCAAGCCAATTAGCTATTCAATTCCCTATAAACCTAGTCACCTTGTATTTGGACAAAAGGCTCATAATTCCATTGTGAAGGATGTTGTCAAACTCCTTAGCCAAAACAAGGTAAACTGCTGTTTGTGTAAAATAGGAGAAAAACTGCTGTCTGTTTCATTCCTGGTGGTGGTTTTACAGATTTGGAGCTGGATCCTGGGTTTACTTCATTCATTTATTTGTTTTATCTATCCTGGGATTTGATCCTACTTGCAAGGGAAATTCAAAAAATAAGGGGAGAGTAGGATTGTGGATGCAGATCCTTAAGCAGAATAACAACAACCATATGAAATATGGTTCATAAAGTTCATAAAGTAGTAGAAAGTATTCTAAAAACTAAGCCAACAAGAAAATGGAGAAAGGAGCTTTGGTCAGTAGGGATGAGTACAGTTAGGGGTAAAGAGAATATGCAAGAGAGGGCTGGAATTTACAGGGAAACTGGCAAAGAAACCAAGAGAAAAGGATAGGGGAATCTTATGTGAAATACCTGCTCTGGTAGAGTGTTTGATAGAATCTAGAACAGAAACTGCTATTAAAAAAGGATAACTAGAAGGGCATATAAAATATTACATGATAACTATAGGACTCAATCAGAGGAGATTAGAAAAGATTGGGAAGAGAGACTGGATAAGCAATTCACAAGAAAACAATGGGAGGATTTTAAGTGTAGCTCACAAATATGTAACTAAGTCTAGAAGATTTAGGATTTTTGCTTACTAGTGTTTGCATAGGTATTTTTATATCACAAGCAGACTCCAAATATATTTTTCCTCAGGTAGATACCAAATGTTGGAGGTGTGACGAAGAAGAAAGATAACTGGGAACATATGTTTTAGGAGTGTAATGTGTTGGCAGACTTTGTAAATTCCCTACAGAGTACTCCGTAGAAAATATTGGATGAACAAATGAGTGTAACTAAGGAAATGATTTTCAGAGCTAGGATACAGGATCTGAATTGTCTAGACACAGTAAGGCCTTAAGTCTAGATCTGGTGGCTGCCAAAAAAAAGCAATTACTAGAAAATAAAAATCAAAGTCTAAACCAGTTGCATTTGTAGTATTAAATACTGTAACAGAGATTAAAGAGCCGGAAGTGGGATCTTTAGAAAAGGTTCGGAACAAATCACTTACAAAAAAATAGCAATTGTGGGTAGAATATATGCAGAATAATGTTTTAGAGGAGGAATGAGGTTTAAGGGAAGACAATAATTGATCACTTTATGTAATTTTAAGTTCATTATAATTATACAAAAGTATGTGATGTATAATGTTTGCAGCTGAGAATATGTTCATGTGATTTGTTTATATATATATATATATATATATATATATATATATATGGGTCTACTTCATTTGCCCTAACTTCTAGTTGACCGACACCCATTTGCCCGACACCAAATGACCGAAATTTCATTTGACCGACACTTCATTTGGCCGACAAGTATTATTGGCAAGTAAATGGGATATGTCCCCTTCCCCAATGTAGTGCAACCCTGGAGTTAGACTATATAGTTTGGGGGATGGGGAGCACAGCCCCCCACAATGGGAGGTGTGGGGGTGAAGCCCCCCACTTAATTTCATATTATAATGTTTAGTTTTGCTTTAGTAACATGCCCCCCACACCCCCCCCTCTATATATTCTAACTCCAGGATCGCACTGCAGTGGGGAAGGGGGCATATCCCATTTACTTGTCAATAATACTTGGTCAAATGAAGTGTCGGTCAAATTAAATTACGGTCAAATGGGGTCGGGCAAATGGGTGTCGGTCAATCGAAAGTTAGGGCAAATGAAGTAGATCCATATATATATATATATATATATATATATATATATATATATATAGATCTACCTGAGAAAGCCGAAAGCTGAGAACATTGACAATGAAATAACCAACACCAGAACACTGACAATGCAGAAATCTGACAATTCACAATCCCGACAAACCATAACCCCGACAAAACACATCACCAGCATATACAGCCATCTGCAGTCACTCCAGAATCAAAACACAGCAACTAACTAAAAACAAAAGAAAATGAACTTACTTTCGTGAAGCTAACAGGGGAGCTACACCCCCCCTGCACCCACTGTGGGGGGCTTTGCCTCCCACACCCCTAGTAACTTTAATATACCAACTCCGAGATCGCACTTCTTCTTTTGGCTTTTCCCGGTTAGGGGTTGCCACAGCGGATCACCTGTCTGCTCATGATTAGCAGTGGAGTTTTACAGTTTTGAGTAGCCAGCCTGGCACCCAACCTTCCACAGAAGGCACACACTCACACCTAGGGCCAATTTAGAGTGTCCAAACCACCTACAGCATGTCTTTGGGATGTGGGAGGAAACCGGAGCACCCGGAGGAAACCCACATGACCACAGGGAGGACATGCAGACTCCACACAGAAGGCACCCCAGCTGAGGATTGAACCAGAGAACCACTTACTTTGAGGCAGCAACACTAACCGCTGCACCACCGTGGCCCCCCCCTAACTCCGAGATCACACTACAGTGTGGAAATGTTTGCCTTGCTTGTCTGTGTTTTGCATGTCAGGGTTTCCAGTTGTTGGCTATTTCAACTGTCATCCTTCTGGTGTCGTTCATCTCGTTGTCGGTCTTCTGGGTTGTTGGCCTTATCGGGTAGACCTATATATATATATATATATATATATATATATATATATATATATATATATATTTTTTTTTTTTTTTAATAAATGATTGATAAGGTAATTATAGGTCATATATCATCTCCTTCAAATTCAACTGCATCATTGTTTGGGAAACGTCTATGTAAACCAAACTAGTATGCTAATTCTCTGTCAAATATGTTTCACCCTGTCAAAGGAAAAATATACTTTAAAAATGATCAAAACACGGTATGTTCAGGTTAAGGCACTTTAATCTTGCAGCAAGGAGACAAAAACGTGCTATTACAGAGTTTGTCTAACTAGAAACAGGAAATACTTTCATTTTTATACATTCTCTAACAAGACATTGCCTACCAAGCTGACGTAACAAAAATACCAGTCTTTTCATCATCATTTGTTGACCATCAGTCCCATGAATTTCTGCTGATTTAACAATTTTTGTGAGAAACTTCCTGAGAAAAACAACGTGGCCTTGATTACCAGCAGTTAGATACATGTTATGTTACCCTTCAAGGTACTATGGCTAACTCAAGCACAATGCTAACAGTTCATTTCTCTAATAATCCTTTGTCTACTTTATCTCTAAGCTTCTGCAGCTGTACATGTTCTCATGCTTTGAACAGAGCTGATTGTTTAAAATCATTACATTTACAGAATATAGTATTGTTCATTCATTCGTTCCTGACCTAGCAGATAAGCTCCTGCTTCTCAAGTACATTTCCAAAAGGCATAAACATGAATATTGCTGTGCTAGCAATTACTAGGTCAGAGGGCATCTTGCAAGTTTCAGAAAGCATACTACAGTTTTCAAAAAGCATCTTTTTCAGTCTCATATGAAACTCAATTTATATATCACAGTGCATGTAAAATACAATGAAAAACGTGTTAATTCTTTTGACTATTAATTAGCATTTAAGCATACAGACATTAATACATATTTTTCTAACATTTCCCTCCTGTTAATACTTTTTAATTCTATTTTCAAAAAAGAATAAACGGTTTGCTTCTTTTCCTAACCTCTTCCAATCAGGATTTGCAGTTAAGAAAGTCATTCAGTTTAAAACTTTTATGAAAGTGTTTCACATTCTAACAACTCTTCAAATTCAGTACTTTGATACATAGTCTCAGATACTGATATGTCTATGAATTCTTTTATCAATTTCTTCATGCAGGAGGATTCCACAACAAACACAAACTCCTATTAGGAGTAATCCTACCACAATGGCAATCAGTATGTTCATTAGGATGGAACCCCACCCCCCAAATACATTCTGGAAAAAGTCTGTCAGAGGGTTTGGGCCTGGTTTGATCATGGCTGACACTTGCTGAATCACCTCAAGATGATCGTTAATCTCATGCTGATGATCAGGAATAAACGCTCAGCATTCTTCTTTGATTAAAGTACACGTCCCACCCCTCGCCGCTAGGGTGAAGACAAGAGCCATTCAGTTTTGGAGCACTACAGTTCTCATGGCATTCAGTTCATCAGTTATCAGTTCAAGAGCAGAAAAAGTCGCATTACTCATTACTTCAAGAAGTTTGGACAGTTTTCGCAGCTCCCAGATTGATTTAACTGCGCCATATGCAGGTAATATGCCTGCCCACGATATGACAGCATCACTCAAGTCCATGTGCGCAAGTTTGGTTCCCACATCATGGTGGTCTTTCCAGCCTGCTTCGATCTTTCCCACTGGATTCTCAGGTTTCTTAACAGTCTTTTTGGTTACATCTCGGGTGTTTCGAATACTTCCCTGAGGTAAAACTGCAGTGTGTCGTATGGCCGGGACCAGGAATCCCAAAAAACAACTGCCAGACCAATTCTCAGGTAACCATTTATATGCTTTTTTACCACACACAAAATAACAGTCCTCTACTTTAGTTGTTACTTTGTTACGAAATGACTGCCCTGCATGAAACATTTTCCTATCTATTACTGATAACTGTTTAAAAAGTACAGGATTACGTTGTACCTGATCAAGAGTCTTATGCATAGATTTAAGAAATGTGTTATAATCTGTACTACAAGATCCACCTAAATTATTTGCTTTTGTATAACATTATACTGTACAGTGACATTACACTTGCTCCATCCCACTTGGATGGTATCATTTTTGTAAAAACATACAATTCCTTTTTGTGTTACAGGCAAATACAGTGCTACTTTATCATATGCTTTAATAGCAACTGTGTCAAAAACCAGATTTTCCCAGGTCTCATTGACCCCCAGGGGGATAGCAGCCATCAATAAACCCCCGTATGCTGTTGGTATGGCCGTGCAGACCCAGCAGTTCGAAACGTTAAAAGTCTCAGCATACACACGTGTAATTGCCTGATAAGTGTTAAAGTTCGGATGCTAGTCTATGTTTGGCCCATCACACTTAATCAGTTCAACTTTTGTGGCAGGAAAAAGGAGTGGCCACAACAAAAAGAACAATGTGATTAGCATAGCTATCAAAATGATCATGCAAGTTTTCTGAGGTTGCTCAATGTCTCTATTCACTCTATACCTGGCCATTATTTTCTCGTTGTACAACAGTAACAAGGTTTTTGTCCAATTCAAAGTTCTTAACCAGTTTACAGTGTGTCAAATGAATCCAGGAAGCTCGCTCCACGATCTTGACTGCAGTGGGTGTCGACAGTAGTACCTGGTATGGCCCTTCCCACTTCGGAGAACTCCAGTTCTTTTTCTTCACAATCTTCACCCAGACCCAGGTGCCTGGGGCTACTGCTGCTTCCAATTTCGGTTGCTCTTTATCTGAAACAGAATTTAACTGCAAAAGTTTGTTATTCAAAAATCGTCTCATATACCCTGCAAGTGAACTGTCAGCCTCTTGTTCTGCAGACATGAGAGGTTTCTACTGAGGTGTATAATATGTCCTCCCAAACAAAGTTTCAAAAGGAGTCAATCCCTTTGCATTTGGAACAATTCTCATGCTCAACAGTGCCAGAGGCAAACAGTGCACCCAGTTTTTTTGTGTCTCACTCATCAATTTCCTAAGCTAATTCTTCAATACCCCATTATGCCTCTCTACTAATCCTGCAGATTGGGGGTGGTATGCGCAATGATTTTTTAACGATATTCCGAAATAGCGACTAAGTTGTTGCACTGTTTGGTTCACGAAATGTGTACCGTTATCACTATAAATCTTTTCCGGTATGCCAAATCTGGGTATAATTTCTTTAACAAGGACCTTGCAACAATAGCTGCATCTGGATTTTTAGTTGGAAAAGCTTCCACCCATTTGGAAAACATATCTATAATGATAAGGCAATACTTTTTATTCTCACATTTATTCAGTTCTATAAAATCCATACAGATAGTATGGAATGGATACGGTGGTGTAGGGAAACTCCCTTGCTTAGGCTTCAATGCCCCTTGTGCATGATGCTTGTTACAAACATGGCATGCTGCACAAAAATTTTTTGTATAGTTTGTAAATCCATACGTTGTAAACGCTTGATTCACTAACTGTACCATCCCCCCTGTTGAGACATGGCTCTACCCATGGCTCAACAAAGCTGCATATCTAAACAAGTTAGATGGCAGAATTGGTTTCTTTTCCTTGGAGATGTACAGTCCTTTTTCAAGAATTGCTCCTCGTTTTATCCACTTCTGTTTTTCTACATTTGTAGTAAGTGTCTGCATTGTTTTCAACATTTCTAAATCTAAAATCTCAGAGGGTTGTAATTCCTCACTCAAAAGAAAAGCTTCTGAGGCTGCAGCTGCCTGTTTTGCAGCTGTATCAGCCCACGCATTACCTTTTGAAATTCTATCCTGTTGCTTGGTATGAGCTATGCATTTGCAAATAGCTACTTTTTAGGTAACTGAATGGAGACTAATAAATCTAAAATAAATTGCGCATGATTAATTGGTTTACCAGTAGATGTTATCATTCCTCTATTTTTCCAGTGCTGTGCAAAAACATGTACAGTAGAAAAAGCATACTGACTGTCAGTAAAAATATTCAATTTCTTACCTTCTGCTAAGGTGCATGCCCTTGTCAAGGCAATCAATTCTGCTGTTTGTGCAGCTAAGTTGTGTGGTAAAGATTTTGCTTCTAGAGTCTCGGTATCAGAAATGACTGCATACCCCACTAGAGTCTGTCCTGTAGGACCCTTCCTGCATGAGCCGTCCACATAGTATGTCACCTCGGCATCATCCAAGGGAACATCTGTAAGGTCTTGTCTAGGTAATGTCGTTTGCTCAATCTCCTGCAGGCAGAAGTGTGGCTTGCCATCTGCAGGGGTCGGGAGCAAGGTTGACGGATTCAAAGTTGTGCATCGTTCAATTGTCATATGAGGTTGGCTCAACAGTATAGTCATACAGGAAAGATGTCTAGCAGGAGAAAGGTATGCTACTTTTTCTTGCAGTAAAATAATTGCAACTGCATGAGGCACTCTCAATGTGAGAGGGTGGAACAACACTACTGAGGCCGAAGCCTGCACTGCCATTGCAGCTGCAACTACTGCTTGTACACAGTGGGGCAGGGATCGTGCCACTGGGTCTAACTGTGATGAATAGTAAGCTATGGGGTGTTATTTGTCCCCATGTTGCTGTGTCAACACTGATGTCATATAACCTTGCTTACAGTCTACAGTTTGAAAAAATCGCTTATGATAGTTTGGTAATCCTAAAACTAAGGATGATGCTATCAGTTGTTTTAACTTGCAGAAAGCTGCTTCTGCTTCTGGTGTCCACTGTAATAAATCCTGTGCTGCCATTGGCTTTTTGAATATCAAATTAGTCAGTGGAGCAGATTCCAAAGCATAATTTTGTATCCAACTCCGACAAAAGTTAGTAGTTCCCAGGAAGGACATCATTTCCTTCTTGGTAGTTGGTCTAGGTGCTTGTAATATTGCTGTTTTTCTGTCTTCATCTAATATTCTGCCTTCTTTGGATATTACATATCCCAGGTATTTAACTTGCTTTCTCCAAAGCTGTAGTTTACTTTTATTCACCTTGTGTCCTTGAGTTGCTAAGAATTGTAATAATGCTATAGTATCCTCTCTACATTCTTGCTGGGTGGGGGCTGCCAGCAGAATGTTGTCTACGTAAAGTAAAATCTGACTATCTTTCGGTGGGATAAATCCCACCAGGTTGCTTGCCATTTCTTGTGCAAATATTGTTGGACTTTCACAATATCCCTGTGGTAATCTCGTATATGTATACCGTTTCCCCTGAAATGTAAATGCAAACCAATGTTGACTGTCGGGGTGTATCAGTATTGAGAAAAATGCATTACTAATATCTACCACAGAAAAATACTGTTGCTGAGGCTTTAAGTCATTCAATAGAGTGTGCGGATCTGGCACCGTTGGTGCCCTAGGTATAACTGCATTGTTCACAGCTTGCAAATCTTGGACCATACACCACTCCCCGTTTGCTTTCCTAACAGGAAATAAGGGTGTATTACATGGTGAATCGGGTGATTCTATCAAGACTCCTTCCTTGAGTAAGGCTTCTATTATAGGTTTGATCCCTATCTCTGCATCCTTCCTCAAGGGATACTGCCTTTTCTGAGGTCTAAATGCTGATTTTGGCATAATTGTAACTGGTCCTGCTGTTCGAATAAGCCCTACATCTGATTTCCCTGTTGACCAGAGAGTCTCTGGTATGTTTCACAAGGCTTTTTCCTCTTCTACCAATAAGAGTAATACTCAGCTATTCTCACTGGCCTGTGAGTGCACAGCTGGGTGTGTCTGTGTTATCCAGTTTAATTTCTGCTTCTGTACTCCTTGTTCAGAGAGTTCTAATTCTGTCTGTTTTTCTCACCTTGTGACTTTTTCTCCTAAGTCTACCCATTTCAAACTTCTATTTTTGGTTAAGCTAACATGTGGCAATCGATTAGATTTGTAAAGTGCTAAAAATTCCTGGGGCAATGAACAGCTTACTACACTGTTTCCTTCTGTGTCCCAATACAAGTTTCGTAACACTAGCCTGTTTGCATGGTTTTGAAACAATTCCTGTTCATATTCTCTATCAGGTACTGGTCTATTACAGTAATATAGAGTACAATGCAACAAATGTTGTTTGTCAATGTCCAAGGAGGGGGATTTACTGATGGCTACATTCATCAGTTCTTCAGTTACTGCCCCTGGACCAGTCGTAACCAAGTCCTGGCTGTACCAATAATATGCCTCACCCTCCTGTCGCACCACAAAAGTATCCATTTGTCACTGTGCTTCCATACCCTGCATGGTTGGAACTACGGCTATGCCAAATATCTGCATTAAGTCTCTGCCCAAGAGATTTACTGGGCATTTTGCAGAAACCACAATTTTACTTTTCTGGGTCATTCCTGAAACGGGGTCTGTTATTGCTATGTCATGGGAGAGTGGCTACCGATACAGATGTCCATTAGCTGCTTTCACTAGTATATAATCTGGTGATTCTGAATCTTCCGGTAATTTGGAAGTATGTATCAGGGTCCGTGAAGCCCCTGAGTCACACAAAAATTTGACTTCCCTCCCTTCTACTAGAAGCGTAACTTCTGGTTTTGTGTCTGCTAAGTAGAGCTCTAGGCTTAATAATGCTAAGTCCAAAATTTCATTTTCGTCAACATCTACAAATTCATGTACTTCCTCTACCCCTTCTGTCACATCCTCTACCCTTGCTATCACATTTGCATTTGCCTTTTCCCATTTATTCTCATTCAGTGATTTCTGACTATCATATAGTCATTCCTCATCCTCCTTATTTTCTGTAGTCACCTTTTTATTTAGCCTGCAATCCCTTGCTAAATGTCCTTTTTTCCCGCATTTAAAACATTCACCCTTTTTCTTTCTTTCTTCAAAATCTTCTGATCGTTTATCAGATTGTTTGTTTCCCTGGGCATTTTTCTTACCCTTTCTCCCAGTTTGTACTACAAAAACTTCTGACCCATCTTCGGCTGAAAACACTTGGGTTTTCTTCTTCTTTTTACTATTAAAATGTCTTTCTGCATGTCTTGCATATTCAAGTAATGGCTGCAATCTACTTGTTCGATGATTTACCATGTGTTTTGTAATAAAGCTACTGATGGGAGTTATACTACCTTTTAAGAATGCATTCTTTAGCTGGTGCTCATATGGGGAATCATGTGTTTGATCTTCTGGTATCTGCATTCCGCAGTGGTTATTAAAACATTCTAATAATCTAGCATAATATCTATCAACCGTTTCACCTTCTTGTTGAATGCACTGATTAATGCAAGTCCAATCAGCCCTAGGCTTCCATTTTTCAGAGATTCGGTCTGTCAGACCTTTTACTCTGCCATCTAATTCTGCATTAGTATGTGGGAATGGTCTAAGCTCCGTGTCACAGGGATTCCAGTCGCCACTGATCATGTGCCAGTCTGGACCTACAATTTGTCTAACTACTTTTTCTACTTCATCTCCATTCAAATGGTAACTTAATCTCATACTCTGTAAATCTTCTAAAAATTTTCTAAAATTCACTTTTGGATGGGGAATTCCCTCCGTGGCTTTCCGGACATCTTCCGGTGTCCACGGTCTATAAACTAAAAGAGTCGGATCCTGTCCTGCCTGTCTTGCCTGAGGATTTGGTACTTCTATGAGTGGACATATTTCTTCCTCACTCATAGCTCGTGATTTTCTATTTATTTCATATAATTCAATCTCCCCTCTCAAGTTACGTGTTGGAGACCTTGTCCCGATAGGATCCCTGACAGACGGTTTTAGTGCTGTAGAAACAGCTGGGTATAGCGGAGATGGATCGGCTTGTCCACTCGCTTCATATTCTGGTAAGGGAAGCAGAGAGGGTGAAGGAGGGGCCGTCACTATTACCAAGTTATTATCTTCTTTGTCTAAGAACATTGCTTTTGAATTTTTAATCTTTTGTTCCCTGCGATTTGCTTCCTCAAGCCACCTATGTGCCTGAGGAACTCCTAATTGTCGTTGCTTTTTAAATTGACCTTTTGCGTCTGTTTTAAGTTGCCAAACAAGTTTAATAAGTGCAAGTTTATCTAAATTACCATCAAATTTATACTTATTAACCCATTTTGTATAGTACTTAACATTGTCGGCACGCTGCAATTGCATATATTTCGCATCTTCAGTTAGGGGCGGGTCTCGGGAACTTTTCATGCACTGATTTCCCATGTTGCCTCAGCTAAGCTGTAAATTGTTACGTAACCCTTCTTATCACGTGGTACCACAGCGCTACACCTTTTCACAGTTTATCTAGAATAACTGTCTACCTATTCTGTTTCCCTGATCTATGACAAGACAGTAACCTTTTTTGTCCCTGATCTGCACATGCAAATCTTCCTTGACAAAAACAGTTCTGTAACTAGTCCCTGATCTTAAAACAGAAATAAGGTAAGTTCCTCCTTACCTGACCCTTCATGAGTTGATCCACTGGATCGTTGACTCGTCCTCCAATCCCAGATCAGAAACAGTGGCTGGCCTCTTTCGAACGACAATTCAGTCGGAGGTCTTTCAAAATGGAAGAGCCGATTTGGCCTCTTCTCCGTATGGATGCATGCCACCGGGCCCAATTCTGACCTAGGCCTAGACTCCAAACAGAAGGCACCCCAGCTGAGGATTGAACCAAAGAACCACTTACTGTGAGGCAGCAACACTAACCGCTGCACCACCGTGGCCCCCCCTAACTCCGAGATCACACTACAGTGTGGAAATGTTTGCCTTGCTTGTCTGTGTTTTGCATGTCAGGGTTTCCAGTTGTTGGCTATTTCAACTGTCATCCTTCTGGTGTCGTTCATCTCGTTGTCAGTCTTCTGGGTTGTTGGCCTTATCAGGTAGACCTATATATATATATATATATATATATATATATATATATATATATACATATATATATATATATATATATATATATTTTTTTTTTTTTTAATAAATGATTGATAAGGTAATTATAGGTCATATATCATCTCCTTCAAATTCAACTGCATCATTGTTTGGGAAACGTCTATGTAAACCAAACTAGTATGCTAATTCTCTATCAAATATGTTTCACCCTGTCAAAGGAAAAATATACTTTAAAAATGATCAAAACACAGTATGTTCAAGGTTAGGCACTTTAATCTTGCAGCAAGGAGACAAAAACGTGCTATTACAGAGTTTGTCTAACTAGAAACAGGAAATACTTTCATTTTTATACATTCTCTAACAAGACATTGCCTACCAAGCTGACGTAACAAAAATACCAGTCTTTTCATCATCATTTGTTGACCATCAGTCCCATGAATTTCTGCTGATTTAACAATTTTTGTGAGAAACTTCCTGAGAAAAACAACGTGGCCTTGATTACCACCAGTTAGATACATGTTATGTTACCCTTCAAGGTACTATGGCTAACTCAAGCACAATGCTAACAGTTCATTTCCCTAATAATCCTTTGTCTACTTTATCTCTAAGCTTCTGCAGCTGTACATGTTCTCATGCTTCGAACAGAGCTGATTGTTTAAAATCATTACATTTACAGAATATAGTATTGTTCATTCATTCGTTCCTGACCTAGCAGATAAGCTCCTGCTTCTCAAGTACATTTCCAAAAGGCATAAACATGAATATTGCTGTGCTAGCAATTACTAGGTCAGAGGGCAAGTTGCAAGTTTCAGAAAGCATACTACAGTTTTCAAAAAGCATCTTTTTCAGTCTCATATGAAACTCAATTTATATATCACAGTGCATGTAAAATAGAATGAAAAACGTGTTAATTCTTTTGACTATTAATTAGCATTTAAGCATACACACATTAATACATATTTTTCTAACACACCCCTTGGTGTCATTGCTGTGGAATTCATTAAATATATTATACATTATTTTATTTTGGAACTCGAGTGTGCAAGATATTCTGAGTAATAGAGACGAGACTGCATTGGATATGACTCTCTGGCTATTCCTTCTGCAGGCATTTACTGCAAAGATTCCTTGTCTAATCCTGCTCAGATGCTCTGCAGTGTTTTTAAAGAGACATTGGCATTTCTTTTCTGGGTACCAGGAATAGTTTTACAGATAAATAACCACAAAGACCTTTGTGACTATGGTGTTTCTATGAACTCAAGGAAGCATAGGCTGGATTTCCGCCCCATTATGAGGCTTTGCAGGACATATAGCTGGAAATGTAGGAAGTTCTACCTGATGCAACTGAAGTTTTTTTTTGCCTTGGTGGCCTGGTTATGGTCTAGTCACTGGTGGAAGAAGTTAAACTACACACATCAGACTAAATGGTAGAAGTAGCAGTTTGACTTTTGGGAAACAAGGATCTTCCTAAAACCAGCCATGACAGCATTGTGAATGATGTACCTCAGATGTATTTCTATAGCCATTCCTTCAGATTAGAAAGAGGACAGTAAGTTGGAAAAGAGAAGGGAAGCTGCTACAATAGCTAAAACACATGTGGTGAATGAGGTACTTTCAAAAACTAGACTGTTTCAATTAATTGTTTTCTAGGGTTAAGAAATATTTTATGTTTTAAAATTTAAAATGTTAACTAAGGATTCTATTTGGACTTTCTTCTTTTCAGATTGTATTGGTGTATTTGTGCTTATTTGTTACTCAGTTTTAGCAGAAGATTTCATTGCCTCAGAATTAGAATGTACCACTTGGCTCCCATTCAAGTATATTTGTAACAAAGCTCCCCAAGTAATAGACTGTTCCAGTTGGACTGTCTTAGTGAACATAATATTGTGGGCACATTTAACCCTTGTTTGGGTATCTTCTTTATTCATATTACATAACGAACAAGAAAGTACTGCAGGTATGACATCCATGTGGCAACAAGTATATTAAATTATACATTTTTTGGCAAATCTACTTGGGTAGTTGGAAGTTTACTTTCATGCTCCAGTTTGAATGGTGTGGTCCAGATTCCATATTGGCTCCCCTGGCATAGGTCATAGATTGCAAACTATTATTCTTCGCAAAACTACCGGGTTTGCTTTCTTAGCTTTTTGATGTAACAGTTGGGACTTAATGTTTATTTATTTATTTATTTATATTTGTTTACCGGGATAGTGCCCTGATATCAATGGACCATTTGCAGGCACAGCCCAAGTGAATAGGATCATGTAAAAATTCAAAAGCGTATATTTACAGACAAAAGGATATGATAAAAACAGATGTGTGTGTGTGTGTGTGTGTGTGTGTGTGTGTGTGTGTGTGTGTGTGTGTGTGTGTGTGTGTGTGTGTGTGTGTGTATAAATATATATATATATGTACATTTGCAGATGCAAGAATATGCTACAACATTTAGTTCAGAAAGCTGTTAACAATGTCAAAACATGGATGGTAAAATGGAATTATGCTTAGCAGAGCTTTACAGATAAGATGCATAATGACTGAGGTGGCAGATGCTACAGGCATAGCAGTAATCCATTATATAGAATGGTATGAAGACATTAGAAGAGACAAGTGAAAATAGTTGCAAGAAAGTATACCAATGGGAAGAAGGCAGGAAAGGTGAGAGAGGAATGCAGAGGGAAGAGGAGTAGAAAGGAGAAGTGCAAGAGAGAGAGAGAGATACAAAGAAAACAGGAAAGTAGGATAAATGAGAGGCAGTAAGTAAGGGTATGACAAGATGAGGTAAAGAAGGATGAAATAGGGATAAAGGGGTGTGTGACAGAGTTGCAGGGTTCATATGATGTGACCTGCATAAGTGCAGCTGCACTGTGCTTGGATGAAGAGATGTTCCATGTGCTGTTGTCTGAAGTCCAAGTACTTTTGGACATCTTGGATTGAGAATGGAATGGAATCCCACAGTTTAGGTGCTAGGATGTAGAATGCACGGTCAATGCAATAAAGTTTACTTTTTGGAGTTAGTAGGGTGGGTTGAGCTTGAGAGATACATCTGTGAGAGGGGATGGTGTCTTAGTAGAAAAGGCTTTGTGAATTAGTGATTCTAGTAGGAGTTTGGCTCTCAAATGTACTGGGAGCCATTTAGCTTTGAGAGAGTTAGGCAGTGATTGGAAAAACAAATTATTGGGGGAGTTAGTAATGAACATCCATCTGATCTAACACTGTCACAGGCAGTGGGGCCTTAGTTTAACATCTCATTAGAAGGATGGCTATGTTTTGTGTATATCCTGAACACAAAGACACCTTCAATTTTTATTTATTTATTTATTTTACATTTGTTTACCGGGCTAGTCCAACTGGATATATTTCCATTTTCAGCAGAGGCCCGGGGAGAAAAGCTCCACATTTGGGTTAGTACAACAAGTAATTCAATAAAAAAGCAAAAAGAAAAATACAGTGATTAGTAAAAAAAAGTACATACAGAATTAAGGTGAAACAAAAAAATATATGAGAAAGTTTATGCTAGAGAAGACGTATTACTTCTATTTACAGTATAGGAGTAGGGGAGTTAAACTTAGTAGGATATTCAAAGAGAGAAATATATATAAGCAAAAGAAAAAATGTAACCAACTGGAATTTTAATTAACGTGAGACGGAGACTAACAAAGGTATTTGGAGCTAGTTTTTCAGATGGGAGAGAGTCATAAGATTAGTCTGGATTGATGCAAGGGCATAGCCAGAGAGTCTTTAGGTGTTGTTTGAGTTTTTGTTTAAAGAGGAAAGGTGATGTTATAGTACTTAGAGTGGTAGGTAGTGAGTTCCAGTGTTTACCTATGGTGTTAGAGAAAAGTGAATCGCCTGCAATGTTATTGGACTTAGCTAGCTTCACAAGAGGTTTATTAGAGGAGCGCAGTGAATTTAGATTAGAATAGGGAGTTATAAAATCTGAAAGTATGGGGGTATTTTCAGGTTGGTAAAATAACCTGTGTATAAAGGTAAGTTGGGAGACTAGTAGGGTATTGTTCAATTCTAACCAGTTTAGTTGTAATAGATTAAGACAGTGGTGAGTTCTAAATGGATTTCCAGTAGCAAATCTAACAATGCTATTGTATGCATTTGCTAGTTTAGTAAGTTTTTTTTTCTTTAAGTTAGTGTATATGGGAGAGGCATAAAGAAGAGTGGAGATAAGATGAGATTGAGCGAGTGTAATTTTAGCCTGTGGAGATAGAAAGTTTTTAACTCTAAATAAGGAGCCAAGTTTTCTATTTACAGTTTTGATAGTGTTATTAATGTGGTTTTCAAAAGTGAGGTTATTGTCAATTGTAATACCTAAGAGTTTAGTGGTAGAGTCAGGGACTATGTGTGTGCCATTATTAGAGGTAATAGAGAAGTCAGTGAGGGGGGACTTCCTATTAGGTCTGAAAAGCAGGAGTTTGGTTTTGTTGGCATTTAAGAGTAGGCAGCGTTTCAGGAACCATGCCTCAACTATGGTAAATATGTTCTGTGTTAGGGTTTGTAGGTCAGAGGAGGTATTGGCAGAGCAGATGAGAGTTGAGTCGTCTGCATATTGAATGCATGTGGCTTGAGGTATTGCTACATGTAAGTCATTTATGAATAAAGAGAAAAGGAGGACCTAGGATGGAACCTTGTGGTACTCCAAGAGTGACTGGCAGAAGAGATGAAAGTGTGTTATCCCAGAGAACAGCCTGTTGCCTGTAACTAAGGTAGGAGGTAAACCATTGAACCGCATTGGTATCAAGTGAGAGAGATTCAAGGGTTTTTAGGAGCAGATGGTGATTTACCATGTCAAAGGCTTTTGACAGGTCTAACCAGAGAGCAGATGTTAGGATACTATTATTGCGTTTTTTATTGATACACTCCGTAAATGATAAGAGAGCGGTGGTAGTACTATGATATGGCCTAAAGCCATGCTGGCATTTAGCTAGTAAATTGTATTGAGTTAAATGGTGCATCAGCTGATGATGAATGCATTTCTCCATTATTTTTGCAAGGGGAGATAGGAGAGCTATAGGTCTGAAGTTAGAATACTCTTTTGAACTGCCTTCTTTATGTAAAGGGATTATGTGGGAAACTTTCCAGATAGCAGGGATGGTTCCTTCTGTTATGGTTCTATTTATAAGGAGGGATATAGGATAAGCTATTGCTTCAGCTGCTTTTTGAAGGTATTCAGATGGTAACTGATCTGCTGATGGGGTACAGGGTTTGAGTTTTTGGATGAGTTTCAGGATGTAGGAAGTAGAGACAGGTTTTTTTGAAATATGGGGAGATTTTCAGGTAGACTGGTGGGGGGGTGTGATTTGTCTATAGTAAGTTTGTTTGCTAAAGACTTAATGGTGTCTGTGAAAAAGGTGTTAAAGGCATTAGCAGTTTGGTCTGAGGTATACATTTCAGCCCCTGATGGTAAGGGTGTACTAGAGCGGCCTGGGTGTAGGAGAGAATTTAGGGTTGACCAGAACCTCTTGGGGTTGTTGTAGTGAGTTTGTTGTAGTTTACAGTAATAATTCTTTTTATCCAAAAATACAGCTTTTTTAGTGCTATTTCTTAACTGTCTAAAGGTTTGATGGTCAGAAATAGTCTTTGTAGTTCTCCATTTAGCCCAAGATTTATTTCTAAGGAGTATTTTTTGTCTTGTCTCTTTAGACAGCCAGGGGGCAGGTTTAGATTTAACTCTGATGGATCGTATTGGAGCATGTTGGTCAAGGATAGCTAGGAATTTGTTGTTAAAGTACTTAGTAGCATCTTCAAGAGTTAGGGTTTTTAGAGGATTCCAGTTACAAGCTTTTAGTTCATTTTGGAATAATAATGGGTTAAAGTATTTGTTGCCGCGTGAGACTCTGTAGGTAGGAGTATAATTAGTGTCATTTTTTTGTCTAATGATGTAAGTTAAGTAATGATCACTTACGTCATCAGGCAAAGTTCCTACTTTGTAAGTTTGTTGCAGTTTGTTTACTAGGATCCAGTCTAAAATACTTTCTTTGTTATTGGGTTTATTGATTCTTGTGGGATTATTAATTGTCTGAGTGAAGCCATTAAGATTTATATGGGATGAGGGGTTATTCGAATTAACAGAAGACTAATCACAATTAAAGTCACCTAGAATGATAGTTTCTTGTGGGTAGGAAGAAGATATACAACTTAGGATAGTTTCAATTTTAGTGTAGTTATTGTCAGGAGGAAGGTAGATACAGATGATATACAATGATTTTTTGTTGTTTAGTTGAAGTTTAGAAGTAAGGATCTCCGCTTTATCATCATTTAACAGGATGGCAGGTTGAGAAGAGATATTTAATACATTTTTAAATAGAAGCGCTACTCCCCCACCCTTACGTTTTAAGCGGCCCATTCTCAAAATATTGTATCCAGGGGGAAGTATTTCATTGTCTTTAGTACCAGGTTTCAGCCAAGTTTCAGTAAGACAGAGAATATCAAAGGAGTGGGTGTCTAGGAGGGCATGGAGATGGGCAATCTTATTATTAATGCTTCGGATATTCAGATGTCCGATTAGTAAGGCATTAGAAGCAGTTGTTAGTGTAGGTGGGTTAAGGTGTAAAGTATTGTAGGTTGTGTCAGAGAAGTTATTAGATGGTCCTGGGTTAGGGTGGATGTCACCATCACATAGGATTGGTGTTTGTAGTTCAAGTGATGGTTTACATGTAAAGTTGGTTAGATATTTGAGCTTCCTTATGTTAGGATTATTAAAGTTAATGTGTGTATGTCTATGGAATTTGGGTAATAAGTAGTTGGGGGTACTTATAATGTTTGAGTGAGTGTAAGTATGACTAGGATTCTGAAAAGCTGTTTGTCTGTGGCAGGTAGTAAAGTGGAAATAGTTAGCTCTTTCATAAGATGTAAGGAAATAACAAAAGGTTAAGCATAAAGAGCATATGTATAAGATTATTAGGTTATGTACTGTAGTTTTAGATAAAAGAGACATATTGCTATGAGGATATTAAGTCCTAGGAGGTAGGGTGAAAGGTAAGTGTCAGGGATAGTGGGAAGTGATTCAATTAGAATGTAGAGGGATGAGGTATAGTAATTAATGAGTGGTGATAGATAAAGGAAGTTAGGGAGGGACAGGAAATGAGTTGTTGAAATAAGTAGTTAAAGGAGATAGGATGGTTTTGGGAGGGGGTGTGGTTAGGGAAGTATAAGTGTAGGGACACTGGGGGTGGGTGGGATATGGGGGTAGGGTAGGGGAGCGGAGCAGGGCAGAACCAAATCAGTCGATTGTGTGGAGCCAATCAGCCCTTGTAGGCAGCTTATCGCTGAAGTGTAGCAGGCAGATAAAGGAGCACCTTAAAGTAGGAGTTGTAAGAGTAAATATAGGCAATAGTTTGCTGTAAAAGACAAGTTACCTATATTCTGTGACTCAATAGATTGAAAAAATACTGCCTTACAGATCCATTTAGGTGCAAGATAAGGTGAAAATCTCAGCAGATCTGAAAGTGAATCACAGTATTCTGCTGCCCTCTAGTGGCATAAGGGGGGAAAGACCAAAATTATAGGGTACACAGGACAATCTACTTGGTGGGAGATAGGATGGCCTATGTAGGTTAGATAGGTAGGATCCGCAAGTGTGCTGGCCCAGTTCTAACAGGTCTAAGCAAAGTTAAATAAAGTAGAGGGTACTTAAGACACATACATAAAATCAAATTGGTCTAACAGCAATGGCCAGGTTGGGAGTTATATAGAGATGCTTCCAGGTGCTGAATGCTTTGTAATACTGCGTTGAGGCTTCAGAGAGGTTTATTCACTTGAGGGATATCCTACAGCAGTGGGGAACTACCAAATAGTAGTACATGGATTCCAGGGATCAGCACACCATGCGGATAGCTAAGGGACGCTTACACCAGGGAGATGAACTTTCAATTCATGAAGCTCATAAGTATTAAAATTCATGCTATGAAATATAAGTGCCCGGTGTGTCTTCAATGAAGCACTGTGCTACATTGTATTTGATTAGTCTTAATCAACAACGTTTGGTATCTCCTTGCACATTACATCACTTGCTCTTTCTACTAAGTCTCTGCTTTCCTATAATGTCATCTCAGAGTAAAAATTAGAGTAAACAAATGGGCATCACAGAAAGTAGATTAATGATCTGACCCAGCTGCAGCACTGCAATTCCATCACATGGAATGTATAAAAACAGTCTTAAAATTGTCTGCATCAAGTATCATTGTTTCAGAGTTTTTGTGATCAAAGTGGCCTGTTCAGCTACTGCTTACCTCTAAGACCTCTGATCGCAAGCAGTGAAGTGATGCAGGTGGAACCGGCTGCATTGAGAGACTACCCTCCTGTAGAGTGGGCTTTCTAGTCTGTGCAACAGTTGCCAGAAAATGGGCTGCCACTCTCAACAAATTATACTTAAGAATCATGGTCATGACCTTCTGTTCCTGCATAGTACCTGAAGGAACATCCATCATTTTAAGCTTTGTATCTTCTCCCTCCAGTTGATCTCTACATTTCTTGTAAGAGTAGAAACATCAGTCTCCTATGACTTCAAAAGCTCCCACAAATGGTATATCTCTTTGTTATTGCTAATTTAGATATCTTAAGTTACTCATATAATCAGAAAGACACACTGCACAGATCATTTTACATGGCAGGAAATACACCTACAATGATTTTTATTTTATTTTGCAAATTACTTCCAAATAAATGTAAACAGTAAGGGGAGAATTTAATAAAGCCTACACATTTTTTCCATATACGCATCGCAGTGTGTTGCTAACATAGCCGCAAACATTTTTAGATTCAGTAAGCGCTGCTGAGCAGCTTGCACGAATGCGCCAACACAGAAACTTCCATGGCATGCAAATCACCTCATAAGCAGATGAATCACATGTAAATGAGGCAGGTAGAACAATCCAGCAAGCAGACAGAGAGCTCTGCAGACCCCATTTCAGTGTCCATAGTGTACATGGAAAAATTCCGTGTACAGGAATATAGACAGAAAAAAGGAGCTGTGAAAATGTAGATAGATGGAAAGAAATGGCGTACCACATACAGATATGAGCGAAACTATCCTCTGTGTGTCTGACAAATTAATGGAAATAAGTTAAATTCATTTTTTAATAATCTAAGCATTGTTTGCTCAACGTGTCACAGTGCACAAACATGCTTTATAAAAAAATAAAAAAAAATTTGGAAAAAACAAAATTAATATTATGTGACAGAAATATATTACAGGACCCTCGTGGAGTATCTGCAATGGTGCATTGGTGCTGTTGCTAACATGGAAGGGCTTTGAAGCATGTAGTTTCCAGGCTTTGAACACGGATCCATATGCAAATGAGGTGGAGTTAATGAATAGCACAAAGGGGTAATCATGCCTGCATATCCCATTCATGTAGGCAGAGAACCATGTTGTTGTTTAAAGAGGAGGAAGCTGATATCAGGGGAGGGTGTGTCCAATGACTTCTAAGCTTATTTCAGCTTTTTAGCATGGTGCATCGCCATGCTGAGAGTATCCTTATAGGAGGGTGTATGCACTCACCTCCAAGCTTTGTTTAGGTAAGGGAAGCATGTTTCAGCATGTTTGTACTGCGCTCCTCCATGCTGAGCTTGGAAGTCTGGGGGGTATGTACACTGACTGCTAAGCTTTGTGTACCTATGGGGCGTGCTTTTGCATGGCGCTCCGTCATGCTGAATTATCTAAAACCCAGTGACATATTAATTAGTTTTGACTTCTGTTTATCTTAAACTAGGGCCATTAAATGATGTTAATGATATACTAGGCAGGTGGAATGCATCATAGGTAGCCAATCGCACAGTCAGCACCTACAGCAGAGCACTATAAAATATACATACACCCTACAATCTGCTTTCCCCCATACTCTGCACCATTGGAGTACAGACTTGGGAATTTTAACTGAAAGAATGCTAGGGGCTGTTGCAGATCTGCTATATATGTATGAGCTAGAGGCTGAGGGCAGTGCTGATGCTGATGCTGACAATAGGTTTAGACAGAGAAGGAGAAGAGTGTTCAGGTCCAGGGTAACCTTCGAGGAGCTACATGAGCTAGAGATTGTAGAGAGCTACAGGATGGATGGAGCATACTACAAGAACTCACTGAGCTCTGCCACCCTCAACTCAGACCCAGAGCCAACAGAGGGGAACCCATCACAATGGAAATAAATGTATTTATAACCTTTAGCATACTAGCTACAGATACTTTCCAAAGACCAACTGGGGAAATTATGGGGGTCTCACAAGCATCTGCTTCCAGGGTACTCCACCAGTTCATGGATGACATGCTACCACATGCCAGTGAGCACATTTTTTCCCCTCACTCCTGAAATGAGGGCCAGCAATATGCAACACTTCTACCATATAGCACACCACCCTGATATACTGGGTGCCATAGATTGCACTCATGTACACATCAAGTTACCTCCCATGAGGAGGGTAGAATTTATGTCATCCACAAGGGGTACCACTCCATCAACTGCCAGGTCATGCACAATGCCCAGGGCATTGTCATGAATGTGTGTTCTGGCAGCCCTGGCAATTATCACGACTCCTATACCTGCAATGCATCACAGCTGTACCAGATGTTTGCTAGGGGGGACATCCCACATGGCCATTTACTAGGGGATGCTGTCTATGCACTGGAACAGTGGATGATGACACCCATCAGAAATGCACACACACTCACTGAAGAATGCCATACTGAGGCAATGCACAAACTAGGAACATCATAGACCATGTGTTTGGGTTTCTGAAGTCACGGGTCCAGTGCCTCAATATATCTGGTGGAGTCCTGCAGTACTGTCCAGCCACAAGTGCACATATATTCACAGTATGTGCTATGCTACACAATCTGATCCTGCAGAAACAACTGCAGCAGGATCAGCAAAGGGAAGAGATACACAGCCCCCCCACCAGTGCCTAGGTCACCACAGCCACAGTCACAGGAGGACCCGGAGGAGGAACCCTCTGCTGATATCCCTGTAGGCAGACATAAGTGTGCCCAGTATGTCCTGGCTTTGGCTAAGAGACAGCTCATAACACATTCACTGACAACCTAGGGCCCTAGGGATTGACACCTTACTCCTACTCACATACATATAGTAAAATTGTTGATGCCAAACAACCCACACAACTTGTACCTGTCCATATATTGGCTGTGTACTGTTTGCATCACACAGATTCAGCCCTGAACTACAGTCCTGTCAATTGCTGCATTTGCAAGGTAAGTCTCTAACCTACACATTACTTGTAAGGATTACCATAATATGGTATGGTATCTATGGAGCTGCTGCATTTATGCAAGGAAATATAGTGGGCTATGTGGACAGAAGTAAAATCCACATGGGACTACAGATACCCAGTCCAGTAGTATGTGTTCCCAAAAATCACTATGCCTCATGGGGTGAATATTCACTACATCAGTCAAGGGAGATGTTAAACAGTGGGGTCACATGATATTTGGACTACTGTCTATCCCAGCAGATCATGTGCTGTTGTTCCCCCACCCCCAACGTAGCAGTGTTCCCATATAACTGCTTTAACAGTAAGTCAGTAATGGTATATCAGCAGACCAGGCAATCTCAGGGCTGTAACATAGAACTCGATCACACATTGTATGTCACATGTAACGCAGGAATAACAATGTACATAGTTATGCTGTTGATTATGTGATGAATGACTCCACTCTGTCTGGCAGCCTGTGTGGCTCAGTGGACTAGGGACATTAGCATGGGTGATGGTGTTGATCCTCCTAATCTGGAAGTAGGCACATCTTTTGCATGTGAGGTATTATTATGTTGGTGTTTTCACAGACTGTCAGTCTGTGTGTGATGTCACATTATGAACCTCAGTCACATAGCAGACAGATGGGGAATGCTGTTGACATATTGAGTGGCATGCAGTACTGCAGAAACAGGGACAGATGTCAATGTCTGTAACATAATTCTCAACCTCTTAGTGCAAGCAATCTGTTCAAAGTCCAACAAAATGGGAGGATAAAGGCCCACAAATAGGGGCATATGTTAAATACTGCTCTCATAAATTTCAGCAGTTGTTAAAGTAACAGGGTTTTATCAACAAACATTTTTCTGAATGATTTGAAGTCAGAAACTCAAATGTATGTCACTATTTAGTGACTTCAGTCCTAAGTTCATCCAAGTGATTTGCCAGAAAATCACAACAGACCAAAACTATGAGCCAAAACTCTGGATATTCTTTGAAACTCTGGACAACGGTAAGGTATAATCTGTAACACACAAAATCCCAGACTGGAGTACAGGTTGGTGTGGCCTGGAGTCACTTTATAAGTACTGACAGTCACACTGGGCATACCCAAACAGTTAAAATTAGTGCAATTGTCTTTCCCTGTCATCAGACTGACCTGTTATGTATAGATATGTCTATACATATAGACATATATGTATACCTATCTGTCTGTCACTATCTCTTTCTCTCACATACATACATACACATTATATCTATCACTATATAGTGTGTATGTGTGTATATATATATATATATATATATATATATATATATATATATATATATATAGCTATATATATCACAATGACAAATAAAAGTCTACCCATATATCTACATAACACATATACATATCATAAACACACACAACTACATTTATATATACATCCCTGTTAATCACATAAGTATGTGTGTAGATGTCTGTATTGTCCTACATATCCTAATAATGGTGAGTAAATATGCACTATCACACATCCATACTGTTGCTCAAAAGTTCCAAACTAAGGCCACAACAGTACATGATCCACTTACCTACAGACCTCTGTGCCTGTTGGATATCACCACGTAGAGAGACACAGGTGAGTAGGTGGTGTAATGTATAATGTTATCAATGCACGCATGGATAGGGCACATTGTTCTTGCCCACAGGCTTGCTTGTCTAAGTGCAAACAGCCACATATGGCCATACTAGTAACTGTTGACACATAGCTAAGATAATAACAGTTATCCCACTGCTAGGATACTAGATGCAGATAACAGTATGAAGCAATATCACTCTGCAGACCACAGATGCTGTTCAACACAAGCCTAGTTTGTGTAATGCACGAGTACTGTGCCTGCAATCATGTATACAACAGACTCAACCTGTGGCATGTGCAATAAGTACTGTGATCTATAGTGAATAAGACTAGATATGTAGGGGTTCTACTCTCAGTCCAGGCTACTTGGTGTGTATGTATCCCCCTGCAGAACAACTGCCATGCCTTCATGGGCCATCCACCAGCAATGGTTATGAAATTTTTGGCCCAGTAATTTGTTGCTGGCTTCCACACTGCCCCCATCTACAAGGCCTGATGATGCCATCCACCTTAAGACTACAAGCTGACAGTTTAGTATCCAGACTTAAGCTGTGGCATGTGCACTAGATACTGTGATCTATAGTGTGTGAAACTAGATAGGTAGGGGTCCTAATCTCACTCCAGGCTACTTGGTGCATGTGTGTGTCCTGATGATGTAAATATGATCATCTTGGTAACATAGTAATAGGTAGGGTTTTGCAGTACTTTATTTGTAACATGTGATGTGGCCCCCCCAAAGGACTGACCAAAACGAGGCCTGCTGATGTCATCAAGCATATGTCCTGAACTGATAGTACTAGCAGACATGAGGTGTGTTGTGTGCAATATGTACTGTGATCTGTAGTATGTACCATTACATAGGTAAGTGTTGTCATCTACATAGAGCAAACTTGCACTACATGTGTGCCTTGGCATATCCTGTACACAGTGATTGGAAGTGGTGCTAGCCTCCGTGTAGCCATGGTTGTATGTGAGCCTGGTACAGCATTTTACATCATGTTATAGACCCATAGGATGTTTGAACTTCACTGGCATAATGGCCGTACAGCCCTCACAATCATAGACATCTTTATATCCGTAGTTACAGGATCAGCACATATTGCCCCAGTCCAAGACTGATGCAGGATGATCCCCTGTGGTGAGATAATGGTCGCCCAACCAATCATACAGATGGCATGTGGTAAGATGCACTGAGGCAGGGTTCTGTTTTAAGGGTGTATTTAAGTCTGCTAGACACATCTCTCCCACAAGCACATAGTACCAATGTCACATAAAAGGTTAACGTTCTTACAGTGGGCTAGCCATCTACAATGCCTCCTACAGAGAGGCAGCATATGTAATCAAGCAGGGTCAAACATTGCCCAGTATGCAAGGCACAGATCACTGCTGAGTAGTCTATATACCACAGATGACAATGACACTCATTGCAGATTATCCCCATTGAACACATACTGCAGACTGAAGTGACCTTGTGAGGGACCATATTTTTGTATGCAACTGTCAGTACTGCAAGGAAAGGTACATCACCAAATGGCCATTGCACTCAGGTATTGGCATGCTGAGAGAAGAGTACGTGGAGGTTATGAGTATATCACTTACAGGTGACTGTGTCCTCAGCTATGTCATATGATTCCTTCCATACCACTGTAGAGACATGGTGATCTGAGGCACATTAGGTGTAAACCTGTGTGGCCAGGTCTGTGTAGACAATTTGTTCACCCCTGAGTATGTACATCACATGTTGCGAATGATAGGCTACTTACCAGTTACATAGTTCTAACTGATAGAACTGATATTACATATATATTTGCATGGAGTTTATGGCCATTACTATGTCAACAGGCATGTGTTCGCAATACTCTCTTGCAGGATTGTGGTATACCACAGAGACTCTATAAGTGTTCACAATTTGCAGGCATCAGCCAACATTGTTACCCACTGTCAGTCAGTAGTCGCGTATATTGTGGTTGAATGGATTCCAAGCAGTAGAGGACCCAGGATTGTGCCCTGTTGAGAATGCTGACAAATCAGCTATTTGAGGTGGATGTCCCTATGTTGCGTATGTGTGCCAGCAATGGGCCACTTAGTGACCTCTACAATGACAGTATCATGGTTGCCTAAATTGGTGCTTTGTAAATGTTTCCTGAGAGGGGGATATAGTCAGATGGCTTGGCTGAGTCAAAGGGATTCTATGCCCTGATGAACCCTCACCCAGGTCGATGGTGACTGCCTCAGAAATGTCCACCATATGTAGCACTCATGCTCCAATATCACACATGCAAACTGTGTACAGTCAACTGTGTGTAGAACACATATATGTGTGCTGATCAACTCCATGATGAATAACCCTATAAGGATACAGATATGGATACTCAGACAAAGAGGTGTATAATTTATGTCAGTCAGTGTATGCACCACCTCTGTGCAAGGGTATAACAGTTGCTGTTGTCCACTCAGCTGATGTGCAGCCAGTAGTGTTGGTATGATTGCAAAGGTGTCCTAATGGTGTTAGTAATCCTTGTCAGATCACATATGGGATGCAGCCTGGAATGTTAGCATGTGCAATAGATGCTGTGTATCTTCCAGTGAAAGGACAGTTATGAACTGCTCTGTAAATCTGGAAGTTATGGGACAAGTTGTAGGAACGTCATGTGTCACATGTGGTGGAAGTAAGGGCGTGTAGTTGATGCAGACAGTGTGGGTGTACTGGATAGGTATGTGTCCAGACTCATCATATGTGGCATCATGACGTATGAGGTCACCGACAATCTGAGCCTATCCTTTGAGGTCACACATGTAACTACACTGTGCATTGTGGTTCTGCTTTGTGGGGGTGGCTACTTCTGTCACTTACTATGTCTACTCAACATCACAACAACACTATCTGCTTCTTTTAGCTGAGGAGGTAGTGCCTCCATGTTAGGGGGTCACCATCATCCCAACTGTCACACAGCACTGTCCACCTGTTATTGTACAGCCTGCTGATGGCAGTTGTCCACCAATCAGGTTTGCTGAGTCATGATAAGTCTGTGTCCCTCCTGGCACATACAGCCGAGTTCTTGCCGTTGTAATGCTGCTGACATAATCCATGGATGAAGAGCTCTGCATACTTGCCTGTCCCATCTGAAGGGGGAGGTGCACTCACACTATGTCAACCATCCCACAGGAGGTAATAAATGGCTCTCTTGATGGGTCCACTTCAAAACATTGAAATTTCATAATGCTGAACTTGCTAACATTGAGACCATAACATCGAAAATTCAAAACACTAAAAACCCAAAAACAATGAAACTTCAGAACATTGAAACTTAACTTCATAACATTGAAAACTACATTGCACATGTAAATAAGATCCCCTCCGCCTATAACAACACCTAACTAACAAACACACTTTCTACTACATTTTTGCAGTGGGTCAAGCCCTCCTGCACACCCATGTGGGGGGCTCTGCCCCCACAACCTCCCATAAATTAAATATACCAACTTCAAGATCATACTACAGTGGAAAAAAGTTCATTTCTTAACCTCAGTGTATGGTGATCGCCATACAGTGAGGTTAGGAAATTAACCCACATGGGAGGGTGCAGGGTGGCTTGCCCCCCTGCAGAAACATAGTATAATGTGTGCTTGTTAGTTAGGCATTGTTATAGGTGGAGGGGATGTTATTTATATGTGCGTTGTAGTTTTCAGTGTTATGAAGCACACTTTCAATCTTCTGAGTTTTCATTGTTTTGGGGTTTCAGTGTTTTGAGATTTCAATGTTTTGTCTCAATGTTTTGAATTTCAACGTTATGAAATTTTAATGTTTTGAAGTAGACCCATCTTGACATATATGTCTGTATTGTCTGCAAGGGGGGAGTACATGCCAGTAGCTCTAAGGAGACTGATCTGTGGCCAGATCTCATCAGTAGGACTTCACAATGGGGGTGCTGTACTGGTCACCCATATTGGTAAACACATGATGCACTACATCGGTTCCCCATGTGGGCATGTCACACACTGCTGCAGGGCTTTGGAGGTAAAGACCTTGACCATCCTTTGGACAAGTGAGCCGCAGCACGACTAAGCAACACAGTGTGTAAATATTACACTTTCCTAACATGTTTGTCTGTGCCCTGCACAGACTCCTTGCATGACTATCTTACTGCAACATGCTGGAAGTAACTGCAACACTTACTTACATGGATGACAACTTGTATGTAGTGCCAAGCAGTGTCCCCAGATCTCTGAGTCATGTTACCTGAAATGCCATGATAGGAGTTAGCATGGATACTACCACTGACACTGCTGTACACCTAGCGACACTGGACCAAACATGGTTACTTTTGTTCAAGGCCAGATCATGCCTACCAACTGTAACCAGCAGAGCCCATTGACTGTTACACTATGCAATGAATGTTGGATATATGTCTCCATCAACCATGGCCTGATAAGGTGTATGACAATATTAGGCCAGCAGGCCTTGCTGTAAACTATGTACATCATGTACAGAGTGTTATGTCAGCTGGTGGATAAGCAAGTGTCTGACAGTCATACCCTGGGAAGATAGCACTGGGAGACTTGCACTCCAATGATGCCTGTCACTAATGGGGTTCACCATCCTCCATTATTGGCATACCCCATCTAATGATTCCCTCTCTGCAGTCACAGCCACTGTCATTGACCTCTGACTGAGTACATTAGCAGGTAATTGCATATTTGGAGCTGTCACAGACTCCCACACAGAACAAGAGTTATCCAGGATGGCCCAAGACACAGTCAGTTGTACTTTGAGCCACTGACAAAGACTAACTACCTACAACTGCACAATACCACCCTGTGGGAAATCATTCACCCCAGCAAAATATTGTAGTGTCCGCATGCCGCACACAGTTGTCACTACACAGGCATATCATACAACTGCAGCAGCCACACAGGTTCCATGGTACACCAATACACAGCATGTTCCATGAAGGCTGTGTCACAACTATATATGTGTAGTCTGTCTCCTAAATGCTTTGGCGAGGATGTGTATGGCTCCATATAGGGAGGTGTTGGATCCCACTGTGAACCTCCTGCGTATCCATGACAGGGCTAACAAATGTCTCACCTATTCTACACACCTACAACATCATTGTGGTATACATAGTACATGCTGCAGAGACAGGTATGCAACACAGACAGTACACTGTACATGAAACAGGCCCCCCCATGCATGTGAAGCACACATCTGCTGTGACACACCAAGTGCAGATTACAAAATGCAGAACATGACAATCATAGTGGGTGTTGGACAACTGTCTGTACTGGACACAGGATATTTTTAGGTGGGTCATCTCCATCACCACAACTTGTAGATGCATGAATTTCCAAAACCCTGGTGACATTTATCAAGGGTAGCAGACCTATTCACAGATTAGGGATGCACGAGTATACTGAATGCCACCATTGTCCTTGTTAGCCTGTTATACACATATGAACCTATGGAGCTATGCACTTATTGTGCTGTACCATGCTGAAGACATATTTCTGCTGTGCGGACATGCCATCCTGTGCTGCTTTATTGTCACTGTGTATCTGTAGGTTTCCCCAACAGACTTCTGAAACAGAAACATAAACAGGTCCATGACACACCTGTCATTGTGTAACTATACAGCCATTACAACATCGTATGACATAAGGTACACAGAAGTATGTGGCATACTCATGACAAATGCCAGCCTACAGTATCTGTTGTTAACCATTACAAGTGGCATGGCAAAATAACACTGCATTACACAAGTACATGTTAACTAATATAGTCACCCTGTGCATCAGACACATAGCTTCATTTCTCTGCATCAATGGCAAGGATGACAGGGATGTGGCCTGGTATCATCACTTGTACAGGGTGTTGTGATGGGTGCAGGAGGCCTAGGCTAACTCAAACAGTTGACAGCATGTGTGTGAGTCAGGAAGGGAAGCGGATAACATGGACCATAGAAAGGTGCCGTGTGTGTCTGTAGGTGACCTGCATTTAACAGTGGTGTGTAAGTGTGTGCATGAATACAGTCAAGCTCAGTGCTAGCCCTACATGTGTATAGGTTGGATAGCTTTGGACCATACATGATAGAGTTGACAGTTCACCATCTCCAGCCCTGAACATGGGAATTGGCTCTGTCAGGAGATGCACTGACACCTCCATGCCCAAGGTCAGAAGTGGTGCTAGTACCTGATGGTGACTGCTGTCTACTAGGACTGTGTCCCCCATGGGAACACCCAGGACCATGAGCCCACATCCTGCCACATCATGCTAGGGACAGTACACTCCCCTCTGTAGCACTGGATGTACTGCCACTATGTGAGTATGATTGTGCTCAGTCACATGGACTCTCAGCAGATGAGGTTGCTGACCTATGTCTATTAGTCTGATGCTCAACTCCAACCACATGTTCCAGCACAGACAATGTGAGATCCAAGACAGACACTGTCTCAGCCCACCTTCCATGCACTACATCAGTCAACTGATCCAGGGTGTCCTCAATGCGGTGGAGGCAGTCATGGATGTGAGACTGTGCTGCATCCATAACCCTAAATATGCATCTAGTGTTCCATTCATAGGTTCATAGGTAAGTACTAGGCTATCTGCCCAAGGGCATTTATAAGCCTAGCCAGAATGTGTTGGCTTTTGCCACCCCCTTAGATTAGTTCCCTGTGCCTCTGTCCAGCAGAGCCATCAGTTCCCTGCACCACTGTCCAGCAGAGCCATTAGTTCCCTGTGCCACTGTCCAGCAGAGTCAGTGCAGTGATTCCCGGGGTAAATTTTCTGTTTCCCATCCACCCATCAAGGTTTCTCTTGAAGAGTGTTAGTGAGGGGCTCTGCCTGATGTATATTGGAATCCTGTTCCAAAGCATGGGGAGTCTCTGGGATAGGAATCTATCCCTCCAGCATGTCCTATTTATAGTTGTGGTGAGGTTTATATCTCTAGAGCGTGTGGCTCTCTGGGATTTGTTTTTTTTAGGTGGAGCATGTCCATCAATTCTGGGTTGGACATGGCCTTGTATGTCAGGCAGAGATCACCTCTGAGTAAGCGGTATGCAACTGAGTACAGCTGGAGTTTCTTGAGTCGGGCTGCATAGGGCATCTGTTTGAGGCCAGTAATCCTCTTGGTGAGGTACTTTTGTGGCCTTTCCAGCTGTTGCAGGTGTCTTGTAAGGTACATCCCAAATGGGGCATTGTATTCTATGATGGGTCTAATGAGTGATGGGTAGAGAGGCACAATAACCTCTTTTGTTCTAGATGCAAACCCTTTTGTGATTAGGTGGGCCACATAGAAGGATTTTCTAACCACCTTGGCAATATGATTATCAAAGGAGAGATTACTATCTACTTGGGTCCCCAGATCCCTTATTACATTTTCTGTATTTAGGGGACTACCACCTATGTGGTAGTTCATGGGTATTTTGTTTTTTCCAAAGGGGATAACTATGCACTTTTTGGCATTTAGCTTGAGGCCATGATTTTGACACCAGGTATCTGTCTCAGTAAGACCCTCCTGAAGGGTGTCTGTATCAGCCAGAGAATCAATTATGGCCCCTAGTTTGCAGTCATCTGCGGACTTGCTCAGCCATAGTCCTCCTATGCTTGCCTGTACCTCTGAGAAGTATATACCAAACAGGAGGGGTCCTAGGACTGAGCCCTAGGGGACGCCACTTGTAACTGGTTTAGAGTTGGATGTAGAGCCAGCAACTCTCACCATGTGGGTTCTATCCATGAGCCAGTTGGCAACCCATCTCGTGACGTAGGGGTTTATGTTCAAGCTGGTGAGCTTGTCTATAATACTCGAATGGGGAATGGTGTTGAAAGCCTTTGCAAGGTCTAGGTAGGTTGTGTGGACCTCCTTTCCCTTGTCTAATGCCTTGGTAACCATCTCAAAAAAGTCCACCAGGTTTAGGAGGCATGATCTGCCCTTAACAAAACCAAACTGGGTAGGGTCCAAGGTTTGGAGGTTCCCAATGTCTCTGTTAATGAGTTCCATGATGATGCATTCCATAGCCTTGCAGACCAGGCTAGTCAGGCTTATAAGGCGATAGTTCCCAGGGTCCGTTGTTGCTCAACCTTTGTGGAGCGGGATAACTGTTGCTGTGCGCCACTCTATGGGTATGTAGCCTGTAGAGAGGCTGAGTTTGAACAGTGTGTTTAGGTGAGGGGTTAGTTCATTTTGGAGCTCTTGTAAGTCACAGCCTGGGACCCCGTCCATTCCCTTTGAAGCTGTATTTTTGGCTTTGGATAGGGCTGTTTTAACCTGTGCATCAGTGATTGATGTGGCCCTACATTCTTCTGGTGTGCTTATGGGCCCTTTAGGGGGTGAGAGGGAGGTGAAGTTTGCACTAAACCTGTCTGCCAGAATGTTTGCCATATCAGTCGGTTCAGTGTATTTTGTGTCATTCTGCACTAACTCAGAGCAGATCTGAGAGTTTCCACTTAGGTTCTTGACATAGCTAAAGAACACTTTATGGTTATCTTTGGAGTCATTGACAATTTTTCTTTCGAAAATAGCCTTGGATGATTTAATGAGAGATCATAGTTTCTTGCTGATACTAATCAGGGATGTCTTTCCTTCTTGGGAATTTACTCTTTTCTGTACTAGTTTCCTCCTTCTGTTGTATAGCTTGTTTATGGCAGGGGTCCACCAGACTGGTTTCCTTTTCTTGGAGGAGTGAGTCTTGGTTTTACTTGGGATAGCACGATCCATGCATTCCTGCAGATGCTCATAGAGTGCCTTTGTAAAGGTTTCAGCAGCTTGGACAGCATTGTCCTTTAGCATGGGGGCTGTGAACCTTTCCACCTCGGTCTTAAGTAACGTGAAGTTTGCTTTTGAAAAGTTTTTCATGGTGGTTTCTTTGATTGGGGGTAGGAATATGGGTATCCAGAGTGATTAGTCTATGGCCTGATCTAACCAGCGAGGGGTTGACCTCCAGTGTGGAACACTGGTCGCCCATGTTGGTGATGACCAGGTCCAATATGTTGTTCCCTCTGGTGGGGGTGTTGACCAATTGATCCAGGGCATTCGAGTTTATAAATTCTAGGAAGCATTGGGCAAGGGAGTTAGTACTTGAGTAGTTTTCCCAGTTTATGTTTGGGTAATTGAAATCACCCGGTATTAAGGTGTTTGGTAGGACCTTCATATTTTCCAGTGTCTCCAGAAATGCAGAATGGGGGTCCTGGGCCATGGTGGGTGATCTGTAGCAAGCTACAATTTGGATTGCAATTTTGCCCATTGTTAGTTGCACATGGATGATCTCTGATGCATTGTGCTGTGCCACTAACCTGGAGGTGTGGGTATCCTTGATGAATATGGATACACCCCCGCCTTTTGTGTTTCGGTCCTGGTTCTGTGGCCGAAAGGTATGGTATGAGTTATAGCCTAGTAGTGCTGGGGTGCTCTCAGGAGCCTTAAGCCAGGTTTCTATTACTGCACAGATGTTGATGTTCTCCATACTGAAGAGTGCTTCGATTGCATGCATTTTGAGGTTTAGACTTCTGGCATTGAGTAGCATTACCCTCAGTTTTTGGTTACTTGTGCTATTTATGGTGGTGGGTTTGTCTTTTGAGCCTTGCCTAAAAAAGGCACTATGGGGGCGGAAAGAGCCTTGGCCAGTATTCAAAAGCCTAAGGGTGACAGGTGCAAGCCATCTCTTGTGAAGCAATGTGGCTTGTTGAGCATGTCATCCCAGGCGGACAGATACTGGATCCCCTTTGAATGGCACCAGAAACTTATCCAATTGTTGAAATTGATCATTTTTTCTTTATACTGTGGCATCATTCTTGGTGAGGGCAGGGTGCTACTCAGGGTCAGGGTCATACCAGCCTGGGCTACATGATCAGAGAACTCTTCCATGTCTCTTTTCATGTAGTCCAGGGAGGTATGTCTCAGGTCATTTACACCAACATGGACAATGACAGAGTTGTATTTGTACTTGTTCTGGAGTGATCTGAGTGCTTGTGTTATGTTGTGGATCCTGGCACCTGACAGGCAGTTAACTGTAACCTTCTCCTTGTCCAGCCTAGTTAATGGGACATCAGTATGCCTGACTATAGAGTCGCCTATTACTAGTGTGTTGGGTATGTTATTTTGCGTTAAGGGCTGTGATTGCTTGGCACACTGATTATTTGAAGTATGTGTTTCATGGTTGGTGATGGGGTGTGGAGGTTGCTTGGATGTCTGCTTTTGAGGTCTCTGTTGCTTTTGCAGATTTTTATTTAGAGCCTCCGAGTATGTTTTCATGTATTCATGTGTGTCATTTGTCGGTGTTGGTTTATTAGGTCTATGTGAGACTGGTGGTGTGTTGCAAGTATTACCCTTCTCCTCTTGACTGTCAGTTCCAGTCTTGGATTGAGAGAGCTTTGCCTCCAATTTGGCTATGTAATTGCATATCTCACATATATTAGTGTTTGGTGGTAGGAGGAGAGGGTTGTCTGTGTACATGGGGCAATTGTAACATTGCCTCAAAATGCCCAGATTCACCAGTTGGACTGGAGAGTACACCGGAAACTGCCCTTTGGACATGCCTGAATAGGTAGAGTAAGCTGTTTTTTCTGATTGGCTGGTGGGGACGAATAGAGAGCCTTGTCCTTCTGACAGTATAGGGGGGTCTAGTGCTAGGGTTAATTAGTGCTTGCTATGAGTTTTAAGCAAGTGCTTGGCTGTGAAATGAATGGTTTGAGTGCTAAAGTTGAAGGTTTGTCTAGTTCCAAGGGAAAAATTGAAGAGTAGACTTCGTGGAGCCGAGAATAGTTTAACTCTAGCTAAATGGTGCTGCCTGGTGTACAAAACCGCACAAATGCGTTTTTTATAGCAGGAAAGTGAAAGAGATAGAAATTAGCCCAAAACGGCTGATAATCTACTAACTTCTGGGCTGAAACCACTCCTCCAGGGACAGATAGGCTGCTCAAAACTCCCCTCTCTCACAGGTGAACAAAGAAACTTCCTTCTATCCAAGTAAGATATGGGCAACACAGAAACTTGTAACTCAGCCCTGGATTCAGCAATAACCTGAAAACTGGACTATACTAGTTCAGAAAGGTGGGTAACAAGTATATATATTTTTTCAGAAAATAGAGTAAATACAATCAAAACAACACTTTAAATGCACAGAAAAGGCTATCACACTTTAGTGTGTAGCCTACAACAGTTAAACAGATTATTTAAACACAAAAATGACTTAATTCAAGTGCAGGCAGCAAATAAGTACAATATGTACCAATAACAAACTTTTTAAATCACAAATTCACTAAAACAAACTGGTGTTTTAGGCTGAATTAGTTAAGACATCAAGAAAAGCAGAAAAGTGATACTTAATCACTCCAAAGTCACTCTTTTGTCTCCCTGTTGCTGCAGACTCTGCAGAACATCTGAAAGGCACTTGCTGAGCGGGATACAAGTGTAAAAACTGCACAAATGAGGTTTTTATAGCAGGGAAGTGAAGGAGATACAAATTAGCCCCAAATGGCCAATAAACTACTAACTTCTGGGCTGAAACCACTCCTCCAGGGACAGATAACCTGCTCAAAGCTCCCCTCTCTCACAGGTGAACAGATAAACTTTCTTCTATCCAAGTAAGGTATGGCAACACAGAAACTTGTAACACAGCCCTGGATTCAGCAATAACTTGAAAACTGGACTATACTAGTTCAGAAAGGCGAGAAACAAGTATATATATATATTTTTCCAGAAAATAGAGCAGATACAATCAAAACAACACTTTACCCAATTAACCAGTTAAAAAGCTTAAAGCTGAGCCCTGTTCCAGCAGTCTTCAATCAGACAAGTTCTAATTGCACAGTCCTGCCACTAGGGTACAGAGAAGCCTTCTCCAAAAAAGACGGCCTGGATCAGTGTACAAGTTATACAAACAAAGCTAGATCCAGCCGGCCTAAATCTAGTCTATGCTACAGCAAAGAAGGTGTACCAATTTCAGAAAGAAACAGTTCAAGTAAGCATGCGCAATAAGCCTTTAACCAGAAATTCCCAGCTCAGAAGGCAGAATCTAGCCTCTCCTCCCACAAGAGTGCAGACCACAAACCTTCTTAATGTAAAATAACTGACCTGAAGCCCAAGTGCTTAACCCAGAACTAATACACTCAGAACATGCCTGTGCCTCCATGATGTCCCAAAACATGCACAGAGCTTCCCGTGATGTGACACCTGCAACAGGTGGTGGACAGAGAGCAGGCCCCCTAAAAGCACCCCTGTCAATCCACTGTGTGGGACCTTGTCAGCTCTCTGGCTATGGCCACTGTCTACAGTCACTGGAGCCATAGTTGCCAGACTTTTCTGTTAAATGTCCCCACCTTCTGACTGTCCAATATTTATGGTCTCCAGGGACTGGGTATGTGTTGGCATACTGGCTGTGTGTGGTGACAATGGAGGTAGAAGAGGGATGTCTATCTCTAGGACAGATTCAGCTTCCAACACCCCCACCTGTGCCTCACTGTGGCCACCATCATCATCAGAGTCTGAAGAGACACTGGCATCAGGTTGTGTAGGGGACAGAGACCAACCCCCGGTCACCTGTGATAAGAAAGAAAAAAAGTGTTACCTGAATACCTGCACTACTGTGTACAAAAAATCCACCAATACTCATAATAACAAAGATCCACAACTGGATTAGCAGTCAAACTTTCTTCTTTTCTGCTTTTGGCCAAAATAGACTTCCTCAAAATAAAATACACATTAATCTCAAGACCATTATAACACTCACTTCAGGTAAATCAAGTACAACATGACCAGTAAAATGTACTTTTTAATTAAGCAATATGACACTATACTTGTTAAACAACACATAAAAACCCATTACACCTATCTTAACAAATATATTGAAATACACGTTTCACTGCCTAATTTAATGTCCTTTCAAACTTGTGTTTTTTAAAAGGCATTTTAGAGTAAATACCTCATTTAAACCAGGAGGCTTATCTTTTCTTAACTGTCACTGCCAGAGTGTTTCTATTTGTTCAACTACACTCCTGTGATTACCCCCTTCTAAGATCCTTATGTACCTATTCCAGAATGGAAAATAAAAACATTCTACCCAGTTGTCACATAAAATTATGTTTAAATAAGGCATTAATCTGGCCCTTAATTTTAATAGAATATAAATGCTCCTCAACAAAACAGTGTCATGCTTACCAAGAGCAGGACCACGGCCTTGGCCAATACCTGACATGCCTATAAAAAGTTAAGGGTGGGATAATGTCAGTACCAATGCATGTTGAAGCACAACAAGGTAATGCATCCATATATCTCACATTTACAGTAGCTACTGTGTTACTTGTTGCATTGTTCACATTCTGAGTATGAGAGAACAACTGAGGTTAAACCCTCCCCCCCAAGACCTGACACCCACGTAAATGTATGTACATCCTGACACACTGACTGCTGCAGTATTACAGTGCTGATTACAATAAGCCTACCTGCATGCTCCTCTGCTGTGGAAACTGTGGCACCCACCTTCACGATGTATGGTATGATGGATGCCTGGGAGCTGTCATGTGTGCCTAGGTTTGCCAACGATTCCTCAGTGGCCTTGAGTGGTTGTTCTGATGCAGGCCCTCCACCGGTGATGTCATGATCCCTGGCTAAATTTGCTGCCCTTTGTCATGCAGCATTGGTCATGTCCATTGCATGGCATCGAACCTGCTCACATGTCCTGCTGTGATAGCCTGTGCCATTCACATCACAGACAAGGTCTACCAACTTGCTGTTGTGTGTTTTGCCTCCCCCTGGACAGTAAGACGTGATGATGTTGCCTTAGTCCTTTCAGTATAATTTCATTTTCTACATCAGAGAAGGATGTGTAGCATCTAGGATACATGATTCCTGAAAGACAACAAAAAGGGAACACATTACAGGATCACATAAATAGAAATACACTATATAGAGATACAGTAAGGACAAAATGGCTGGCACTATCCACTGCTTGCTCACACATGCCATACTCCACAGTGTGCAAACATACTGTGTGGATACAATTGAGATAGTAGCAATAGTCAGGCATTTCCATGTGTGCCATGACAGATACTGATGTATAACCATACACCTAACACTCGAGTCCACTGTGGTGTGTTCCCTATGGGAAATGCCCCAATAATATGTCATAGGAACAGTGCCACACAATTAACAGTGTGCTATTACAACCAGTATAAAGGGACAGTCCAATGAGACCAGTGCACCACAATGACAAGAGACAATGCACCCTTGATGTATTGTGCGTCCTGTGTAGGTGTAAGACAGCAGGAGATCAATGACATGTCATTATCACAGGTCTATGACAAGCTTAATGCTGTAATCCCTATTCCCTGTACATCTATTTATCCATCTGCATACTGTTGTACACAAAAACAGTTACATACCTGATGGAGTGCAGTACTCCTCTGTTGATATGTGATGATAGTAAATTTTCACAAAAGCGTGCTCTGTGTGAGGAAAGTCTCATACAGTCTGGTTCCCCATAGCCAGCTGCCTTTGTCTAGTTCAGGTAAATAAATATTACTTGCTGTTTTTATGATATTAATTTATATAGATATAATTTTCACGTTTCTAAATATCTCAACAACCAAGTAACACAGACAGAACTCCTTAGCCTCGTATGAAAGCTCTCAGCTAGATGAATAAAATGCTAAAGACAATACGAGTGTAACTTAAGTGGTTGCTGGGATATTGTAAGTTGTTTACAAATTATTACAAATGTAATAGTTACTGTATTTACTGTGACTTATAAAATTCAGTTTAAGAAACAGAACCTAAATAATACTACCACTATAAAACTAGTCTGTGCTGAAAAGTTTGCCATTTATACTTCTTTCATAACCATATGGTTCTAGAAATTTGAACATTTGTTTGAAATATAAGGACGTAATTTGATTCTGTCAAAAGGCTTAGGCTCCACCCATTGGAAGTTACAGTACAAACTTCCTGAGCTCCATTGGAGTGAATGAGTTAAACATGCTTCTCATCAGCAGGTGATTGCCACTGAACCAATCTGTGGGTCTGAAATACTAATTGCAGCTAACACAGCTGATTTGTACTATCATCAGCCAATCACATGCAACCACTGTACAATATATAAGGCCTTCATGTAGATTAGGGCCCCTTTCTGTTATGTTGTGCTGGACATTATTGGGGTAATTGGACTACATTGTCACAGAGGATAGGTCCGTAGCAGAAACCTTACCGTGGAGATGTGTGTGCTACAGGCTGCAGCTGCTGCTGCAGATAATAGACATAGGTAGAGACTGTGAACACTTTGGAGGACAACAACCCACAGGAGTAACTGTGGTAGCTCTGTCAGCTTTGTTGTAGAGGCCGAGCCAGAGTGAGGCTACCCTTTCCACTCCAGATAATGCATGTGTTTAAGGTATGTTAGGCAATGGTATCACTAACAGAGTACTAGGCAATAAGTTTTGTGTGTCATTGGGTAAGATGGGGTATAAATATATGAATATGTCCACCATTTGGGCAACTGCCAGGCCATGTGTTACAGTTTGGTAGCAATTTTCAGCGTGTATGAGGGCAGGCCTTGTTACAAGCAGGGACTTCCAATGTGTATGTTAGCTGTGCAGCTGTGATAATCTGCACAGTGACTTTGGAAGGATTGTGTGGTACACTCTGATATTAGTGGCCCTCATTTGCAATACCTGCATTGACATTATGTGTGAATGCATATTAATGCATGAAGTGACACTTTATGCACATATAGTTTTGCTATAGGGATATGTGAAGTGTGCTCCTACCTGCAGGTCTGTGACCTCCATTATTGAAAAATAGACATGCCATTTGAAAAGCATTGTGTGGATAAAGAGTGCATGACTCAGTCATTAATTGCTGCCTTCACAATACTGTACATTCATTTCTACACACCACTGGATTTGAACCCAGGACTCTGTGTGGCAAAATGCAGTGCTTATAAGGCAATTAACAGACTGAGCTACTGCTGCAGCAGGTGTATTTGCAAAATATATGTGCACACATACAGGCTGTGACATTTTCTACATCTATCAGTATGTGCATGGCTTTATATGGATGTATGTGTGCACCAGGGTCCCAGATGAACATGTATTTTGTCATTAATGACATACCAGGTGTCATTCTACATGTTGCTGCTGATGGCCACATTTACCTGCTATTACAGGCCTCACTTACATCCATTATTATGTCTTTGACTTTCTAGTGGTGTATAATTGCACCAGGGTCCAAGGTACACTCCCATTTGTAATCGTTTTAATTTAATCACTTTTTAATCAAGTTTGCGCAGCATGGCATGCAGCTCTGTTGAAACATGCTTAATGACTGTAATTAGCAATTACTGTTTTCTGCAAACAGCCTGTTTTAAATAAGAGGTGTGTGGTGTGGCAGATTAATGCAGTGGTCTGCAGGTGTGATGGTCTTGGGTCCGAAATATGAGACGTGTTTATTTTGTAAGTGTGTATTACAAGTTTAAAAACACATATAGTCAATATAGCTCTATTTAGCTGAGCTTACCAAGGCTGCACAACAAGGCACGATGTGCAGCAATGAGCTAAAAAATTTATAGAAAAGAAAAATGAGGAGATAGGAAAGTCGTGAAATGGGATGTAAGCAGGGAAAAACATAGTGAAAGGCAGGTAGGGATGTGCAGGATGGTGTAGGTAAGAACCACAGCTATCCATTTCTTCTCTTGGGAGAAAAAGAGAGCATTATGTGACTGAATTCATTTTGCATTCTACAACTATTACAGTGCATGGAATACAGTTGTACTGCGGTTATTGAAACAAATTTCTTTGAGAATCAACTATGATGCTTAACACGTTATTGGTACTGTTGATAAGTGTCTGTAAAAGGTAACCACAATCATATCTGTTCATAACATGGGTTACCTCACCCATATACCTTTTGTTCCTGAAGTGGGAGAAAAAGACAACATTATGTGACTGAATTTGTTTTGCATTCCTTAACTATTACAGTGGTATACTTGACTGCAGTGACAATAAAACACACATGCATGGAATCCGGCCGTACTGCATTTATTACAACAGATTTCTGTAGGAATCAACAATGCTGCTTAACACATTATTGGTACTGCTGATAAATGTCTGTGAAGTCCACACAATAACTGTCCATAGACTGGGCTATCTCAGCCATATACCTTTATTACCTGAAGTAAGAGGAACAGAGAGCATTATGTGACCGATAGTGGCCTGGAGACAGCATTGGACCATACTATGAGTTAAACAATACAGTTTGCAGGCCATTAGTTTTGCATTCTACAGCTATTAGAGTGTTACACTTGACTGCAGCAACCTTACCATAGACAAGTAATACCATACAGCTCTACTGCAATGTTTATGACAACACAATCCTGCTGCACACCATTTTCCTTACTGTTACTGGTATTGTTAATTGTTTATTGCAACACAGTTGTTATTGTTCATTTATTGTACTACAGTTCTACTTTCCCATTTATTGCACTACAGTTTTTATGGTGTATACTTTATTGTAGTTAATCCTTTACTCCTTCTTGGTTATTGCACTACAGTTAGCATAATAAATCCACACATACCACAGTCATGGTGCAATCTGGCCAGGCACCTGGCATGGGAATCAACATTGTGAACCCATTGAGCTGCAGCTGTTGGGAGAGAAGCACATCATTATGCATACCAGTTTTGGAGACATTCAGCTTGCATATTGATAAAACAGAGGCAAACATATTTACATATTTGTGGGGCATTCCCAGCTCTGACTTCTTGGACCCAGGTGTCCAAGGTTCCCCTCTTTCTCCTCTTAAGGTCATCACAATGGTGGCAACACTGCTCACCTGTGTGAGAGACACCAGTAGCACTGGTGAGGTCCTTGGCCAACTGGTCATAGGCTTCCATCTTATACTCTGAGCCCTGGAAACTGCCCTGCAGCAGCCTGCATTCATAATTTTTTACCAGGAGCCCAATAAAGACTCTGGACTCCTGAACACCCCATCTCTGCACCTGAAAGCATGCACTTTCACCAGCACCACCTGCCATATCACCAGTTGATCAGACTCCAATGACTGTGGCAGAATTCCAGCCTATTGCACCTAATATAGGCTGTTTTCCCACCCTTACACATCACTGAGCAGCATTCAAAAAAGAGCCGCATTGCTTAGCAGCAGGCAAACCAGCTAAGCAAAGCTGAGCAGTGCACAAAATCGCATAACCAAGGTTTTAGCTAAGCTTAGCACTGCAGAAACAAAAGTAGCCATTAGCATGTTTAAGCAGTGCTCAGTCCAGTGCAGCAGTGCCATATTTCACAAATTTGTTTTTAAAATTAAACATATATAATAAATGAAATTATAGACATTTTATCACTGCTATGGACTCGAACCCAGGACCTATTAAACATTGAGCTATATCTCTACCCATTTAGTTACTTGGATATTATAAAAACTAGTATACCTACACATATACTATTGGGTTACCTGTTAGCATTGCTACTCACTGCACCGTGTCACACAAACATGCTTGAATAGACCCAGACATAAATAATTAATTACATCTGTTTTTTATTTTTAGATGTCTAGCAACTGCTGGCTATGTATGTATGAGCACTGCTTGACTCTGAGGCACTCTGCGCCGCACCACGTAAACAGCAATTTAAAAAAGAAAAACACAAAAAATACAAAAATATTTAAAATAACAAAAATATGTAATTATGATAATTAATGACATCCAGTTTCTGAGCAGCCCCGGTGGTGCAGCGGTTAATGTTGCTGCTTCACACCAGAAGGCTCTTTGGTTCAATCCCTGGCTGAGGTGCCTTCTGTACAGAGTCTGCATGTCCTCCCTGTGGTCACATGGGTTTCCAATTGTGGCCCTAGGCGTGAGTGCATGCATGTGTGTGTGCCTTCTGTGGAAGGTTGGACACCGGGCTGGCAACTTGACACTGTAAAACTCCACTGCCAATCATGAGCAGACAGGTGATCCAGGAAAAGCCGGAAGAAGAATGGCATCCAGTTTCTATTTTTAGATGTCTGCCAGGTGTCAGCTGTCTATATGTGAGCATAACTTGGCATTGCTGCACTCCTCACTGTGTCATGCAAACATACAAAAAAAAAATGGAAAAAATATTAAAATACAATATTACACATTTGACCCAATTAACAGCATTTTAACTGTAGCAGGGAGCAGTACAGGCCATCCACAACCATGGGTAGCCTCTACACTTCTCCCTACATGGATTCACTAACCCTGTTTCTGTGCTCTCCCTCAGCTGCATGCCATCATTAATATGCAGAGTACACTGCCGAGGGGGAACCGTGGCCATGTGCATGGATACATTCAGTGTAGGCTCTACATGGTGCCTACACTGAGTTTATTAAATCCTGGGGTAAGTCTAAGCAAAACATGTAAACCTATTTTCTCCCTAATGACCACACACAACAACTAGTTTTAACACAAAAATATATCCATTTTTCTACTATGAAAGAACATAGATTCTCTAAATTACATTTGAAACCAGCATGCACTTTAAATGCTACAACACTGCTGTTCAATAATTAATGTTGCTCATCCCACATTCAGTGTCTACAGTTTAATCCTGGCTTCTGGATGCAGTCTGGACAGACTTGACATATTCTACCCAAATTTGCATGGCTTTTCTGCAAGTACCCAATTTTCTTAATGTAATCACAAAGGCATACTGCTTAGGTCAGTTTGTAAATGTTGTAAAATGTCTGTAAGTTTATACTATAAAGCTTTTCTCTTAGATGTTCTGTGTTAAAGTACTTTAGGCTCAGTGTAATTATCCCAGTTAACAAGATGCATTAAATATATTTTGACTACCATGTGTGCAACCAGTTTACCACACAGCTTCTGTAAAGTGGTCAACAAAGGTCTTGCTGAATCCTCACCTTTCTCCAACCTCTGAAATAGTCCAGGCATGCTCAGTTGCTCATTCTCTGTTTCCTGTACATTAAGCTTGGATAGCAGACTTTGAAAAGCAGTCATTATAATCTGGATCAGGGGGTGCAGTAAGCAAATTCCATTTTGTACTCACAAGTTCTTGATGCTACCTCCCCCCCCCCCGGGACACTTATCTTTTAAAAATGGACACATGTCTCAAAATGCTGCCCCCCCCCCCAGCACTTAATAAATGTAAGCATCATTTTCAGCTTCTAGATTAGCAATATTGCACATGTTGTTGGAAACATTCATTTAAATAGCTTTAGATATAATATGACTTAAAAAAGCCATATTGATGTGATGCTCAGAAAAAATGTACTCATCAGACTACAAAGTGCATGCCTGGCTACATCCTTGATTCTGTATAGTATGCTTTAAAAATAAAATGAGGATAAAATGAGGATACTCATATCTGTAAGGCCTCAGTTGCCATTGCATATAAACCATTGGTGATTTTCATATATCCTAGATTTTAATAAAATGAGCTAAGAGTGCCTTTTTGAGATATGTAATATTTTGCCAGAGCTGTTATGTCAGTACCTTTTTTTCTACTATGCCTCTCCAAGTGCTGATAATGATTACCAGGCATCAGCTGGAATAGTTTCTGCCATACTATGATAAAAATTAAGTATATAAAAACTGTGACTATATGTGATGTGTCACTTTCTCAGCAGCTGGTAAAATAATCAAATTACTAAGGATGTGCTTTGCCTGAGAAACTGGATGATACTGAGAATGTGTGAACAGAGCCAGATGTGAATCCACACCGTGCAGCTGCTGATTCAGAAGGGGGTAAATGAGAAATCTGTAAACAAATTCCAGAAACATTGTCCATGAGAAACAGGACGTAAAATGCCATACCAGATGTCCCCAACAGTTTCCAAAAAGCCATTTCAGGGATAGTTCTGGTTTCTTACTTATTTAAACTGGACTTATACTGTGCAGCAATACACAAAAGTATTGCTGTTAGAACACCAGAGTCTTCTGTCATGAACCTGGCTACTACACCTGTTCTGCCTTTTGCAAGTTACCAGACTTGAATAATTTATTTGAACCATTGCCTTATTTTGTCTTATGCAACTGGCAGAGAATAGCAATGACTCAGACTGCTATATTACATGTTCATCAAACCTATTCAATGAACAGGTCATAATAAATGCTCCAGATGCTGTGCTTGTACTTTTGACTACAACTGTTCCTTTGTTGGCAGTAGAGAAAGCATCCATATAACCTTACCTTCTCATTAGGAAAAGCTGTCCTGTTTTCCCTGGCAATTACATAACAAAGCCTCAGGCTCATATAATAAAAGCCCTTTGTAACTCAGTGTATACAAAATTCTGAAACTCATTTTTGCCAGTAAGACAAGGCAAAATTTAAAGCTGACATCTTTGCCAAACATACACAAGCAGCATTCCTTATTTTTAGTGTTGAGAACAAAGAGAAAGCTTGAATGGAAAAAATAATCCTTTATAATGGACTAACATGAAAAGTAGGGAACCACAGTTACCTTGTAGGAGACATAGCAGCCCTCTTCATCTATGTTTCTGATATTTTCAAGTACACTCATGCACTAAATCCTGTGTAGGTGTTTTCAGGTGAGGTTTGTATTTATACTTAGCAGGTAGGTGACTAGGTTATAATAAATAAGAATGGCAACTTATAATCTAGACAGATAAAGCCCTGACTATGGCTCAGATTATCCGAGTTCGATTACAGGCTCAACCATGTCCTCTCCTCCAAAGCCCCCAAACCAGGCTTCACTGCACAGACCATACTTTCTCAGTCCTTGATCTGAACTGTGGAAATCTCTACCTTCTCTTCCTAAATATCATTCTTCTTATCCCATTTTCTAGTCAAAAATAAAAGAACATTGCAGGAGTAAAATGCAGCTGCTGTCTCTTAGGTCATATAATTTGACTTCATGCCATTCTCCCCTCTAAATACCTTGATCTGACTGTTTTTTTTTATTGTGATTTTTTCAGCATACCAACTCAGAATTCCACTCTGTATATCATGCATGTATATATTGTGTTTTGTCAGTCATCTGAATATAATGTCATTTATACCAATAAATACATATGCCTTCATAGCCTCAAGCCAACTATGATATTCACTTTGTATATAATATGTGTATATATATATATATATATATATATATATTGCATTTTGTCATTCGTTTTGTATATCATGCCGTGTATCTATTGTGTTTACCACAGGCTGATATTGAGATAGTTCCAATGAGTTCAGTGCTCTACTCCAGTTAACAAATTCAAAATAAAATCAATTAATTCCTCTGATGTGATGAAATAATTTATGGAAAGCAGGGAAAATGCATGCTGGGGTACAAGATCAGGTTATATCGGGTCTATATTAGATCACAGAATGCTTAAAAAAGTGAACACTGATTAATCGACCCTGTGTAAGCGAAAGCTTACAATTTAGAACTGTCAGAACAGTGATGTTTTTTTCCTAGGGAAATAAAAATCGCTGTTCCAACAAAAAAAAAATAAAATAAAACACTTTAAATATTACATTAAATGGGGGTCTTTGCCTCCCCACACCCCCCATGTGGGGGGCTGCACCTCCCACACACCCTACTTAAATATACCAACTCCAAGACCACACTACAGTGCCGAAAATGGCAAAGTAATGGAGCGGCCAAGCAAATTCTTTCCCAGGGAAAAAATTTGCTTAAAAGCCGCTTTGATATTTTGCCGTTTCAGATTTCAAAGAATGCGTCTTTGGTCTTCTAATAGGGAACCATTATATCATAGCTCACATCCTATGGGTCTGACAGCTACTTCTTGAGAGAATATGTGTACCTAGTATTACAGGCCAGGTCTTAAAAAGAAAAACTGGCTCTGATGAGAATGTAAAATAGGAATTTCTAAACAGCTTAATGCATTCTTGGGTTGGATTCTCTCTGTATGCATTTATGTACTGTGTGACTCTAAGTGACTTACTTAACCAAGGTGTGTTTAGAGGCCTCTACTAAATATCAGTCTAATTCCTGCAGGATAACCTGGATAACAAAATGTATAAATAAATACATAAATAAATAAATAAATAAATACATAAATAAATAAAATTTGTTTGTTTGTGTCTTTTGCCTTTTCCCAGTTAGGGGTCGCCACAGCGGAACTCCGTTCCGCTAATGATTGGTAGTGGATTTTTACGTATGGGACAACGTCTTGCTATGAGGCAACAATGCTACCGCAGCACATAAATAAATAAAATAAAAATTAAATTATATGAGAGATTGTACTAAGTATTGATTAATATTAATAATTGCCTGATAATTGAAGAAAGAAAATAGTTTAAAAAGAATCCCAGTTTAATGGATTCCAGGTTGCTGACTGAATTGAAGATATTTTTAAGTTGCAGGAAAGTGAAGTAATGAGATCAACAGCAAATCTAGCAATTCTGTTGTGTAATTGTTGCATTGCATGGACATAAATAACTTGTAGATCTGTATGTATAACCAATGTGTACAATACACTTGATAGGGAGCTAGGCTAGGCATATTCATAATACAATTAAAAATTAACAGAAAAAATGAAAATGAAACAAAAGAATGGCTCATTTGAAACAACATTTTTATTTAGATAGAATGATAATATGATTCAGAAGAATAAGTAAGTAAATTGAAGCAATGTGAACACTCTTCAGAATAGAGGTTATTAAAACAAATCACTACTTTGGCTACATATTCGAGCAAACTAGCAATTAAAAGCCAGTAAAACAATAACATACAGTTATTAATGACTTAAAGGTTATTCTTCTTAAACACAATTTAATGCTATGCATTTCTGATTGTTTTACATCCCTACTATCTAAACAGCTCAACACAGATCTTCCCATCATGGTATCACCTAGCAATGTAGCATGAACAGCAAAAGAAAAAAGCCCAACCTTTTTGCACTTATGTTCTCTGATGTACATGCCCACAGAAAAATTAGATGCATGCAAACACCAAAGACTCATCGCTGTCTATTTTCCCCAGTATTTTACATCTATTATTTGTAAATGTTTTCACAAGTAAAAGCAACTTAAGAGTATTTCTGAATTGCATTCTTCTGCTCGTTTGTCTGGCAAAATGAGTAATCCTTCCAAGTCAATTATTATTTTTATTTCTTGATTGAATTTTGATTGTTAGTCAAGGTATTTGCTGGACCGAATCCATTTCTAGTGATAACCTAGAAGAAAAGCTGTAAGGTAAGCATACAAAGTCAGAATGCACATATGTTGAAGCTGAACAGCAAAGGAAAATAATAATATAGAAGTACTGCACTATATAGCAAATCATATATAAAACTGATTATGGGACTCTCACTTCACAGAGTAGGCATGGTTATGTAAAAACATAACTAACATCCCTGAGGTCTAAAAATCGAGCCACGTGACAGAAATTAAAATAAACGTTTGCAATATTTACAAAGCAGAGAAAACAAACTAATCTGCTGGAAAGTAAAGGACAGGAAAACTGGTTCAAGATGTCCAAACATGTCACCATTGACCTGGATTCAGGAATGGACTCTGAGCTGGAGGTCAGAGAGTGGAGATAATGTTTTTCCTGGCCTCTTGAGGACCTAGGATAAAATGGAAGCTTCCCAGTAGAGGCCAAAATGACTTCTCTAACCCACAGGTAGGGGTAGAGTATATAAGTTGGGCACATACAGAGGTGTGTGCACCACTATGACAAAGACATGGTACCTTTAAGGAGGAAGAAGATCAAGCAGCCTCTTTGCATTTGCCTTTCATGAATTTATCACTCAAGAAAAAAGTGTGTAGGGAATTGCAGAAGCATAAGAGGGCCAAAACGATGTAGGCTACTGTATTCCAGAAAATAAAGGCAGGGTCTAAGTATGCACCCCTTCCAAGAAATTTACATAAAAATAGGGGACCACCAAAAGAAGAAAATACATAAACAGTGGTAGAAATGAGATCTGTAAATAGGAAGTTATTCAAGTCCACAATAGCAAATCCAGATTTAAGACAGGCATGAAGGCAGTAATATTTTACACAGTGGCTGTCAGAACATGACTTAATTTTGGGATAAAGTTTTATTTACCTTATTATTTGTTTGTCATGTTTGTTAACCCAGTAAGTGGACTGGCATTTAAACCCTTTTCAGCCATGACCAAGGTGCACATAGCACACAATTACATCCAAGTCACAAAGTTCAATTCAACTGCAAAATGACATCCAAGCCACAGTTTTATTCCATAGAAAAGAGCACATATTACATACAAGATAAATTGGTCAATTATCGAGGACTATACAAAGCTATTTATAGGTTACCTAGCTCATTCATAAAACATTTACAACATTCTTCTTCAGTGCATTCAATACATAAGAAATATGTGTAGTGAGACAACTTAAGTATATGATGTTATATCAGAGGTATAATCTGGAGTACATTTGAAATATAAAGTTTGATCAGTGAGTAGCATGGATATGGAAATGAAAGTGATTGGAGTTTATACTTTGAATTCAGTGAAACATGACAGGATTAGAGAAGGAATTAAAGGAAGTGGGGAATAAGAATGTTGGGAGATGCACAACTTTTCCAGGGTTTGAAGAAGATGGGGATTAGATGAAAGGAGATCCTTAGGAAGTTAAAGGGATGAAAGGTAGGTTGTATATGCACAAGGGAAATATGGTGATTTGAGCTGGTATGGAAGTGGCTATTTAGTTCCTCCTGATGGGAAATATGATGGTGTGATAAGTACCCAGCCTATAGATCGCCAGTGAAGTATGCACATTTGTATATTTCCATTAATTGGTCATCAGGTTTACTTTAGAATGTTTTTAGATCAGTAAATTGCCAGAAAATGATTGATTTTACCAACTGGCTTAGCTCTTGTGTCAATCCAGGGGGGTACAATATTTGATGGCCTGGGAGGACAGGGTTGACAGACTATGCAGCTTTGCTGGGGATGGTCTTCATTTATCCCTTCTAGGCTTACGAATATTGGCAAATACCTTTTCCAACCCCATAGTGCCTTTTTTAGACAATGCCAAATTGATAAACCTACTGACTTAACTGAAGCTATGAAGAAATATCTGAAGGTTGTACTGCTCAATGCTAGAAGTCTTAACAAAAAACTTCACTTTCTGCAAGCCTTCCTCTCCCTGGAGAGTATAGACATCTGTGTTGTAATGGAGACATGGTTTAAAGTCAACTACAGTACCCCAGCAATGCAAGGTTATAATGCCTTTCACACCTTTAGACCAGCTACTGTACAGGATGGAACTAAGGGTGGAGGAGTCTCAGACTATATTAAAATCAACCTCACATCCAGACTAGTTAAAGTGTATGACCCACTGGAACTCATACATGCACAACTCACTATAAACATGGTCTCGTACTATAGCCTTGCAACCTATAGATCCCCCCTCCATATCCCAGGAAACCCATACTAACTATTTCAATGTACTAGAGTCCCTCACTGTTCAACCCAATATGATATTCATGGGGGAAACTCAACCACACCTCTCTAGATTGGAAATCCTGCACTACTTCTAATGCACAAGCCTTTAAACTTTAATACCAACATCCCGGAACAGTTGCTCCATTCTCCTAGTAGGGGTACAAACATTCCTGACCTTGTACTCGTGAACATGGGGGCCAATGTTCCTCACCCAATGTAATATCTTTGCTCATCAGATCTGAACATAAGGCAGTAATACTTGAAATAAAAATTAAATCTGGGCATCCAGTGAAAGCAAAAACTTTTAGGAACAATTCCAAGGCTAATCTCTCTCTCTACTAAGCAACACCTTAGCTAACTTCCACACACCCATAAACCCAATAATCACCATAGTATACAATGAGCTAGTTACTAAATCTCTGTATAGCCATATGGATAGCTGTATAGAGTGAACTGTGCCCGCTCATATCAAGAATAAGACAAACTCAAAAGTTAAGCCACCCTGGTGGAATGATAGTATTAACCGGTTATACAACAAAAGAAAAAAAAATCTTGGCCAAGTGTAGGAGGAAGAAAGTCATACATACTAAAAGCCTCCTGACCAATCTAATTAGGGTGCTAAGAGGGTTAATTAATATTTGAAAGGCTAATTTTGAAGAAAAAATAGCTTCTTAGACAAAGTACAACCACAAAACTTTCTACAGCTATGTCATTAAATGGAGAGGAAATATACAACAATGCACAGAACTTAGAGTAAATGGCATCACCCACAATGAACTGGAGTCCATTGCCAACCTTTTGGCTGACAGGTTCAGATCAAATCTCCCCTTCCCCCTCCAGTTGCCCAAAGGAAATACCACATAGCACAATCACCCAACCACTACTAGGGAACAAGTCATCAATGCACTTTCCAAGGCCAAAAACTCTGCATCAATGGGCCCGGATAACAGCCCTGGATGTTTAATAAATACCACAAAACATGACCTCTCTGGTCCACATAAATCACTTTTCAGCTGGAGCCTTCAGTCAGGTTTCAGGCCCAAGAAATGGAAAATGGCTATAGTCATTCCCCTGCACAAAGGAGGTCCGAACACTGATTTGGGTAACTAAAGGCCCATAAGTCTTGGCAGCCTCATGGAAAAAAATCATCATGGACATGATAAATCAGAACATAGGTAAACAGCAAATGCTGGACCCATCACAGTTCGGCTTTGTGAAAGGAATGCAAGCATATTAAATTTGGTGGATTTTTTTATAAGGGTCACCAAAGCACTGGATGAAGGTAAGACTAAGCACACAACTTACCTCAACATGACCAAGGCATACTCTACTCTGGTATTATAGACAAACATCAATTTAGGTATAAACCCTTTTATCCCCCACTGGATAGCCAGCTGGCTCACTGATAAAACCCAGGTGTTCAAAATATGTGAGGCCACCTCCAACAAGAGGCTAGGCACTAGTGGAGTGCCCCAGGGCTTGGTACTGGGCTTGCTCCTTTTTTTCATCTATTTCTCTGAAATGGAAGCAAATGCTAAAGGTTTTTGGCTGACTAAGCTTGCAGATGATTGCAAGCTGGGGGTTATCATTGACTCCCTTGCATACATTAGCATTCTTCAAGTAGATCTTTCTCTGACTAATAAATGGTTCCAAAGTCATGGTCTTAAACTCATTGCTAAGAAATGCATAATTGTACCCTTTGGGAAGTCAACCATCCTGGCTAAATACCATGTTGATAATACATCCCTAAGAGTCAACCCAGTGTTCAGGGATCTGAGTACGCACGGAGACAGTAGCCTTACCTTTGACCACCACATGGCCACAGTCGTGATGAAATCCTTTTATGTTGCAAAACTTATAAGTAATTGCATGGCATCTAGGTCCAAAGAGATCATTATCCCACTGAACTGTACTCTTATCAGACCAATCATAGAATACAATGTTCCCTTTGGTATGTACCTGACTAGGCATATGTAGCAACTAAAAGGACCACAGAAGTTCCTTACAAAAAGAATACAAGGCGTAACAAATCTGACTTATACAGGGCACCTTAAAGCTCTTTCACTCTACTCAGTCTCCTTTAGATTGTTGAGAGGTAATCTATGCCTGGCTTAAAAGGCATCTGCAAAACCCACACTTATGAATCTCTTACATATTTGTAATTCAAAGAGTACCAGAAATACAAGATCTTAGGACCTGAATTTTGTCTGTGACTTAAACAGAATATGCTGGGGAGACAGATATGTGTCCAAGAGACTGCCCCCTCCCATGGGACAGGCTTCCCATCCATGTGAAGCTGATTTTTGTCTATTAGCCAGTATAAGCACAACCTAGACAGTGGATGGGGAACAGGAAACTTACATTGGGCCTGGCACCCATGTACCTTATAAACAGAGGTAGCTTATAAATGCCTGGCCCTCAATGTCATATTTGGGTACATGATATTATTATACTTTTGGGAAAAATTAACTAGGCTTAGAAAGGCCCCACTCTATTCATTATCCTAGTAACAGTCTATGAATCTATGAATTTTTTTGTAGGATACTGTTCTAGTTTTCGGGAACAAATTTACTAAAGTGTCTTTCCATGAAAGGCAATATGATTAGGGATCTACCTCATGCTAGTGCATTGCTGTCCTGGCTTCTCAGTAGTAATTGAAGTGGTTGATGTGTCGTTTGGAGTTAAATGGGGGAGCATTAGTGTTCACTGAGAATTTTAAAGGTAAGAGTGGAAAGGAAAACAGATCTGCCTGAGTAAATAGATAGTTGGATTTATAAAGGGGAGATACAGTAAAGTTTATAGTAAGGGCCCAGGCTATTGAACCAACAACTTTTGTTAACAGTGGTCTGAATAATGCTAGTGTTGTGAGTTGAGTGTGCTGTAATTATTGTTAATCTATGTTGCAGTTTTAGAATAAAAACATTATTAGCTATGGTGGTTCTAGCTTCTTGGTCAGATGGCTAGATATTGACTATGTGGCTTTGTGATAGAAAATTTCTTTTTTCACCACAGTCTCTGTGCTACTTTTAAGCCCCATGGAAATATCTGCAGTTAGTTGCAAGTACTTTCCTTTTTGACTGACTTCAGTGATGTTTTCTGATGTGGCATTTTTCAGGGCATCAGTACATGCCAGTTTATCTGGCTTTCTGAATGTCATTATAGCAGTTTGGTTGTCATTTATTGTTACTAGGTTCTTTTCAAACCAATGGGATAGTGTGGTAATGTCTTTTTTACAGGGAGAGTTGTAATCCTTGAGTTGTAGAACCTGACTTGTAAAGGATGATATTGATTGTTATGATTATATTGATGTCATTATAGAATAGGACCCAGTATTGTTTCTTGTTGGACTCCAGCTGTAAAATATCCTTCTGAAGTGGTGTGCTAATCTGCTTTAACTTGCATGCATCATTTTGTAAGAAGTTGGCAAACCATCAAATGACATTAATACCAGAATTATCATTTGCATTTTTTGTAGGAGGACTTCATGGTTTACACTTTCAAATGCTTTGGAATGATCTAACAAGATAAAATAGATGTGTCCATCTTCTATTGAAGAAGCGATAATGTCTTTAACACAATAGACAGTGTTGTCAGTTTCTGAACCCATGTAGTGAGTAAGGAATTATGCATAGTTATTTTATTTATTTGTATTTTTTACTGGGTTAGTGCACTGATCTCAATGCAAGATTTGAAGTGTAAACAGAATTATATAATAATAGTAATAAAATTTATTGTGGTGTTCATTAATTTGGCTATATAGGAGTTTTTCCATGAGAAATCAACATTTGGAGCACAGTGTATTTTTTTTTTTTTGGGGGGGGGGGTACTTCAATGATGATCTTTTCACCTACTAGGTACCTATGTTGCAGGTTTTAAGTCTACTAACCACTGGACAGTCTGCTTGCCGCAAATCCAGCTTTGGATTAGTAGTCCTGTTGTGTTCCTGGTATGAGAAGCAACAGAGGAGTATTGATTCCTGTCCATCCTTGAGACTAGATTAGATATGATTATGATTATTTCAGCCAATCAGCAGGGGGTACTAGGTATAAATGGAGTTGCTGCCGAGGTACCGATGTGGTAAAAATAAATTACATTCCAGTATTGTGTGTTATGGCTTTTGTTTTGTTAACCATCCTTGAGACTACCCCAGCTGGACAGCTTGTGATCTGATTCAAATGCAACATCTCAGGATTAACAATGTTTGTTACTGGTGAGAGAAAGAGCAAAGGGACATTGATTCCCATCTGTCTCTAATTTGCAATATGTGTATGGGACTTCTCAAAATCATACCTCTCAACTGCACATTTTTGCAGAATGTCCAGATTTCTGCCTCTTATTTTGGTCTGTTCCTCATAAAATCTGTGGTTTTCTCCAAAACTATTGAGTATTTAAGTCACTAATTAATACTAAATAATGACAGTTTGCATTTCAGACTCCATATCCTTCAAAAAATATATAATGATGCCAAATCTGTCATCCTATCTAATTGTTCTAAGTTTATAGGAGCAATATTTAAAATCTGTCCCTATTTTGAGGTCTTTGACCCCCCCTCCAGTTTTTTTCTGGCTTTGTCCAGATAGCGTGTGCTGTCAGGTTGAGAGGTATGCTCAGAATGGTCTGCTTATTATTTCAGTGGGAACCTCTTCAGTTTAAATTAGGTGTTCTTTTGTGCTGAGCTGTTGAATGTACTACACAGAGTATCTACTAAGGGAAGACTAGAACAAGATTACAGACCTCAGCAGCATCTGGGGTGATACTTGGAGACTACTGATCAATGGACAGTCTGCGCTTGCTTCTCAGGGACCAGTTTGGGTCAGTGATACTTTTTGCTTCTGGTGAGAGAAGAAACAGAAAAATATGGATTCTTAACTGCATGAATCTGCAGTGTACCCAGCATTAATAGTAGTAGCACCCAAGTTATAGCCAATGGGCAAATCACTACTGTTTCTCATTCTTGACAACCTTTGCTTAATATCTGCAATGAAAACAAAACTGCTTCTCTCATTGTGGACTCACAGTTTCCTTATATCTCTTCCCTTGTGAGTCCACTAGCTCTAGAAGTTGTCAGGCAGTGTAGCAACTTTCTCCTGTTTATCGATAGTTTACTTCTGAACAGCTTCCAGTCCATATGAGAGAGATTTAAATAATTAGTTTGGATGCTCTCTCAACAGCACCCACTGTTAACCTACTAACATATGCTGAGGTGTTAAAATATGTCTGTTCAATTCTTCCAGACCGCCAACATAGAAATCCTTACCCATATAGGGGCAGTCATAAATCTGTCTCTCCACAGCTATGTTCACTCATACCTCTATTATGAATCACTATAATATGGTTAATATGGTGTTGGAGATTGGCATAATGGTTAAGGTGTTTACCTCACAGACACAAACTTCAGGGATTGATTCTTGTTGAGGGGTTGGCATAATGATTAAGATGTTTACCTCACAGACACAAAGTATGGGGTTTGGTTCTCATATCTGAATTAAACTTGGCAAGGCTTAAAATGGCTTCCTAGGGCAGTACCTACCTATGAACTCAAACTGCAAGTCTGTTCCTCTATGGTTTAGTAGGCCGATACTGACTCATAAGATCTTTGTTGTTGATAATTTAACATTACACTGACCAGAATGAGAATGTTAAGGTAAACTGGTTGTGTGACTAGAGATACTACAAGATACCTCAGAACCCATCATTATCCTATATATGAGTATGATCTTTTGGATCCCCGTGTAGAAATGAAGGACCTTCGGTGCTCTACACTGGAGGAGAGACACTATTGACCTTTCCTTCCATGTCTGCAAACAAGGAAGGTAACAGGTACTGAGTGGTGTTCTATTGTTACCAACAATGAGGCCTAGGTTTACAGATAAAATAACCCAGTACCTAGTGCTACTGTATTAACCTCTATATTATGTTTCTATGTGGGTTTCATCAATTAGCTAGTTTACTGGTGCCATTTGGGGAGAGTGCAACTGGCATGTGTGTGCCTGCATCAAGGAGAACAGACCTTCATCCTTTGGCAGAAATGGGCTGCACGTCATTTATCTTATGCTTTTTTTTTTAATTAGTAGCTAAAGCCTTTGCTGCTCATATATCACAGTTTTAGGAAAAATTCTGCTTAGTGACCTACTCACTTAGCAAATTTTCATTTAGACAACATCAAATTAGCACTATTTGGTGATAAAAGTTTGAACAGCACATGTCTGAACTTGAGGCCTTCTGTCTTGAAAACATGAATATTTATGTTGTTACAGAAACTTAGTTTCAGTACAAAGACCACTATCTCTCATTGCCAGAGTTCAGTACCAACCATGTATTTAGATCCCCAGGACCTGTGAGAGTATTTGTTAGAAGACAAATCTTGCATGATAACATATTAGATCTTGTAAACATCCAGATAATTTTTGCCAGGAAATGTATGCCATTTGAATACATTTTCTTAGTGCATCTTGACAAAGTTCAGTCCTATGCTATTAATCTTGCAAGCTAAAATAAATTTGAACTGCAGACTGTACATTAAATGGCAATATACTTCACAGAGAGAGTAGTAAATGCCAACGGTACTTAATTTAATGAGTATGTCAGTTAATTGCTAAGAATCTGAACTATGTATAACCAGAGGAAATGGTTACTTGATTGTGTGCCATTAGTATCTGTGCTCAGAAATTCAGTGTGCAAGAAATGTCTATGCCACAGAGAAAATATTTTTTTTTTATTTTGGATGCTTGAAATAAAGCAATGTGTTATCAAAGAAGTATTAAAAATTATCACAGAAGTGTATAAACAGCTGAATAATAATGATGATGCTGAAGTTGGATGGGGATAGGGGCCCACCAATAAGATCCTTGCTGAATAAAGTCCGAACTCAATGCTGTATTCTCAGTAAGTAACAAATACTGCTGAATGTTTTCCAAAGAAGTGATACAACAAAAATGTTGGCGCCTGTTGCTTACAGAAGGTGCATGGTGAATGCACTAAGCTGCTGAGAGATACATATAAGGAAAAAATGTTCTTGCAGTAGGAAGCGTGTGCTGAATAAATTATTGAAGCTGGGCATATGCAGGAAAGTGTTACTAGTTGTGTGCAAAATAGAAAAAAATTATCTTCTTAAAGAAAATGAGGCAATAACTCATATAAAGTTATTTAAAAATTATTCTAGCATCAAACAGTCTGTATCTGTTCAACAAATTTAATAAAACTTTGCTAACAGCATTTGAGCTGACTTTTAGAAAGACAAGCAAAAAGTTGTGGTGGTTGAACTAGAAACTTCAGTAACAAACTGTAATGAACTGCGCAAATACTGCTGTCAATAAACCGTGGCCCAAAACCTGGCTTTTGCTCTGTGAAGAAATCTGTATCTGGCCATATATAAGTACTGATAATTTTTTGAGGCAGTTTTGAATTACATAAAGTGTGCATTTTGTGACATCATAATGAAATCAAAACTGGAACATTACTAGGTCTTAAACAGTACAGCGTTAATGCATCTGGCATAAAAGCAAACCAAGGTGCTGTTCCAAATACTGAATCATGTGCTTGCATGAATTGATAGACAATTAAAGGAACACTGTGCTAACAAAATCTAACATTAAAACCTAGTAGACCACCTGGGTTGAAATATACTGTTTGCACTAATAAGGTAAAAAAACAAACAAGAAGTAACAGTACTTGCACTAAAGGTAAAGCATGTTAGCTCTTTGCAAGCTGTGGTCATGCAGGTGATTATACAAAGCAGGGTGCTGATAAACAACTGAATGCACTTAAGTGCCACTAGCAAAAAATATGATGATATTGAGAGACAAAACTGATGCCAAAAATTAAGCATTGCTATTTTTAAACTGGGTATGATGGAAAAGGTTATTTAGACCCCAACCCATCATGTGATAGAACCTAGTAGGTAGCAACAAGAGAAAATGCTTGGTATATGGCAAACAAAAATGAACATACTATGTAGTATGGTTGAAAATTTATTTCATTAGGAAAAAGTTGAAAGTAACTGGGAAGCAGAACAAAGCTGTGCTTCAGTTTGAAAAACACAAGAAAAGTCACTCAAAAATCCCTATAATTACTGTTTACATAGTAATAGACAATACCAATAAAAAAATGTAAACTAATTACTAAAAAAAAGTTTACTAAAAGGGAGTATTACAGAAATACAAAACAAAGTTTTGGGTAAAGTTTTTGGCACTGCAAAATTTAAGACGATTGAAAGCATCTATGGGTTAATTCATAGTGTGGTGACAATTTTGAAAATGGTGTTTCAAAGAGGTAACTTCTTTAAGGGAGGACATCTTGGGTAGAATACATTAAAAAATAATAATAATAAAGCTATCTCCACTAGGGGCATCACTGAGCAAAGTATTGACAAACAAATGGTGTTCAGGAGGTACATCCTGTGGAAGCACAATTAAAAAAAACACCTGACAAATGCTTACAGGTATAGTGGTCATACCAAAAATAATTGGGGGAAGGAGGCAAAGGCTCAAAACCATGGACACATTTTAAATTCTTCTAAACTTAAAAAGGTGGCAGAATAACAGGTTTTGCATTATCTTGCATTTTCTGAAGACTATAATGTCTGAAAATCAAATGTCTGTCATTATTTAGTGATATAAGTCATCAATGTTTGCAAGAAAAGTACATTTTATGAAGAGCAGACCAAAAATTATAAGCAAAAATCTGGACATTCTATGAAATACTGGACAGTTAATAGGTATAGCAGTGGTTGATTTCCATAAAGGTCAGAAAGGGCGTGTAGTTGATCTTAAGCCATTGGAATGTAAAGCAGAGAGGTAATAATTTTGTTCGGAAGAGTGTTAGAACAAGGTCATGCAGATGTGCATAAACCGTAACTGAAATTCTTGTCTGAGGTTACTAAGCAACTTTGTGACATAAAAGAAGTTGTTAGTACAAATGAAGTCCGAACTACAATTGGTCAAAGTATCTCAAAATGAATTAATCTCAGTGGAAAACAGAATCACAATATAAAGGCATTGGAACCAAAATAATAAACATGCACCTGGTTTAAAGTCCATGCATAAAGTTTTCAGAGTTATAGGTATTGACTATGCTAATGGCCACCAGGAACTTTATAAGCCTAGCCATTCCATCCATCCCAGTTATGTCCCTATGTATCATGAGCACTTATTAAGAGGGGATATGTTAGTTAGGAAGTTTCTAGATGGTATGTGGGAGAGTATGTTAGTTTGGGCATTACTGTCTACCTCTGTCTATCAGAGGTACAGGGGCCATATCCAGGGTGAATTTTCAATTTGCCATCCATTGGTCAAGGTTACACTTAAATAGGGTTAGGGATGGACTATGCTTCACATGGATGTGGAGCCTGTTCTAGAGTATGGGGATACTCTGAGACACATATCTGTCTCACCAACATGTCTTATTTGTGTCACAAGCTAAATTTAAATCCTTGGATCTAGTGTTTCTGATGCTGTTCATTTGCAGATGTGCAAGAGATCCATCAGAGCTGGATCCAAGTATGTATTATAAGATGGTGTCTTAAACTAGGTGAATTTGAAAAAGGCTATGACTCAAATGAGAAATGGCCTGCATTTAACAAAGGAAATGCAAGCTTTTTATGAAGAGTCTAGTACAGAATCTAAAAAGAAAAGAAATAGTACTGATAATTTCTAATGATGAAAGGGAATCCATAACTGAAGCAGATGAGCTGTGTTGAGAAACACATGGCTTGATGTAAAGTTAAACAAATGCATGTGGAAAGTTAAAGTTTATGGTAAAAGTGAATGTGCTCTAAGACTGGCATATAACTATGTGTGTGTGTGAAGCACTGAGACAACAAAGGTTCAGCAAAGAACTGTGTTACAAATGTCAAAATATTGAAAGATACCACATTTCAAAATAAAAGCAAAGAGTTGTTAACACAAATAAAAATAAGTAGCAATATAAAGAGAATTCTAAAGACTGAAGTCCAGATTCATAAAGGTTGCCACAAAGTGTACACTATCCCTGGGATTCAGCAAGCTCTGCATGGAGTGCAGGAATAGTGCAAGAGCTGCTGCAGGCAATATGGCCAAAGAGCGATCCAAGAATGAGATCCTCTGATGTGCACGAGTGCTCCTACACTATTCCTGCATGGACATCACTGCTATATGCTAATTAACCCATTTGCTGGTGAAAACCATGCAAATGAGGTGAATTAGTGATCCAGAAAACAGGCAGGTGTCTGTGCAGGAACAGTGTAACCTGCAGAAATGTATTCAGTTACTAACCGAATACATTTCTGCAAATTACAAAACGGAGGCATGAAGCCATGGTGGTACAGCGGTAGCATTGTTTCCTCACAGCAAGAGGTTCTCCTGTTCGATTCATGGCTGGAGTGCCTTCTGTGTGGAGTCTACATGTCCTCCCTGCGGTCGAGTGGCCTCCAAAAGACATGCGTGAATGGGCGTGCCTTTAGTGAAGGTTGGGTGTTGGGCTGGCAACTCGGCACCATAAAAAATCTACTGCCAATCATTAGCTGACCGGAGTTCTGCTGTGGTGCCTCCTAACCAGGAAAAGCCAAAAAGACAAACAAAACAAAACGGAGGCATGACAGCTCCAAAGAAAGCATGTATTCAATGTAGTAGGCATGCCAATGGCCAAATATATGGCCATTAACATGGGAAATAGTTGCAAAATTATAAAAAATAACTTTTATTTTTTTTTTGGGCCGATTTCGGATGTTTAAGAGCAGGGCACTGGTGTGCAAACAGGATCGGCCCGAAAATATGAAAAAAAAGTTGGAAATAAGCTTTTAAACCCAAATCAGCATTTTGCCATGATAGTCAATGGCATGCATAAGACAAAAATACCAAGGAATAGTGGTTGCTAAGGGGGAAGGCTCAGTGTGAGTGTGGTAACTATGAATTAGCATTCTGTTTTATGCAAATGAGTGGATTGATACTAAATCACAAAATTTCTGTCAGTGTTAGCTTGCACCCAACCATCTAGGTGCAGCAACACCATGGTATAAGTATAAGAGGTAAATGACATCATAAGGAGGAGTGTCATGCATGCTGTAAGCTTATTGGTGTTCTGTGGCCTGTGTTTGCTCTTAGCTAAGCACATCTATGGAAGGGGGTGTGTCTGCAGCTGCCTAGCAGTGTTTACATTGCCTAAATAGGTGTGCATGTGGTACACCAGTTTAAAAAAAAAAAAACACAGGAAATAGCAGCTTCGTTCACATCTGAGCATTGGGTATGTGCTCGAGGCTTATACAGGAAGGCAATGGGAATGGAAAACAGCAGTAGGAAGGCAATCAAGGAGAACCAGCAAATCTGGCAGGTGAAATATATCAGAATCAGCCAATTACACAGGCAGCAGCCCAGCCCAAAACATTACTATAAACTATGCAAACACCTTTCACTCTGGTTTTTCCCATAAACTCTACACCACCTGTGTACACAGACAGGGAAATTTTACCTGACAAAACTAACAAAATGCTAGGGGCTGCTGTTGCTCTCATACATCAATATGTGGAAGAGACTGAGGCTGGTGAGGATGTGAATGCTAATGACCAACCCACAGTGAAGAGGAGGAGGAGAAGAGTATACAGACCCAGGGTAACCTACCTGGGGCTACATGAGCTGGAGATAGTGGAGTGCTATAGAGTGGACAGAGACATTCTACAGTAAATTGTTGAGCTGTACCGGCCATGCCTCACACACAGAACCAACAGAGGGGAACCCATCCCCTTGAATACCAGGGTATATGTAGGCTTAAGAATACTAGCCACAGGTACCTTCCAAAAGCCAACTGGGGGGTATCATGGGGATCTCACAGGCATCAGCATCCAGGGTACTCCACCAGTTCCTGGAAGCCATGTCAACACATGCCCGTGAGCACATATATTTCCTCAACACCCGTGAGGCGTTGACCAGCAATATGCATCTCTTCCACCAAACAGGAGAATACCCTGAGGTAGTGGGGGCTATTGACTTCACGCACATACACATCAAAGCACCACCCAGTGAACAGGGTAGGGTCTACGTAAACTGAATGGGCTTCCCCTCCATCAACTGCCAGGTCGAATGCGATACCCATGGCATTATCTTGAATGTGTGTGCTGGCAGCCCTGGAAGCTATCATGACTCCCATATCTGGCATATGACACAGCTGTACCACACATTTGCCAGTGGGGACATCCCATATGGCCACCTAGTAGGGGATGCTGGTTACACACTGGAGCCATGGCTGATGACACCCATCAGAAATTAACACACACCCAAACAAAAACTCAATAATGTGGCACACACACAAACCAGAATCATAATAGAGCATGTGTTTGGGATGCTCAAGTCATGGTTCCACTGTCTGGACATATCCAATGGAGCCTTGTGGTACTCTCCAGCTACATGTACACAAATATTCATTGTATGTGCCATGCTACACAATATGATCCTGCAAAAACAGCTGCAGAAGGAACAGCACAGGGCAAGGCCACACAGCCCCCCCACCATTGCCAAGGCCATCACAGGCACAGAGGGACTTGGAGGAGGAACAACCTGAGCCTGCCCATGCCTAGGCTTTGGCAAAGAGGCAACACATGACACTGACACAGTAGGAACCCAGGGAATGACACCTCTCTCTGACTTACACATACAGTAAAATGGATGCCAAACATGACACTACCTGTGCTTTACCATATATAGGGAGTGTACTATGTGCATCCGACATAGGCCTCCAGTATTGTCCTCAATACTGGCACAGCCACAAGGTAAGTCAATCTTCCTATCAATTGCTGAATGGAGTAGTATGTTCTACTAGTTGTATCTATGGTATGGATGTGAGCATGCAAGGGAATAGGGTGGCTGAATGGGATGGCAGCAGATAGTGGGCACCTATATGGGCAGCATGAAATCCATAACAAATACTAGTGTCAACAAAGTAGGTAGTACTAGACAAGATGACAAATCCCACTGCAGTACATGTGGTGGCCCAACTTTGTGTTCATAGGACACACACATGCTAATCAGTGAGGCTCACATATCCAAAACCAGCCTCAGACAGCAGGACAAGTGTAGAGGACCATAAAGAAAGGATGGGCTAAGGCCTACAATTGATGGCAATGGTGAACAGCCCCCTCCAGACCTACACAGACAGACTACAACAGGTCTGGCAGTTGTATGTTAGTTCTGAAGGATAAGAAGTCTGAAACTGAAATGTAGGTCAATAAAACCTAAGATCTGTACTCTACTGATATGCCTCCAGTCTGCATGATCGGTCAGAATACAAAACGAAATGGAAGCAAATACAGTACCTGAAATACCAGTACAGTCATAGCAAATGTTTACAGTTGTCAGGTGTGCCTCCCCACAATCCTATGTAGAAATGCAGTAACATGTATGTGTGGGTTAAATAACAGTACAGCACAGATTACCTGAGCTGTCCCAATTTAAAGGATAGATTGTTGCATGTGCACAATATGCAGGGGTCCATGTGTTAGGATGTTGTGTGTTCAATATTGTCTGGAACTGATCAGCATGTAGGCATGCTGGATTGTGTCTCGGTGGCCTATAACCAGTACTGTTGATGACAGGGCCATGTTCCGACAACTGCAGTGCCAACCACAATGCACCACAGCAATACCCATGTCAGCAGTTGTCCATACTCAATATTTGGATGTGTCTCTAGCTGTAAGCAGCACCCTGCCAGTAACCAGACCAATGGATTAATATGGACAGGAACTATTGCCATTAACACCTTGCACATGTACCCTGTCACCCAGGGGAATCTAGTGGCTCACAGCCTGGGTATGTAGGAGTGACAGAATGCACTGGCCTGCTACAGATGGCCTGCATCACTACCAAATGCCCTACAGTCCTCTGTCAAAGGCCTGTGTCTCACCTGTACTGCCAGTGTATGTTATCTCATGGGGTCCCAACTAACAACATAACAAATCCCAGTAACATGCCCACCATGTCCTACTGCATGAACCATGAACTGTGAACCAACCCCAAAATACCACTGGGATGAAGGGACAGCTATAGGGATACTTCTCAGATATTGCTCGCACAATGTTAGGAAGAGGATAGAATAACAGAGTGGTGGGGTATAGAAGCATGGATGTCATGGACTGTGTGAAGTATGAAACTCTGACGTGTGCCCTACCTACCCATGCCTGCAAACCCAGTAATGGGGTGGCTACAAATCTGCTTCTAAATCACAATCTGAAGGGGGAACTGACCAGATATATGAGCCCTGCCCCTGGGTAACCTGGGTGAATCTGTACAGCTGAGAGGTATGGCCACAGCAAGATATGGCCAATCTGTTATGTCGATATATGTACAAGAAGGGGATCCTCACCCAACACAGTACCAAGGTGCTGCACCATTTACACAGACCCATCAGCAAGTGCCTGCAGCTACCCTTCCAGAATGGCATGAATGTGCAAGAATATGTAGGTTGCAGACCACAATACGGGACACAACTTCATTCATCTTGTATTTCCCAGGAAATAGCTGTGAGCAAATAAATATATCTGTCAGCAGTTGATGACCTAATACATCACAGTGTAAAATAGTACATATGTCTGAATATCTCTGCTAACACCAACCATGTAACACAAGCAGCACAGACACAATAGTTACAGTATCCCACTATCTGTCACCCATTGTGACTCCATATTGCTAACCTATCTACAGATATGCTGCAAAAACAGGTTGCTAGCTGTAGGTGTAGAACACCAAATTGTGGACTGGCGTACAACCTACATGGAATGGATTCACACACTCAATACAGAAGGTCATACTGGGCATGCTCCCCCATGTCCAACAACACAGTAGACTATACATATCTGTCAGTCGCAGATGTCTGTGCACACATACCACATTGTACACCATTCATGCTTTGCACACACATTGGATAGGAATACTCACACATATCCAAGGCCAACACACTATAACATGTCAAACATATACACACACAGATGTGGGGAAGAGAGAGAGACAGACAGTGACAGAGAGATTTCCCTCATGAGGCCTGTCCCACCCACCACACATCCAATTGGCCATCACATGATGTGATGATGTCAATCACTGTAGACATTGCTTTTGGTAGTCCTCAGCCTTATAGTGTCTGTGGTGCTTGTGATAACTGTGTAACATGACAGTACAAATTAGTATTCATCTAGCACAGTATACTAACCTCGAAAAAGGGCATAGCAAAATTAATTTAAAATGGGTGGCGAAAGCCAAACATACTCTGGCTAGTCTTATAAATGCCCTAGGGCAGATAGCCTAGTATGAACCTATGAACCTATTTGTATACCCAGTCCTGTCAAATGTAAAGTTGTGTGTGACTGAGAGTGTGTGTGTGTGTGTGTGTGTGTGTGTGTGTGTGTGTGTGTGTGTGTGTGTGTGTGTGTGTGTTTTCAGAGGAATGGTTTATGGCCCATTCACACACACTGTACTTCCCATTGTCCATGTTAGCACTCCCACTTGATGTCAGTCACCTGAAATAACCCTCTGGCCAAGTCTCAGCCCTCTAAGCTGCGTGGTGTTTGTTATATGTGTTTAATATTGTAGTGTTGAAAACTAGTTAGGTAGGAGTTCTAATCCCAAACATGGCAACAGTGTGTGTGTGTGTGTGTGTGTGTGTGTGTGTGTGTGTGTGTGTGTGTGTGTGTGTGTGTGTGTGTGTGTGTGTGTGGAGATGAATGATTTAGAGGCCATTCACAGTCACTACACCTCCCGTTGCCCTACTTTAGCAACCCTGCTGATGTCAGTCACCTTGAAATAACCCTTTGGACAACTGCCAGCCTCATAAGCTCCATAGCACTTGCAATAACTGCATAATGCTATAGTGTAGCCTACTAGTTAAGTAAGAGTTCCAATCCCTGAGATAGAAACTGTGTGTGTTTGTGTGAGAGAGTGTGTGTGTGTTTTTGATGATACTTGATTTTATGGACAGTCACACTTACTACTCTCCCCTTGCCCCTCCTTTAGAACTACTGCTGATGTTAGTCACCTTCAAAGATACCTGTGGAGAGCTCCCCAACATGTAAGCTCCATGGCATGTGCCATAAATATGGAACAAAATAGTAGCAGTAACTGTATGGGCTTGAATCTCATCTGTGGCAAGTGTTTGTGTGTGTACATATGTATGTGTGTACTTAAAAGATTTTGGCCCCATGTACACCCAGTGCACATCTCAGAGACTGACTTTAGCAGTCCTGCAGATACCATCCACCTTAGAAGTACCTGTTGCCAATTCTAAACCATGTCAAGTCAGTGGAGCATGTGGTAAATGCGTAACATAATGGTCCGTAAAGATTGTTAGATGGAAGTTTGAGCCTCACCCCTGGCAAATGTGTGTAGGGTGAAACTATTTTTGGGATCTCTCACCCACTACATCACCCAATGCCAGTATTTACAAGGGCTGGTGATGTTCATCACCTTAGAAGTACCTTGGGATAACATCCATCCTATAAGCACTGTAGCATGTGTGATAAAAGTGGTACACTATAATAGCAATACATAGCTATGTAGGTATTTGAATCTCAGTACTGGCAAGTGTGTGCGTGCATCTGTCATTAGCATCCTGTGTGGAGGTTGCTCTGATTGTGTAATAACAGGAATCATTATGGGGTGGGTTTTGCTAAATTATTATGTTGAGGATCTAGTATATGTCACAATGTCCACCTTACAAGAACAACAGATGTCAAACACCGGGCAGGTTGGTGTAGACAATCCATAGCCTTACATGTGACATTATGGATTGGTGAGCAATATAGGCAACCCTTCTATTACTCAGAGAACCCTCTCCACCCATGTCTTATGCACAAACACACTTGGCTAGGCAACAACCACTATATTGGTAGTTCCCTGCATATTGTCTCACAGATAGAACCACGGTGTAATTGCAGTGGACTACATGCATGTTGACCACAACAGTGACACTGACATCAGAAAGTACTTTGATGTGTTACATCTCCTGACTGTGTGTTATCCAGCAAGTAAAAGGACATGGCACCCTGTTCCATCCCCACAGTAGGCAAATAAATGCTTACAGTGGCCCTTTTGCTATGTTCCCCACTAGACGCCTGCAACAACCGTAGAGTCTGCAAATGTAACCCACAAAGAGAATAACATGCCCTTATACACATGCCCTGTATGGACAAATGCCACTAACTCCACTTAATACCTGTATCATGCTGTCAATGTAGGTGCAAGCATGACCTCAGTTACATATCCAGGTCTCACCAAATGAGGTCAGGAATGCTATATCAGTAAAATAACAATCTGGCCACACAACATGCCCCAGAGACCACAAGTACACCACCACACATCAAAGAACATGAGTGTGGGACATGTGCACAACCCAGACACTGTCCATGTTATGGAATATAGATCACATACATGGGAAGCAGTGCACATCACTGGCCACCCACAATAGTAACCCATATGAGTGGATGGTGAATGCAATACCCACCTTTGGGGACCACTCCAGGGACTACATCCCTGAGCCACACTGGAGACTGTTGTCATGTGGCCTGATGCCAAAGTATTCCATTTGCCTAGCCTTGTACAGCCGTCAGGCCCATTCACCTACTACACACCTGTGAAGCAGTGAATCTATGCATCTCAGTACTGGCAAGTGTGTGTGTGTGTGTGTGTGTGTGTGTGTGTGTGTGTGTGTGTGTGTGTGTGTGTGTGTGTGTGTGTGTGTGTGTATGTGTGTCTTCATTGACACCTGATTTTGTGGACATTCACACTTACTACATTTCACTTACCCCTCCGTTGGCACTGTTGCTGATGTCACTCACATTCAAAGATACCTTTGGATAGCTCTTTAACATGTAAGCTCTGTGGTTTGTGCAATAACTGCATAGCACTGTAATAGCAATACATAGTCAGGTAGAGGTTTGAAACTCAGTACTGATAACTGTGAGTTTGTGAGTTTGTATATGTGTGTCATCAATGTGCTGGGGTGATTGTGTAATGACATGATCCATTGGAGTGTGGGTTTTGCTACCTCATTATATTGAGGACCTATATGTCTCAATGTCCTTATTACAAGGCCAACAGTTTTCAAACACTGTAGAGGTTATTGTAGGCAATCCTCAGCCATAAATGTGTACAGCCATGTGCAATTACTATGTGACAGTATGGATTAGTAAACAATATAGACAACCGTTATAATACCCAGTTACCACTCTCCACCCATGGATCATACACAAACATGCTTCGCTCTTACTCTCTTACTCCATTCCTTTCTTACTTTGTCTCTGTCTCTATCTCTCTCTCCCTCTCTATCTCTCTCTCTCTCTCTCTCTCTCTCTCTCTCCGTCCCTGGTGGGTGTGGAAAAGTGCATCTGTTTTGCATAGGCAGCAGCTTGAGTTTTGTAAGTAATGCTAATAATCAACTGATGGCCTTGCACGAATTGCAGTCCCCCACTTGCTAATTGCATGTGGAACAGCTGTGGTATCATTCCTATAGCCAATTGTGGTATCATTCCTTTAGCCAATTGCATGGAAACACACTCCTATAACTAAGCACTTCTTAGGCCTTATATTTGAGGACAAAACCTGGACATTCTGTTGGAGTCTGTACAGTAGTGAGATCTGTGTACTTATTGTGATTGTTAACAGAGTGTCAGTATTGTGTAACAGTGTACTGTGAATATGTTATTTGGCCTGTGTACAGACTGTGGTAAATGTCAGTGTTCTTGGTCCTGTTCTATCTGACCTTGCATGCTGCTCCAGTTTCTGGTACCCTATCAGTGTATATGTTTGTAGGGCCAGACTGAGACATGTCCCATACCGCAGTCAGGCATCAGACAACACTGTGTATTGAGCCAATATATGTAGGGTTAGTGTGTGAGCGCAAATATGAGGATGGTTTTGTTCACACAGTCCATATACTGTACTATTAATTAGGATTACCATAATGTGGCTGTGACTGTGGTCAGATTGGTTGTGGGTATGCACTTTCACACTGGTGTCTGTTACTCCGTGCTGTTACATGCCTGTAGTGCCACTATATTTGCAAGTACATGTGTAGTCCCCCATAGAAAACTGGGGTCAATGTTGTGGCAGTCTGCCTGTAGTTTACACAGTGCTTTGTGACATGCCTAGCAGCTCAGTGTATTTACCTAGTGTGATTCTATGTCCAGATATTTGTCAGATGTACTGTTGCCTGGCCCCATATGTGTTGTGTATTTCTGAAAAAGCACTGGGATGCTGTAAAAATGTATGTCACTAGTAGGAAATATGTGGGCTGGGAACTCTGCTCCTCCAGTCAATATGTGTTAGGACAGACAGGAGGGTGTGAAGGCATCAACTGTGTGAGCTTATCTATTCCAGTATGTGTGTGACATCCCCATTTTCATGGCTATAAATATCCCCTCTGTCAGGCTTGGTCCACACCTCTTGCACTAAGGAGTTCTGTGTATACCTCTGGAATGACCAGATTGTTTCAGACTGTCCACGTTTATTGGTCATATTTCTGCTGTATTCCACAGGATCATTACTGTGATTTCTGTGGTACTTCACTATGATGATTTTATGATGTCTGTCAGTAACTGATGGCGTACATGTCAGTTTCAGGAGAGCCTTCCTACACAACATGTGTGTTGACACAACCCCTGTTACTGTAGCAACATTCTACATTTATATCTGCAATACTTACATTACATTCCCTTGCACTAAGAGGTTGTGACTTATGGTGCTGAGGTATGACTCCACTACATATTATGGGCATATGTTATATATGATATATATATATATATATATATATATATATATATATATATGTGTGTGTGTGTGTGTGTGTGTGTATGGACATGTATACATGTATGTATGCATATATATATATATATATATATATATATATATATATATATATATATATATATTCATATCCTTATGTGTAAACATGAGTGTTGTAGATACCTTCCTAGATGTATCCCACCATATTTATATGATATGTGTATATTTAAATATAACAACATGACTGATTCAATGCTATTTTCACTTACAAGTACAAAACAATTGTAGTAGTCAAAGCAGTTGTTCACTACTGTCCAGTATATGCACTGAATGATATATTTGAAAAAACCAACAGACATCTTCACAGCTCGGATGGCTTAGTGGCTAACTGCTGTGACTATAGTGTACAGGGTCCTGGGTTCAAGGGCTGTTTATCTTGTTGCTAGACAGAACAAGGACTGATGGATACACAGTGGTTAAGGCAGTTTTGAGCAGCTTTAAGCAGGTTTGCATGGGTTTGTGCGACGGTAAGCACTGCTAACATGCAATTAAATGAATAAGCTCTTACACGGTGTAGGCTTTGCTTACCAGTGCACAAATGTACTCAGCATTTACATTTAAGCAATGTTTACACCTGCTAAGCATAGCTCAACCCTGGTAACCAGTGATCACATTCCAGTCTGATAAAATAGCTGGGTAATGACATTTTAATAACTGTATTTAATTCCATGTACATTATATGCTTCTATGTGCTGTCATTACAGTAGCAAGGGGTGTGAGTATACTGTATGGGACACCTGAGTATACATGGCTAGTACAACAATATTTTCTCTTTGTATCTGTTTCATACATAGGTAGTATTCCAGGTTATATGCAGTCACACTTGCATATATTGTATCATTACATTACTACTTTTAACAATGCATTTCCAAGAAGAGTAGATTGCAGATTGTAGTACTGGAACTATACAGCCCTGCATGCAAAGTTGGGCTCTGAGTACTGACAATCATGTTCTTGGTGTGTGAGCTGTATATTATTAAGTATCTGCTACTTGATATTAATCTGAGATGTGGTATTAACTGTAGACTACTATGTGTTTAGGACATGTCATTGAGGGGTGCTGTCATGTAGTAATGGAATACTTATCAGTGTCAGACATCTATCTGCAAAACATTCATCCTAATGCATAACCTGTTGGCTAGCTGATTTCTGTCTGTCCTCTGTACAGATGTGCAGATGTCAGGTATTCATCTTGGCTGCTTACAGGAAATCTATGATTGACTGACACTGACGTCTGCCCAGCTGTGTTATAAATGCCACAGCTAGGAAACCCCACTCTGTATGCACCACATGCCATGGATACCTCAAACAGACTACCATAGTCAACAGAACATGCTTGGGTATGGGTCTTTAACCCAGACACTGGCCATGTTATGTAATATATGTTGCATACATGTCAATTGTAGCACCTCACTGGCCCTCTGCAAGAGAAAACCAGATGATTGGATGTTGAATTTAACTGTCACCCTGGGGATCACTCAAGTGGTGTCATTTGATAGATGGCCTGCTAACAAATGTCAGGTGGCATGATACCAGTGTACTCATATGCCATAGTCTTCTCATCTCTTCATGGACATTAACCTAATACACACCTAGAAACACCTGCACCAATGGACCCCAGTACTGGCAAATGTGTCAGTGTGCATTACTGAGAATAACAGTGTCTGTGAGTTTGTAAACTTGTAGTTGACAATACCCTGAGGGCCTTCTCACCCACTACACCCCCACTGCCATACTTAGAAATGGCTGCTGCTGTAATTGATGTTAAATGTATCTTGTTACACTCTTCACCCTATGGGCTACCTGGAGCTTGTAGTATCAGTATAACACTGTTCCAGAAATGGGTAGATAGGCATGGGTTACCCTCTGTGTCCTGGCAAGTGTGTGTATGCATGTGAATGCGTATATTTGTAGGAGACAGCATTTTGAGGCTAAATTCTCCAAATATAATAAACCTTGCCATACATTATAAGGGATAGTGATGTTGCTGACATTAGGACAGCCATGACAAACCCTCACCCTATTATCCCTGCGGCATGTGCAATAAATGCATATCCCTGTAGTAGCACTGACTGCATAGACAAGGGGTTGTATTGCAGTCCTGGTCAATGTGTGATTGTGGGTATGTCAGAGCATTATCATGGGTTTCAGTAAGAACAATATCCAATGTGGAGTGTGGGTGCTGGGTATACTGTCTTTACACCTTGGTACCCCCAGTACATCTCCCAAGGTCCACTGTATGAGGACCGCTGTCACCATCAACCATACAGGTAACTGATTACACTATCCAGTCCAATGATGCATGTGCTGTGTGCAAATTCTATGTAACAGAATGGACTCACTGACAAGGCAGTTATCACTGCTAAACCCAGGTCTGTCAGATGTGCCTATGACTGTTGTGTCTTTATCAATGTGTATATGACAGTATGTCATACTATGTATTGTTCATTAACAATCAGTACATCCCCCATTACAATACTGTAAAAGGCCTGGTGATGTTCTTCACTTATCAGGATACTCGAGACACACATCATCCTAAAAGCTCTGTGGTGTGTGCAATTAAGGCCAAACACAAAATAAGTACGTAGGTAGGGGTTCTACTCTCAGTGTTGCCAGGTAAGTGTGTGTGTATGTGAAGGGATCTACTTCAGTTTGCAGAAAATACATGTCCAAGGAGATCATTTGTCTGAGAACTAACTGGCAAAAGGTAACATTTCAAAGGAATCATCTTGTGGAAATTCATTCCATCAAAACTAGTAGTGGATGTGTAAATGCCCTCTTCCCCACTTTACAGCTGTACAGTGATACTGGAGTTGGTATATATAGTTGGGTGTGGTTGTTGTGGGCACAGCCAGCCACATTGGGGTTATTGTTGCGCATATCCCCCACTTAGTCTGCTGTAATTCTGTACAGTTTATGTTAACAGGTTAAGTAGTTGTTAATCACACTATGTGTGCTTCTACGCCACTCCACACCCTCCAAAGTGGGGCTGTGCCAACCCACAACAGCACACCTTTGTTTATCAACTCCAGGATTGCACTACATTGGGAAAGAGGACATATACCCTGCCAGTACCATTGTCAATGACATTAACCTGGCAGACTGATTATTTACTGATTTGATCTTTTGGCTATTTGGTCTTGGTGGAATTACATAAGCCAAAATGAGTTCACTGCAAAATTAAGTGCATCCATGTGTACAGTATTCTCTGTGTATTGCATCAACACCAAAGCCTGTGTGTGTGTGTGTGTGTGTGTGTGTGTGTGTGTGTGTGTGTGTGTGTGTGTGTGTGTGTGTGTGTGTGTGTGTGTGTGTGTGTGTGTGTGTGTGTGTGTGTGTGTGTGTGTGTGTGTGTGTGTGTGTGTGTGTGTGTGTGTGTGTGTGTGTGCGTGTGTTTGCATGTGTGTGCGTGTGTGTGTGTGTGTAATTCACAAAGATTTGGTGTGTACCACCCAGTACACTTAACCATTGTCCACTGTTAAAGAGATGTTGACATCAGCCACCATGCACTCACCTGTATATACCCCTCAGACCTATCAGCCATGTGGCACATGCAGTAACTGTTATACAGACCTGTTACTTGTGTTCAGCTGTACCCAGGATATGACACAGTCAATGTATCACCACAGTGCCATAACCCTTGTAGGAAAGGACAGCAGACCAGCATCCCGCCGACACATAGACATCTATAACACAAACTGAATACATTATGGAGACCACAATCAGTCAGTGTTAATAACAGCTATAATGCATCATGGCTGGACTGCTACACACCCTGACATGTAAGCATTAAACATTCCAGCTGAAAACACATTAAACAGCATTACATTGCTAAACCTTAGTACATTCACCATGTGCATCAGAACCATATTAGCATGTCCCTGCATCAATGGTATGGATGACAGGGATGTGCACATGTATCATCATATGGACAGGGTGTGTTGTGGGTTTGCCAGAGGCTTAGGCTGAGCCGTTTGGTTGACATTATGTGTGTGTGTATATTAGGGGGTTCTTTAGAAATTTGGGCTGTGCAGATATGGTGTGTGTAGGTATGGAGGTGCCCTAGCTGTGTTGGTGATGTGTGTGTGTGTATGTATGTATGTATGTATGCACAGAGTTCTGCCATGTGGCTGCCCTATAGAGGAGTTTGTTGGACAGCTGCAGACTGTACATGGCAGGGTGTATAGTTCACCATGACCGGCCACGGACATGAGAACTGTGCCCACCAGGGGTTCCATGGGCACTAACAGGTAGAAGCCCAGATATGGTACTCTCCCCTGAAGATGACAATTGTCCGCTGGATCCGCATCCCTGTTGGGACTGGCCAGGACCACGTGCATGTGGCCTGCTGCATTGTGGTGTGGACAGCACCCCCCCCCACAGTGCTGGTACTGCCACTACAGGATCGGCCGTAGTTTTTGCACGTCCATGTAAACCTCCACCTGTTGGTGTTGCTGGCCTATGTCCACTTGGCTTACACCCTACTCCCACCACATGCTCTAACACAGACACAACATGGTCGAGGATTCCCACCATCTCACCCAACCATTTATTCAGGACCTCTGCAAAATAACGGTGGGCACCTGCAAGATCACGGATGTCATCAAGTACAGCAGAATTAGTAGCCCTCTGGAGCCTCAGAGTCTGCCTGGTGTAATGTTCCATATGTGCCTGTGCCTCCAAGATGGTCCAAAACATGTGTCTGGTGACATCTGCTGTGGCACTTCTGCCAGGGGCATGATGGCCAGCAGCCGTCCTATGAGCACCCCTGTACATCTCCTTGTGTGGTACCTCGCCAGTCATCCAGCTATGGCTGCTGTGTACAGACACACTTGCCATAGTCCCCACACTGTCCTGTCCCATGCCACTACCCGCTAACCATCCCTCATCTATGGCCACTGCTGATGGTGTATGTATGGGCATTGTGACTGTGTGCATAGATGGGGTGGATAAAAGTGGGATGTCAACTGATGGCACAGCTTCAGCTCCTGACAATCCTGCCTGTGCCTCACCATACCTACCATCATTGTCAGAGTCTGTATGGACACTGTCAGTTTGCCTGCAGGAGGGAGCCTGCCCGACCTCGCCACCTGTGAGAGGAAAACAAAAAATGTAATTTAAATTATGTTATTGCTCACCTCTACACACTCACTCACTCACACACACACATACACACACACACACACACACACACACACACACACACACACACACACACACACACACACACACACACACACACACACTTACAGGTGAGGTGGCACAAAAATATTACACAGACCTGTCATTAATCAACAGTCAACATGCATGATATATGGCACTCACCAGCATGCACTCCAGCTATACTCAATTCTTGTTACCAACATTATACATCACTGTGATGGATGAGTTGTGTCAGTAGGTGATGCCCCTTCCCCTGAAACACACTGCACCCATGTACACAGTATTGCTCTGTATCTGTACAGCACCCTGGCATGTAATGTGCACCATAGCTCAAGAGTGTACACACCATTGCTGAATGTGTATATGTGTGGCAGTTATGTTTGCTCTATTGCTCACAGCCTCTATGTGTTTGTCTGACACATACCTGGGATGATATGAGGACTGATGTCAATAGTTAATGCCTGACCTCTGATTTGCAGATCTAATCATCATCAGTGCAAGTATGAGCAATAAAATCTGATTACACTGACAACCTTCAAAGCTTAATGTGGATATGAGGAGTGTACACACCCTTGTAGATATGCCGGCCTCTTCTATGATATGCAATGGGGCCACAGTACTGCATATGTTAACATTACACACACCTGATATGTGACATATGAACTGCGCAATCAAATGCAGTATCAAACAAATGTGTTAGTTGTGCAGATGCTGAATGAGATGCATACAATATGTGGGTTGCATAATTGTGCACACCCTTAACACAATGGTTTGTTGCAGCACCTGTTAAGTGAACTACAGCAGTCACTATTTCTGGAAGGGGTATACTAGCATGGACCATCTTCACTTGCCATTATTTGGTCACTCTGCCCTACAAATGTCCCCCAACTCTGCCGGATTGCAAGGTCAGCTCATATTGGCAGCCCTTGGAGTTCACACAGTGCCTTCACTATTGCTGTGGAGTCAGAGTTATGTCTGGCACAATTCATGACCTTGACTGTGTTCAGATACAGCCATTCCTAGTGACCTTTGGATGTATACTTCAGTTCACTGTTGTGTTTCAGGATGACACCCCTCCCCATTCTCAGCCTTATTGCAGATGCTTGACAACTATGGGCCACACATGAGTGTTATTTTGCAGTGTTCCAAATTCAGAATGCCATGTCTACCTGCTTAGTTCCTGCTAATGAACAGCAAACCTAAAGATGTACACTGGCACCAGCAAGGTAAAAATGGGGATGGTGGGCCTGAGGTGGAGTGAGGTGTTGCTTGTGCACCACATATATCTTTATTAATACTGTCTGTAGGTTTCAGCCTCGGTCTCAGTACACCATTACACATTGTAACACATGCATTTGGGAGACCTGATGTTATGGATATGCTTACCTGTAGAGGGCCATGGATGATGTTTCTTGTGGAACAACTCTTCCATCTGATTACCCTAACCCATAGGCCACACTTATGCAGATTCAAATAAATTGTCGACACAGGTACTGCACAGACAGTACTCGCTAGACATTCCTGCAAGTCCCTCAGTGTTGCTGCATGTTTCTGGGGAGCCTCCATGACCAGTTTGCAACATGTGTTTTCATCTGTCTTGGACAGGCATCTGTTTATTTTCTACATTAATGTTGTCCCATACTTCATACACACATACATGACTGTCTGCACTGTTTGTCATGGTATATGCAATGATGAGGTAAGGCTACTTCCCCCACTCCTGAGTGCTACCTTTTGGATATGGGATCCATTCCATGGTTTGTAAGATGTGTGCAAGCCATGGCTGCCTCTGTTGCAGGTGAGTGGGCAAATATCATGGACATACTTCTTGGACAGCAGACCATTACTTGGTGTGGCATTGAGGTCTTCTACTTCATGGAAGGTGTGTACTCAAGAAGAGTGAATGCTGTCAGTACCACAAATGCTGCTTCCACAATATGTTAGTTGGAGTGTGTGCACACATATGCTTCCGGTGTTTGTTAAGGTGTGTATTCCCCATATTTGTTGTCCTAACATAGAATTCCATATTGCACATTAATTTGCTCATATTAGGATCACATAACAGGTTGTAAAAGGTGTAGAATGTGGTATTGTGATGTGCCGTTATTTAGATTAGGAACGGTTGCCATTGTAATAGTGGTGTATACACTACTGTAGCCACTGTATAAGAGTAATGTTTCAGACATGTCCCTGCTGTAGGCCATTTGTCCCACCATTATGTTCATCTCTGTCCACACATCTTGCACGGACAGATTGTTAGGTATACTTCAGGATTCATACATACCCCTCAGATATGCCACCATGGTGACCACTGTGATGCAGTGCAGTTAACAGCAATAATAAGTGAACATGTATAGCATGCATTATCGGTAGGTGTGTTAAATGTGTGCATATCAAATACCATGGCCATAACATGGCCAGTGTATTAGCAAACCTGAACAAAACAACTCCATACTCACCAGCTACATGCTGCTGCCACAGTTGTATACCAGAGGGACCTACATAGTTGTGTGAGAGACGTAATGTCAGTAGCCACACCTGTGGCATTGGTACAGGGTGGGAGCAGCATTTCAGTACATCAAGAGTACAAACCCACAATACTTGAGATTATGCACATCTGTTCATTAATACACTGCAGCAACAGACTATCTTATCTGACATATGCATGTAGATACTTTACAGATAAAGATGGATAAGCAACAGTGGTCTACTAATTTGCCTTGGGGCCTACCTGCATGCTCCTCGTCCATTGTGTGGGTGGCACCCACCTCCATAATGCTATCTTCAGGTTGCTGGCTTGGCTGTCGAGCGGGTGCCCCAAGGCTGGTGAGGAGCTCCTCAGCATGTGTCAGTGGGGGCTGGATGGCATGTCCCCCACTCATGGCTAGCTGGTCCCTCCTAACTGCAGCAGCATGCTGACGGGCATGGTAGATCAGATCAGTGCACCGATGCCACAACTGCTCATAACTGCAGTTATGCAGGCCATCATTTACCCTGTGGACTAGCTCATTCCGCAGGGCAGTCCTCTCCTGCGGATCATGGGCCCTGCACCCAAATAGGGTGTCATGATGTAGTATGATGAAGTGTATAATGGCATCATTTTCCTGGGGTGTATATTCAGGGAGCCTGGAAGACATAAACAAGGGAAAAGGTAAGAGGACCTCATACTGCAAGGATATATAAGTTGTTAATTGACATCCCTCCCCCCCCACCATTCTGCAACAATAATCTCAACACACAAATCAATGGGTATGTTTGCACCAAACCTACTGTTGGGACATATGTCATGTTGTTCAACAAATATTAAAATGTGTTTTTATTACTGTTCCATGTTGAAACACTATCATTGGTGGCCTGCTGCTATCAATACAACCTGCATGCCATTGTAATAGTCACTGTGGTTCCATATATGCATGTGTTCTGTTTGCTATGCAACTGTTCCAAATCTGGTGTTTTGGGTTAATGGGAATATCTATGCATGCTGTTATAACTAATCCTGGATTGTCCAAAAGAAGTTGTCAGGCTCCAGATGAACAACAGCAAATTTATTGTAGAACAGTAAAACAAACAGATATTCCCAGTTAGCACTTTCGTCTCACTTCTATTAACTCTGAGACTTCTTCAGACTGATTATTTCTGGGCACACCCAACACTTTGCATACTAAAAACTCACATGATCCAAAATGTCACGTGACTATTATAAAAACTTTTTTTTTTTTTTTATAAAAAATATACACTTTTCATACATAAACATCTGTATCAATAAATTAGTGTTTAAGCCTCTTCCTTTTTAAATACATAAATATATGTATCAATAAATTAGTGTTTAAGCCTCTTCCTTTTTAAATACATTACAAATTCCTCTCTGTTATTGAGACCTGGTAGAAAGCAGGTATTAAGCCTGACTTGCCAACAATATTCTAGCCAGCCTAGCTCTTCCTCAATATTTATTATATTATGACTGTTAGAAAGTGCTTCCAAAACTATAAATTTAAACTCAGCCTTACATTTATTCATCTTATGGTGTTTGCTCCATGCATTCTTTTCATCCCCAGTTTGAACAGCATACTTATGCTCATATATCCTTCTATATAACTCATGAGTAGTTCTTCCCACATAAAAGGATTTACATTCTATACAAAAACTCAAGCACACTATATTTTTAGATTTACAACTGAATAACCCTGGAATCTTAATTATTTTTCCTCATATCTCTACTTCATCAGTGTCAGTGTAAATATATTTACACATATTGCAGTTCAGACACTTATACATTCCACATTTTTGTTTCTTGTCTTTGGGTTTATTCAATTTGCCTTGAAAATAATTTTTGTAATTTTTAGCTCTTTTCTGGGTGTACTTTGGCTGGTCCCCTAGCTTCTGAAGCAATTCACTATTAGTTCTAAATATACCGCAATTCCTATTTATTACTTTTTTATAGCTTGAGCATCTACACTATTTTGTATAGCCATAGATGTTCCATATATAAACCGACATCTCTCATCTAAAATAGGTTCTTTTGTTCTTCCTTCAATTTCTTCTTTTAATATTTTATTCACCTCTATTTCTGGGTACCCCTTTTTACTATTTTATTACAGAACAAATTTGCTTCTTCCACAAAATCTGCTTCTTTTTTCATTAACCTACTTATTCTAGACAACTGTCCTTTGACTATATTCATTTTTGTCGTTTTGGGGTGCATACTAGAAAAATGCAAGTACATATTTTTCTGTACTTCCTTTTCATGTATCCTAGTTGCTAATGTGTTATTTTCTTTGTACACGGTTAAATCTAAAAAACTTATCTCATTTTTATTAACATGGTAGATAAATTTCAAATATGTGCAAATATTATTTATGTAAGTGAGAAACTCTTCAAATATGTAATTCTTCCCTCTCCACACAATAAAAACATCATCAATAAATCTCAACATTATTATGATGTTGTTTTTATATTTGCTTTCTAATATATGCATCACTTCCCATTCATGCATAAAGACATTGGCATAGCCTGGGGCTAATGCTGCCCCCATCACAACTTCATTAACTTGAACATACATTTCATCATAAAATGCTATATAATTATAATTCAGCACAATGTCAATCATTTCCATCAATAACCCTGCTGTATTGGGAGAATACATTCTATTACATAATAATTCCATTCTATGTCCATTCCTTCATCATTAGGAATCATTGTGTACAAGGACTTAATATCAAGTGTCACAAGCAAGTCCTCTTCATTTACAACCAGTCCTTCTATCTTTTTAAGAAAGTCAAAACTATAAGTTGAGTTGCATGGAATAACTTTTTGTAGACGTTTATCCACAAAAACTGATATACCTTCAGTTTTACTATTATCACTGGACACAATCGGCCTTAGTGGTGGTTCATTCAAGTCCTTATGGATCTTGGGTATTCTGAATACTTTACTAATCTTAGGATTCAAATTAGCAAGATTATTCCTAGTTCTTTCATCTATTCTTCCTGTAACCAACCATTCTTCCAAACAGAAATCTATCAGATTGTACCCTTTTTTTTCACCTCACTCATAGTGATTTTTCTATAATATTTTTCATCAGATAACATAACTTTCATTTTGGTTTCATAGTCAATTCTGTCCAGTGCTACAAGTGCTCCCCCTTTGTCTGCTTTGAAAAACAAAATATCATCATTCTTTAGTAACATATCAAACAATTCTTTTTCACGTTTCGATAAATTATAATATTTATATTCACTATTATTGTCTAACACTTCTATAATTTGTGTTTCACATATGTTTAAAACCATTTCCAAATCCTTATGTAAAGGAGGATTATAGCAGCTAGGCTTATAAAACTGTAACTTTGTAGGTTCTTTCTTTTTAAATAAAACATCAGCGTTTAACAGTCTTACATAGTCTCCCAAGTCAGTAATAGTTTGTAGTTTATCTGCTCTCTGAGCTGGGGCAAAATTTCAACCCTTGCTCAGTGCAAAACATTCTTGTTTGGATAAAACATAACTGGATAAATTTACTATTTTAAATTTGTCAGTACCTATTATGCTCGATACTGTTTCTTCTGATTGCAATTCTTCCATTTCGGCCCTCTCTTGGCAAAATTGTTTTTTGAAAGCTTCCTATAGTTGTTCCCATTTGCATTACTACCACTTGCTGTTACTTCAGTCTATGACCTTCCACTGCCATTGGTTCTTTAATAAACTTCCACTTTTTGCTGACCATTTTTTGCATTTATTTGTTGCTGCATAGCTGGAACTGCTGTCAGTTTCTCACCTATATGCAGTTCACTACTGGACATTGCGTTCACCCCATGGTGGCTTGTACTAGGCTCATTCGAGCTTATTTCATTAGTGTTGTTAATTCTCTCACCTTCCACTGACTTATTCAGCTTTTTGGTATGTAAATGCTCAGATCTCCTCACCACGCTTGTTTCTTTGGGCATGGCATTAACGTCTTGCATCATCATATCTTGACGTACTTCCCTCAGCAGTTGTAGACCATAGGCTGAAGCCACTCCCCCAGCATAATCCATATGATCTCTTTCATATTTTTTTACTTTCCTTTTGCTTAAGGAAGTATTAACCTTCTCTAAATTATCATGAACAGTGAGCATTTTGCTATTAAAATTGACTGATGAAATACTCTCTTTTAATTTGGCAAAATTAACACAAACTTTTTCTGACAGTTCAGTCATTTTAACTATATTAAAGCTGTGCAGCACTTCCATACATTGCACACCTACTTTTTGATTTATTTCTAGCCATTTGTCAACCAGGTATTTAGGTAAATTCTCACCCACTGGTAAGTTTAACACTCTCAACCCTTTAGGAACTCTCTGGACCTTGAGGCAATTTTCAAAGAAAATGTTATCCCATTGCAAGCATTTTAAATGGGTTAAATCATTTTCTAGTTCAATAAATCTTTCACTGTGGCTAGAAAAAAAAAATACTGTAGTAGTTTCTTGCTCACCGTTGTTACCAAATGGATTAGCTGGTGCAGCTAGGCAGTTTTTTAATACTTCTTCAGTCGAAGACAGGCTGATTTTCCTGTTGTTACTAAAATTCAAGTTAGAGGGACCCTCATTGCTGGTAATGAAGGAACCCAAAGGTGTGTCATTCAAAACACACTCTGCTGATAACATTGCAAAATCTGTGCTGAGATTCATATGGTTATCCATCGGGTGCCAGCTGCAACACACGAACAAGTCACGTCCACAGCAGCACAAACAAAAAGCCAAAAATCCAAAAGAAGTTGTCAGGGTCCAGATGAACAACAGCAAATTTATTGTAGAACAGTATAACAAACAAATATTCCCAGTTAGTGCTTTCGTCTCACTTCTATTAACTCTGAGACTTCTTCAGACTGATTATTTCTGGGCACACCCAATACTTTACATACTAAAAAAAATCACATGATCCAAAATGTCACATGACTATTATAAAAACTTTTTATTTTTTTGTGGCGCATTTAGAGGGTCAGCCTGCCCCTCCTGCTCAGCCCCCAGCACAGCCACCTTCGGGGCTGTGAAGGTGCAGTGGTGACTGGTCCCCCCACCTCAGTCTCATTGTTTCCATTTGGGGGCTCCTTGGCTTCTGATTTCCAAATACCTCGTCCAATGTGTTTACCCCCCACATGTGTCATATACCACCCCTGCATGCTGTCTTGTCTGTCATGTCTGCCTTCTGACCCAACCTACCTCCCCAAATATACCTACTATCTTTCCCCAACATCCCACTCTCACCATAAAAAAGGGCAATCTGTTCCCAAAAAATTGTTGCCCCATACATAACTGTCCATTTTGCACATGAGTCCACTGGACACATGTAATCTGGTTGAACTGGCTTCACAACACATTATTGTTGTCCTCACCCCTCTCTCAAGGGTTTGAGTGTCCAAATATACCTCCAAATTCAGTATATATGCACAGCTGTTGCTGTAGAAGTAATGGACAGCTATGGACCTTCCCTACACCTGTCCTGTATATACCTAGCTACTTTCCCTATTGTCTTTCCTCTTTGTGCCCCCTTTTTCACCACTTTCCTATCACCCCTTTTTTCTTTTCCTTTAAAGAAATTAGCATGGGGGTAAGCAGGAGTAAGCACTTTTAAGCAGTAGTAAGTGGGATTAAGCCTGTTTGCATGGTGCTAAGCAATGACAACACAGATTAAGCAATTTTCTGGTTAACTGTCTGTAAGCATATTTAACTGATAGCATTGCTTACCGTTGCGCAAACCCACACAAACCCACTAACAAGTGCCTTAATCACTCTGTATCCAACAGCCCTTGTTCTGCCCAGCAGCAAAACAATCAGCCCTTGCAAGTCTCAAACCCAAGACCTTGCACACCATAGGCACAGCAAGTTACCACTAATCCATTTCAGTTGTCAATAAGTGTCAGGTTTCCTCAAACATCATGCAGCAAAGTCATTCAACAGTAGGGAAAATGTATTTATATATGTAGATATATATGGGCACTGCAAATGGGGGTGAAGGGGCCCAAAATAGGGATCTCTTGTAATTATTGCCATTATCCCTTCCTCCTCAGCCGAACTGATCTGCCTTGCAACAAACTAACCAGCACTTGCAGTCTTGAACCCAGGACCCTACACAACATAGCCACAACAAGTTCCCAGTAAGCCATCTCAGCTGTAAGATGTTGGGATGATTTCTCTAACATATCATGCAGAACAGTGATCTACCATAGGGAATGTACAATGTGGAAGTACTAAAAATTCTAATGATACATATACACACACACATATATATATATATATTAAGCAGTTGTAAGTGGGTTTGTGCAGGTTTGCATGGCAGTAAGCAATGCTAACTTCTGGTTAAATATGCTTACAGACAGTTATCCTGAAAGTGCTTAGTCTGTATAGGCACTGCTTAACACCATGCAAACAGGCTTAAACCCGCTTACTTCTGCTTTTTTTTTTTTAGGTGAGAGTGCGATGTTGGGGAAGGATAGTAGGTATATTTGGGGAGATAGGTTGGGTAGGAAGACAGACAAGACAGACAAGACAGCATTCAGGGATGGTATATGACACATGTGGGGGGTAAACACCTTGGACAGGGAGGGGTGTTTGGAAATCAGAAGCCCATGAGCCCCCAAATGGAAACAGTGGGACTGAGGTCCCCACCCATGAGCAGTCACCACTGCACCTTCATGGCCCCGAAGGTGGCTGTGCTGGGGGCTGAGCAGGAGGTGCAGGCTGGCCCTCTAAATGTGCCACACGACCCTCAAGCTTGGCATAGCAGATCTGCAAACTCCATTTGGAGCTCGCTATGCACCAATCCCTTGACCTGACTTTGGGTGACAGGATCCTGTCCGTGCCCACTCCGAGGGGGGGTGGGCCCCATCCCCTGAGGCGGTTCCACCCAAAGGTGGTGCAGGATCAGCGGATGAGGAGGTCCTGGGGTGGGTCCCAGACATGCTGGGGCCTGGTGCCACACCCAGATGAGGTGAGAGAGGTGGGTCCGCTGGGACCAGCCTTCCCAAACGTGCTATGGTGTTGCAGTTTCAGAACATATGTGGGTTAGTAATAGTCAACACAATCCAGGATTAGTTATAACAGCATGCATAGATATTCCCATTAACCCAAAAGACCAGATTTGGAACAATTGCATAGCAAACAGAACACATGCATATATGGAGCCAAAGTGGCCATTACAATGGCATGCAGGTTACACTGATAGCAACAGGCCACCAATGACAGTATTTCAACATGGAGCATTAATAGAAACACATTTCAATATTTGTTGAACAATAGTCAAGTCAAAGTCAAGTCAAAGTAAACTTTATTTTCATTCAGAAATCACACAAGTGCAAAAACTGAACAAAATTCCGTATCCCCAGACTCAATGTGCAGACACATATAGACTGTCTTCACAGACATTTACACATGTAACACCTGGCTATTACATCACAGACATTCAGGTAGACAGATTAATATTGCATATAATTAGAAACACATTTTACAACTTTTTGAACTGAACACTTTTGCGTGAGACTTTAGTATTGCACAGGCACTTGGTTAAGACATTGCATTGATCCTTGCACAGAAAGAGACATTGAGTATTGCACTGTGAACATTAGGGTATTGCACTATAGACCTTAGAGTATTGCACTGTGGTTAAATTATGGATTTGCATGTATTGCACTGAAAGAAGAGATATTTTACTGCATTGCTACTGCCCTAGATGACCTATAAGTTACAGTCATGGTGAATATTGCACTAAGTATTAAGTGTGACTGGTAATCAGATTCTTGCACAAATTGAAAGAGTTTCTACTGACCCAGTTGGACATCATGGAGTGTAATGTTAGTTAGAGTTCAGCAGCCTGATTATATTAGGGAAGAAGCTGTTCCTGAATCTCGTAGTTCTGCAACATATGCTTCGGAAGTGCTTTTCGGATGATAGATGCAGGAACAGTCTGTAAGCAGGGTGAGTGCAGTCTTTAATTATTCCTCTGGACCTGCTGAGACATCTGGATAAGTACAAGTCATGGATAGGTGGTAACATGGTCTTAATGATTCTCTCAGCTGTCTTCACCACTCTCTGGAGGGATTTGCACTCAGAGGTAGAGTAGCTTCCATACCATACTACGAAATTGTTTGTCAGGATGCTTTCTATCGTACCTCTGTAGAAGGTAGTGACAACTGCCGATGGGAGATTTGCTGTCCCCAGCTTTCTTAAAAAGTGCAGCCTCTGGTGTGCTTTCTTGACTATGGAATTTGCATTTGTGTTCCAAGACAAGTACTCATCGATGTGCACTCCCAGAAACTTCATGCATCTCACTCTATCAACGGTCGCCCCATTGATGGTGGGGGGGGGGTGTTCCTTGCAATTTTTCCTGTAGTCCACAATTATCTCTTTTGTCTTGTTCACATTTAGTGCTGAGTTGTTATTTCTACATCAGGTAATGAGTTGTTCCACATCATCTCTATATGCTGTTTCATTCTCATTACTGATGAGGCCCACCACTGTTGTGTCATCAGCAAACTTGATGATGTGATTTGTGTTGTACCTGGCTGTACAATCATGTATTAACAGGGTGAACGGTAAGGGACTTAGTACACATCCTTGTGGAACTCCAGTGTTAAGAGTGATGCTATCTGAGGAGTTATTTCCCATGCACACTTTCTGAGGTCTGTCTGTGAGAAAGTCAAGAATCCAGTTACAAAGTGGAGTGCTGATGCCCAGTTGGAGTAGCTTCATTACCAGATGAACTGGCATGACTGTGTTAAACGCAGAGCTGAAGTCAATGAATTGTACCCTCACAAAGGTGTTTTTATTCTCAAGGTGTTCCAGCAATAGATGGAGTGCTAGAGAGATGGCATCTGCCATACAGCAGTTTGCTCAGTAAGCAAACTGCAGAGGGTCAAGATCAACAGGCATCCCAACTGTTATGGCATCCTTGACCAGCCTTTCAAAATACTTCATCACTGTGGAGATGAGGGCTACAGGGCGGTAGTCATTTAGGCAAGATGGTGGCAACTTCTTTGGTAATGGAATGACTGTTGTGTCCTTGAAGCATTTCGGAACTATTTGCTGACTCAGAGAGTTATTGAAGATATCCGTGAGGACATTTGTTAGTTGCACTGCACAGTCCCTGAGCACATGCCCTAGGATGTTGTCGGGCTCAGCTGCTTTTCTCGGGTTAACTCTGCATAGTGCCCTGGGTTGAGCTGGGTTGAGGGTAAGCATCTTCTCGTTATGGCCAATGGGCATTTTTTTAAGTTGTTCTGTTCTCTTCCTCAAATCTGTTGAAGTAGACATTCAGCTTATTTAGGAATTCTTTGTTGTCCTCATATTGTGAAGACAGGGGTCCGAAGTCAGTTATGGACTGGATACCCTGCCATAGGCGCCAGGGGTCTTTTTGGTCGTCAGAGAAGTAGCTCTGGATCTTTCTGTCATAGGTGCATTTTGCTTCCTTTACTCTCTTGTTCAGATTTTCTCTGGCCACCCTGTCTCCAGACCTGAAGGCTGCATTCCTTGCTTTCAGTAGTTCATACACCTCTCTGGACAACCAGGGTTTCTGGTTGGCTCATGTGATGATGGTTTTGGTGACTGTCACATCATCCACACATTTTGAGATGTAGCCCATCACTGCCTCGGTGTACTCCTCCAGGTTGATACACTGGTTCTCAGTAGCTGCCTCCTTGAATATGCTCCAGTCTGTGCTCTCAAAACAGTTCTGGAGTGCTGAGACTGCACCCTCTGGCCATACTCTTACTTGTTTAACTGTTGGTCTCCTTCTAGTTAGCAATGGTTTATATGCCGGTAGTAACAATATGGAGAGGTGGTCAGAGTTTCCCAGGTGTGGATGAGACACTGCCTTAAATGCCAGTGTAAGATTGCTGTATACCTTGTCCAGTGTGTTTGCACCCCTTGTTGCAAAGTCCACATATTGGAAATAGTGAGGCAGAACTGTTTTCAAGTTGGCCTGATTAAAGTCACCTGCCACTATATGAACACACTCTGGATTCCTGTTTTTGTAGTTCATTTATAGCCTGGTATAATGTGGTCATTGCCTCATTTGGAATAGCACTGGGAGGACTGTAGACAGCTGTGATGCAGATGCTGTTAAATTCCCTGAGTAAATAAAAGGGTCTGCATTTCAGTGACAAAAACTCTAGATTATCTGAGCAGTGCGAGGATACTGTCTCACAACTGGTACACCAGTTGTTATTGATGTACATGCATACCCCTCCCCCTCTGGACTTACCACTGAGGGAATGTATTCTGTCTGCTCTAAAAAGTGATAGCCCTTCCACATCAACTGAATTGTCAATAATGTTAGAATTTAGCCAAGTTTCAGTAAAAATAAGCACACAGCCTTTCCTCAACGTGTCCTGAGTAGATAATTTCAGCCTTAAATAGTCCATATTGCTTCCCAGTGATCAAACATTTTCCAGAAGAATGGATGGGAGTGCAGGCCTGTAAGGATTTGCATTTAGCCTTGCAGTGATTCCAGCCCTAGATACTCTTTTGCGTGTTCTCTCACACCTCTTGCGCTTTCTTCTCTTACCATGATCTAGTAATGTTAATTCTGTACATACCAGGCATTTTGTTCCATGTTTGAGTAAGATTCCCAGCTCTTGTAACTCGAGAAGTGCTGTAGGCCTCACAGGCAGGGCATATGTCCCAACAGTAGGTTTGGTGTAAACATACCCATTGATTTGTGTGTTGGAGGTGGGCAGATGTCAATTAACAACTTATATATCCTTGTAGTACTCACAACTTTAATGATCATTGCTCTAATCATTAAGGTGCAGGTATTATTACAATACCCTATGGCCTTGGTTTGGGCAGTGGTATGTTTGTACACAGTGTATACTTCAACTGTCTTATAGCTAAATTCTACATCTCTTACCTGGTAGACCTGTGGAGGGAATGTTTGTTAACACTACCTGACTGTTTCCCAGATTCTGAGTTAATATTATGCACATACCTCTCAATCTCTTAATGCACACACTCTGGACAAAGCTTGACAACATGGGGGTACAAATAGGGACATACTTTGAATATTGCTCTCATAAACTTGGAGAGTTGCTGGAGTAACAGGATTTGTTTTAATATACATTTTCTGAAGGTTTTGAGGTCTGAAACTTAAAAGTATGACATTATTTAGTGACTACAATTCTGAGATCATCCCACTGTTTTGCTAGGGGGACAGAGGAACAGGTGGAAAATATGAGCCAATTATCTGGACATTCTGCAAACATCTGTACAGTGGAGAGGTATGATTATGCATACAGCTTACTACCACTCCCAGGATTCGAACTATGGCTGTGTCTGCTAAAAAAATAACAATTTGAGTTTCATCAGAGTGTGGTATTTGAATATTACTGTCTATTTCCTTGCTGTTTTCTGTCTACGTCTCTCTTGGTTGTACAGTCTGACCTTGTAATTACAGCAGTCTTATACAGACATTCCTAGACATATTTTATGTAGCACAATGTGAGAAACAGTGGTTGACACAACAGTACTGATATCAGATGTTGGTGAATGCTTGATGTCAGGCCATATAATACCAGAGTAAACATTACCAGTCTAGGATTTAAATCTTTATTTCCAGGCAATTACAGTTTTCTTATTTGACAGACCTGTGGAGGGAATTTTTGTTAACACTACCTGACTGTTTCTACACATATTCCCAGATTCCTAGTTAATATTATACACATACCTCTCAATCTCTTAATGCACACACTTTGGACAAAGCTTGACAAAATGGGGGTACAGATAAGGGCATATTTTGAATATAGCTCTCATAAACTTGGAGAGTTGTTAGAGTGACAGGATTTGTTTTAATATACATTTTCTGAAGGTTTTGAGATCTGAAAATCAAATGTATGTCATTATTTAGTGACTACAATTCTGAGATCATCCCACTGATTTGCCAGGGGGACAGAGGAACAGGCAGAAAATATGAGCCAATTATCTGGACATTCTGCAAAAATCTGTACAGATGAGAGGTATGATTATGCATATAGCTTACTACCACTCCCAGGATTTGAACCATGACTGTGTCTGCTAAAAATACAATTCATGTTTCATCACAGTGTGCTATTTGGATATTGCTGTCTATTTCTTCACTGTTTTCTGTCTAAGTCTCTTTTGGTTGTACAATCTGATCTTGTACTTACAACAGTCTTATACAGACATTCCTAGACATTTTTTATGTAGCACAGTGTGGGTAACAGTGGTTAACAAAACATTACTATTCAGAGAATGCAACACTAAATGTCATACAATACCAGAGTAAACACAACCAGTCCAGGATTTAGAACTTTGCTGCCAGGCAGTTACAGTTTTATTTAAATATGACCTATATGGGACTATTACTATCATATTGTCTGGTTTATTCAGTACAACCCATACACAGTTTTATATAGCCAGGTGACTTTCTACTACTTTATGTTTATTTGGTATGACTACTACAAGCAGGATTGCTACTCACCAGCCTGGCAAGGCAGCCTTTGCAACCTATTAGCATGGGCTTCCTGATTCACAGCCCACTCAGCTGCAGCTGCAAGGGAAATAGATAAATATTTAGGCATACCTATCCATCACATACACAGGCTGGACATTAGTAAACAGTTATTGGTATGACTACTTACACACTGCTGGGACATCACTCCTCTGCCTTGCTTCTTGGACCCACTCATCCAAGACCTCCCTCTTCCTCCACTTCAAGTCGGCATAGTGGTGCCGGACCTGCTCACCAGTCTGAGAGATACCAGTGGCACTGGTCAGATCACGGGCGAGATGGTCCCAGGCTTTTGATTTATATTGGAAGCCCTGGTACTGGCCCTGCAGCAGTCTGTCATCATGGTTTTGTACCAGGAGTCCTACCATAATCTTGGACTCCTGTATGCCCCAGCGATGTGCCCAGAATTGCATGCCCTCACCAACTCCTGCCATACTGCCTACAGTGGGAAGCTGTAACCAGTTATGAGCTGTGTTCCCACCTGTGGGGTTTAAATACAGATGATTTCCTGCCCTTTGCCGTGATTGGATGGTTTTGAATATGCTGAGCTAAGCTAAGTTATGGGCAAACCTGCTTAGCTAAGGTTGGCAGTGCTTAAATGGGAAGGTTCAGCATTGCTTACCAATGGGAAAAATCCACTTGGCTGGGTTATTCATTGCTTAATATTCATATATACACAATGCTTACACCCAGTCAGCAAAGCTGTGCAATGCTTAGCATTGCTTATTTTATATTTTATAAACTATCTGCTGTATGTAATTGATTCATCATTCATTACATATTGTAAATTTGTTTACTGTCCCTGACACCCCCAATGTGCTTTCATTACATTTATTCATGTGTGACTATACTGTATGGGGCACTTGTGTTTAAATGGGAGTTTCACATCTTTCACATCTTTATTAAACTGACACCTCACATCTGGACCTACTACAGTACTCTGGTTAACAAATATATGTTATTTAGTAGCTAATTGTGAAAAAAAAAATGTTTATGTACTGGTTTCACATGTAAAATGCATATTGGTTACACGGTGACCGAAGCAGGAATGGCTGCTTGTAAAGCATATGCTCTAACCACCACACTATTGTAATAATAGCTATGCTGGATGTCTCTTGCTATTTAGGTTCATAGGTTCATAGGTTGGTACTAGGCTATCGGCCCTGGTCATTGGTCCCATGGATGCTGTATTCCTAGCTTTGGAGAGTGTGGTTTCAACCTGTGTGGCCGTGATTACTGGAATTTGGCAATCCTTTGGTATTGAGATGGGCCCTTTAGGGGGTGAGAGGGGGATGAATTTGGCACTAAATCGATCTGCCAGGATATTGGTAATATCCTTGGGATCAGTATATTTAATGCCATTCTGTTGTAGCTCAGAGCAGATCTGAGCATTGCCATTTAGATTCTTGACATAACTATAGAATGCCTTGCAGTTGTCTTTGGAATCTTTGGCAATTTTATTTTCGTAACTAGCTTTTGAGGATTTTATGAGGGATCTCAGCTTCTTACTGAGGCTGGTGAGGGGGTTTTTTGCATCCTGGGATTTTCCTCTTTTCTGCAACAGTTTCTTTCTTCTATTGTATAGTTTGTTTATAGCAGGGGACCACCAGATTGGCTTCCTTTTTTTGGAGGAGAGCATCTTGGTTCTATTTGGGATGGCACGACTCACGCACGAGTGGATGTGCTCTTACAGTGCCTTAGTGTAAGATTCTGCAGTTGAACTTTCAGATCCCGTCTGCATGGGTGTCATGATGTTTGTTACTTCTGACATCAGTAGCATGAAGTTGGCTTTGGAGAAGTTTTTTAAGGAGCTTTCCTTACTGGGGGTGGGGGTGGGGGTGGGATGTGGATGTCAAGGTTGATTTGCTTATGGTCAGACCTGACCAATGAGGGGGTGACCACTAGTGTGAAGCATCTATCTCCCAAGCTGGTAATGACCAGGTCTAGGATATTGGAGCCCCTGGTGGGACAATGGATTAGTTGATCCAGGGCACTGGAATTTATGAATTCCAAGAACCGTTGGGAAAAGGAGTTGGTACCCGAGTAGTTTTCCCAGTTAATGGCAGGGTAGTTGAAATCACCCAGTATTAGGGTGTTTGGTTGTATCTTAATATTTTCCAGTATGTTTAGAAAGGTGTAGTGAGAATCTTGGGGCATGGTGGGGGATCTGCAGCAAGCTACAATTTGGATTGCGGTCTTACCTAGTGTTAGTTGCACCTGGAGAACTTCAGATGCATTGTGTTGGGCAACTAGACTGGAGGTGTGAATATCCTTGGTGAAAATGGACACTCCTCCACCTTTAGTGTTTTGGTCTTGGTTTTTGTGGTCGAAAAGTGTGGCAAGAGTTGTAGCCTGGTATTGCAGGGGTGCTCTCTGGAGCCTTGAACCAGGTCTCAGTTACTGCACAGCTATCGATGTTCTCCATTTTTAGGAGTGCCTCAAGAGAGTGAATTTTGAGGTTTAGACTTCTAGCATTGAGTAGCATTACCTTCAGATTAACTTTTTGTGCTGTTTAAGCTGGACAAAGCATAGCTAAGCAATGGGTACACCCGTGCAGCTACGCTTAAACTTCATTGCATGTTTAAAAAAATATATTTGTTGTTTTTTTTATTATTTGTACCCTTAAGAATATCCATGCTAATGCTGAACCTGTTATTCTATCAACTTTCTGCTTTGTGGGATGATTGCCCCTTTTGGCTTTGTCCACATTTTTTACTCTGATGGGTTGGGAGGTATGCGCTATGTGCTTATGCTAAATGTTTTATTCTAACAAAACTTTTGTCTTGGTATGGACAATTGTCCCTTATGGCTTTGACCAGATTTGTTATCCTGATGGGTTGGGGGTGTTACGAGCATTCTCGCTCATTTTAAATTGCCAAAAGGTAATTATGGAGAGCAGGGGGCATGTATATTGTGAGAGCTGTGCTCTCAGACACACTCCCTGCACTCGTACATGGAACTGTGTCCATTTTGCAGCAAGGCAGCGTGCTTTCATACATATGCACGGTGCGCTGCCATGCTGAACAGGAATAGTCCCTGCCACGGCTGCTTGCTGAATCCAGGGGATGTGTACCCTTAGTTTAACTTTTCTGAGTGAATAGACAGTACAAGCATTGCAATAGGGCTTTTCTGGAATTCAAAGTGTATTCATGGTGTGCACATTGAGGTAACCTTTATGAATCCAGCCTTTGATCTCTTTCAAAGTGCATTTCTGTTACAAGTGAGGACTATCTTTGAAGAACCCTATAGGAGGGATGGTTCATCTAATACAGCACCACAAAACAAATGAAATAAGGCAAAGGCACATTAAAACAAAGACTATAGTAAAGCAAAGACAAACTGATCTGAACCATGCAGTAAAACAGAGTGTAGCAATGCAAAGTGCCAAAACACACCAAAAAACTAAGTGTTGCCTTAGAATGTTCAAGAAAAGAAACTGAAACTGTTATAAAAGATTTCCACACTGTACTATTAAAGAGGAAATGACCTCAATGAGTGATGCTGTAAAGCAAAGAAAGGCTTGATCACACCCTGTTGAAACGTCCAATGATAATAAACAAGGAAAGACCTTAGCTAAAAACTGTAATAGAAGATAAGCGGTTCATTGGTGGTTTGGGCTATACCAGAAGTGAAAACAACTTGGATAGGGTGATAAATAAATATAACCAACATTTGAAAGTCACTGTGGTCTCTGAGAAAGAAATTCTACAGTCAAGGAGATTTGGCTTTGTAACATTTCAAAATTTAGTACAATACCTCAAATGCCAAGGCATTGAATTGCTTGTAGCTGGATGGATGGCAGATCCATTTAGCACTCATGTCCAGGAGTTCCTTTAGAAAACAACAACCTCACATTCTCCAAATTACCTGTCATAAACTGTCCAGTAGTGCTATGAACTGGTAGGCCAGTGATGTAACTGATATCCCCAGGTCTCAGCTAGGTGGTTTATCTGATGCAGTAGAGCTGAAACACCTGCCATTTGCTATAATGGTCCACTTGTGGAGCCAGAGAAAGAAAGAGCCAAAGTAATCCATCTTCTATAAAAAGAGAATGGAAACTGGAAGGAACATTGGCACTTGCTTCTGACATTAGAGGGTTACATAGGGATACAGGTTGAGTGGGGCTTCTCCATATCCTATACAAAGTGACACTTGGATATTCAACCAAAGGCCTGTTTATGACCAAAGAGGCCAGGAGATCTCAAGGAAGATAGCTTGAAGGAAGGCCAGATGCAGGTAAGAAAGGCCTTTAGATTCACTGTAAATAAACAGAAATATAAAGACAACTGCAAGGTACTGAACTTTAGATAACTATTTACATTCTGCTATTTAAGTGTGAGAATTATTACTTATCTGGCTGCCCATCAAGAAGAGTTAGTCTTCTCTGTACAGATTTTTCTGTGCTTATGAGTTTGACTATGCTATGCCATGTAATTGATCTGTACCTCCAGGAAACAAGTACTAACCTAAATCTTTTTGGAAGGCCTACCTAAAGGACCTCAGAACAGGTGCCAAATGCCCTTCCATGGCTTCCTGGAAAATGGAAACAAGATTGCAACAACAAGAAGGTGTCATACTAGGTTAAGTAGAAAAGCTTAGAAGGGTCAGGGAAGAGGAGACTGGAATGGGTGATACAGTCAGGAATGCACCTACACATACAAAAAAGATAGAGTTTTTCAAAATAAATATTCTCGTAATGTACCCTAACAAAAAAACTGAATCTCTTACTAAAATCATGCCTGCTGCTTAGCACTAGGTTATGTAAAACAAATATAGTGCAAGGCTTCACAGGATATTCAGCAGAAGCTTATTTAAAAGGCTTTTCCTTCTGTGAAATAAATAAATAAATAAATAATCATTTCATTTTGCTGCAACATTGTGCGTGAAGTCTTCCTATCATTGCAGTCCAGGAATGTTGAAATTTCTAGATTGCATATATTCAGGTGTGCACTCTCACGGGGGTTACAATTTAAACAAAACCACTGCTTCTTTTAAAACTTAAGCAGTTGATTTTTCATTTGAAATGCTGTCACTGGTCAGTGCCATGTTCATTGCAGTAGAGGGTAGTGAGCATGTATGAAAAACATAGTACTTGTTTGCATTATGTTACAATTAAATCTTTGTTACACTATTCGTTCACTTAAACTCATGACACAAGATAGTTGTCATGTCATCCATATACTATATGACTGACTGATTGAAGCCTACAACATCCACTTCAGAAAAGCTGCTGCTTTTTCTGTCCAGCTGCTGCTTTCTTTCTATGACCATGACCACTCAGATGATGTGCCGAGAAAGCCAATCTAATCCTATAGGCTCAGGCACATTCTGAACATGTGCTGAAGTTAGCCATACTTTTGGGCCGTGAAATTAGCACAGCATTAGATGTCATCAGTCCTGTGAATGCTAACCTTTACGATTCCAAAGTTGCTGTAAACAATGTATAAAGAACATACAGTCCTTGTAGTCAGAATTGCATGCTTTGTACAAATAAATGTTACATTTTACCAATACCAAAGGGAATACATTTTAGAACCCATGCCATTTAGACAGAGCTAAGTTCTTTCATTGCATCTAGCTCATTTTTAAGTAAGAAGATATTTCCATGAAAACAATATTTTCCTGTGGGACTGAATTGCTGCAACCCTTTGCTTTCCTACTCCAGACTTATTTGTCTTTTGAAATAGCTGTTCTTGTGGTAAACGTTAGCTGAGTTCTGTGGCCCTTCATCATTTACTAGTTATAATCCAGTGTATATTTCCAAAATGTAAATTGTGTATCTGATTTCCTTTCTCATTTCAGTTTCTTTTTAGTCTATTCTTGGTTTCTCATATCATTATCACTCTTTGAGTGACTTTCTTAAAGACCATACTCTGACCTTTATAAGGTGTGCCTGCAGCCTTTGATAGATATGGCCATCCTCAGTGCATCCACACTCCACCGGAGGGCATGTTTGGTAATAGGCTCTCTGAGGAATAGAACTGGGACATGGTGATGCTAGGATAGGAACAGTGTCTAACTGATAAGTATTTTTCCCCAGGACCATGATACTATGACATGACATTGAACGCGGCCTTTTTTGCTTACAAGTTACTATCAGCCTGTGTCTTCTAACTCCATAATGTCAGCAGGATTTGAATTTGAAACTCTTGGCCACATGAAAGTTGTTCAGTGCTTGACATCAAACTCATCCATGCCACTCTAAGTGATATCCTGTGGGTATTCAGTCTTTTCTGTGTCCCTCTGATTGCCCATAGCTGCATCTCAGCCACAGTCACTTATGTTAAAGTTAAAAGCTATCCTTTTTTGCAAGCAGATTGCAAGGAGCTTCCTTCTAGTGAATACATTGCACCCTAACCCTCTTCATTTTTCTATTAATGACTACAGATTTATAGTTTGCACATACATAAATAGCCTATGAATGAGCAAAATACATTCCAAAGCAGAAAAGGTATTCTCTTTGAACATTCTTTCAAAACAATCATCAGAATATCGGAATAACATCTGATTCTACTCAGTAAATGTTTAGTATCGTCACAAACTAAATATTTAACTTGCTTACTGTATTTGGAACTTTTCTCATCAGGCATCCACTGAAAATAGACCACCAACATAGTCAAACAACCCAGTTAAAATATAAATAAAATAACATAAAATAAAATAAATGATGTGTCCAGAGGTAAGATATTATGGCAGATTCAAACATTTCAGTCTAACTGAAATGGCAAGTACATTGTGGCACTATTTCATATTTGTACTACAGAACACTGGACAAATGCTTGAAGCCTCAGTACAGCTGAACTAGTTCTTTAAATAATCAGTGACAAGTTTCCCACTGAAAAGACTTTCACTGATAGCATTATTCCGGCAAACTTTTAAATAAAATGTCACATAGTGAGCCCCTTCCTTCAGTTCAGATGTAGCCCAGATGTTGTAAAACCCAGCCTAATAATAATAATAAAGGGTACTGTTAGAGGGGCTGTGCCCATACAGACTCCATTTCATGCAAAAAGCCATAACAAATGCAGGGCCAGAATAGAAATTTACAGCCTTAAACTTATGAAGAAAAGTCTGCCAAAATGATGGCATGACTTAGTGTCATTTCCAAAGGCAAATTCCAAAATGCATCATGAAATTTTAACTAATCTCTGTGACTAATATCACTTTGATGGTATGAAATGTGTTGGGCACATTTGCCTGACACCACAGGGAAGAATGTTATATGCTACCTTGCTCAGTCTAATGCAATATTGCTGCATGTGGCAAGCATGAGATCTACATTTATTGCAGTCCTCTCAACTGTACAGATTTTTGCAGAATGTCCAGATTTTTGCCTCATATTTTTGGTCTGTTTTTCATAAAATTGTGGTTTTCTGGCAAAATAGTAAGTAGCAAATCGTTAAAGGTTGAAGTTAGAAAATAATGAGTATCAGAATTCATACCATTTAGAAAATTCATGCTAAGGCAAAAGCTGTTATTCTATCAACTTTCTAACTTTGTAAGAGGAATATTTAAAAAATGTCCATATTTTGGGGTCTTTGTCCAAGTTTTCTGTAAGGCTTTGTCCAGACTTTTTGCTCTGAGGTTGAAAGGTATGATTTATTGTGGTTCAAATATGAGAACTGTATAAATGGGCCATGCCATCTTTATGCCATGCCTGCACTGAATTCCCTTTTTCAGAGATTCACATGCAAGCAATATTTCAGTGGTCATATTTCAGTGTAGATGAGATGGATTTCATTAGTTTGTCATACTGAATGTTTTACTTTACGTAGTATTTGCTATTTATTTTTGTTGAACACAGTGCTGCATTGCACACATTTATTTTGCTTCTTTGAGAAACAGATAAACAGAATAATGCCTGAATACTACACTTAGAAGCAAAGGAAATGGCATAATCTCTCTTCAGAAGTATTTATTTTTGTTTCACTATGAAGTACCGAACCATACTTCCATGATTTCTTTAGTGGTTTGATCCAGTGTCTTTACTGTATTTTTTAAATATCGCATCACTTATATGGCACAAAATGCTGGACATCATATTCTGAACAATGGGAAATAAAGAAAATAATACACACCATGTCATTTGTTTGGATTGGTTGTTTTTAGAAGGCAAATAAGGGCATTAGTTTGTCTGAACATTTTAATTGACTGCACTTGATTTGTTTTACTTCTTTTATAGATATTCGGAAATTTATCTACTGAGAATTTTTATATGTTCAGTGTAATAAATTATTACATATTTTTTCTCAAATATTTTTATTTTCAATTAAAATAACATTTACATATATTTTTAAATATCATTTTAAACAACTATATACAATATTTACAATAGCCTGACTTTCAATTATATACACTGTATGTTATTAAATATAGAATTAACAGATCAGTTATCAGAGATGCAATATTGATTATTGGAGAGTGTCCAGCAAAGATATAACTTTCTTCCAAGGATTATTTACCAATGGCCTGGGATAGATTTGTAGTTCTTTGATTTTTATTTCCATCAATGCAGTTGTCTTCAGTAAAGTGTAGAATTCTTCCAAGGTCAGGGGTGTATTTAAATTCCACCTTCTGGTTACGTATTTCCTAGATATAGCAAGTATTGTCCATAACAAATACATATTTGTCTTATTCAGGTAGAGACTTTCATTTACATTTAGTGTTATCAGTACTTTAGTTAAGGTAAAGGATTCATTAAATGAAGCTTGTAAAAATGATTGATTCCTTTCCAATATGATTTAATTTTATTACATTCATAAAAAATATGAATCCAGTCTGCTTTCTTTGACTTTTCACACCTCCAGCAAAAAATATTTTTAGTAGTACTGATCTTTTTAATTCTATCTGATGTTAAAAATGCTCTCTGCAAGTATTTCCAGTTAAATATTTTCCATTACTGTGTGTTAGAGGTGTAATTAACTGATAATAAGCTGTTACTTTTAATTTCTTCTGTTAACTGCAATGACTGACCTTTTGTTAAGAACTGCCAGTATGATGGTTTGGGGATTGTTTTATATGTTATTAACTCTTTATATAGATTTAAAATGGAATTTTTCTTTTCACAACTATTATATATAAATTCATACAGAAAACTTACTAGATTTGGAATATCTTTAAATGAGGAATTATTAATTAATCTGCATAAATCTTGAGTTTACATTAGAATGCTTTGTAAGGTTAACCAGTCCTGTGTTGGAATACTGTAAGCAGTTTTTATCATATGTATATCTAAACATTTAATTTATTTACACATTGAAACCAGCATAAGAATCCATTTTGTTCCCAGGAGGTTATGGTTTCCCTATATATTTTGTGAGGAAAGTTCTTAGTGATGGTAAATGGGGTTAAAAGGTCAAACCAAAGTTTTAGATCTATGTTTGCATTGATAGGTTTCCTAAAGGAATTAATGTAATGATTAATCAGTGTTGTTTTAGAAGGTTTTGTTATAATATATTGTATACTTATGCATAGTATGTACCAGGGTTTGTTTGATTTGTCTACTATTAACATTTTTTAACAGATTAAATTCATTTGTTAATATAGCCGTTGTTAATTCTTTCCAATTAGCAAAATAATTTGGGTTTATCCAGTCTATTGTAGTTTTAAGCACAGATGCTTTTATATGTTTCTATTTCTGGGAAGTTCAATCCTCCTTGTTTCCAGGGTCTAATGTGATGAGTTAGAGCTACTCTGTTCTTTTTGGGATACCATACAAATTTTATTAAACATGAGTTTATTTCTTTAAGAATGCATCTTTCAAGAATTAACTGTATTGCTAATGCTACATATAGTATTTTTGGCTAATTATTACATATTTGACATTGGTTGCCAGAGCTTTACAAAACTGATATTTTGCTCAGTTTCTTCAAATTCATTATCAGATGAAAAAGCTCTGCATAGGTACCTCAACTGCCAGAAGTTCAGTAATAATAAAAAATATTTTTGTTAGTACTGGCATAGCAATCTGTAATCAGTATTAAATAGCAGATTGGGAAGCTCAAATTCACTTGTTTAGGAAATATAAACTATGACAGCTAGTTTGGTTGAAGGAATAGTTATAGATGTGGAAACCAATTGAAAAAAAAAAACAGTTTTTTGTGGACGTTGGTATACAAACTAATGTACACATTCCATTTGTCAAACTGTCAGTATACTGAAAATAGGAGATAATCTTAATGTTGGAGAAAAATAATGTGCCAAGTTTTTGTTGTAGAAGCTTAGTTAAGCAAACCTCACTATACTGGAAGCAAAACTTCAGTTATTAGCATTTGTTTCTGAATTTTCTGTAGGCTCTCAGTGATAGTACAAAAAGGTCTCATCCCCATAAAAGAATGAGCAAGCATTCAAGATCTCCGGAACGTAGCAGTTTTAATGAAAATATATGGCAGCTCCTTCTGCATTTTGTAGTCAGTTGATCTACCACAGGAAGCTGCATATACTACTGCTAAAAAAACACGTTTGCAGTGGCTGATTCTGTGGCCCAAACACTGGAAGACCACTTTCCTAAATCAAAAGAGAGTACTGCAGTATCATGTCTGCCAGGATTAAGGAATATAAAAGTCATTTTAGGGAAGCATACATTCCTGTCAGTAAGGTCTACAGTGTTTGTCCATAGAGAGGTAACAATGCCATTCAGGAACCATTAACAGGAAGCATGCCAGAGTGGACAAGTCTGTCCATTTCTGAATCTTACTAAATAGTGTCCAAATGAATGTAGGTCTTTAGATTAGGATAGATTTCTCCACTTTGAAATGCTTCCTTATTGTTCCTCACACATTCCTAGTACTGTTTTTTAGGGCTGCAGTAGTTGCCCATACTGAAATAACAATATCATTAATAAATTAAATGACAAAAGCTCTTTTCTTAATGCATATCAATAATAATACAATTTTGGTGGTGTTTATGCACTAAAGTGTCATTGTGAGAAATATTATATCCTACAGACTTCTAGGGTGATTATTCTATTGCTTTTTGAGTATCTAGTGGGGCAGTAAAATATTGTAGCAACTAGTTCAGTTAATGAGCATTATTTTCTGTGAACATAATAGTGATTTTGAACAGCTGAGATTTGTTACTGTGTAAGAATGTGGAATTAGAGATTTGTACTTGAATATTTCTAATATGTTAAAATGGAAATAGATTAGGTTTATTTTTTACTTTTAAAACTATGTAACATAATGGCATGAAGAGGCTTATAGACATGCACTAGGCTATTGATCTATGAGTATCTTAAGAAGTCTAGCTTTACATTCCCATGGTAGCTTTTAGCCCTTATATTTTGTGTTCAAATAACCCAAAATGCATAGAACAAGGACATGTTCATAAACCTGCATGTAGCTCCAATCCATGAGGCACAAAGGTGCTAAACAGGGGGTGAATTAGTGGTTATCCATCCATTCATCCAAATTACATTTAAGTAGAGTAAGGGAAATACTTGATGTAGAGTGCAAGACAGTTCCATAGAACAGAAATTTTCTGTGATACCTATCTGTCCTTCCAATGTGTTCTATATTGCAGAAGAGATTAAGCTCCTTTGAGCATGTTTTTATTCTACCATTGGACTTGCAAATGTGCAATACTTCTAACAAGATAGGGTCTGTTGAAGCTCTATGCATGGCAGAGGTTGTCTCTCAGTAGCCTTATGATACTGCATAGTTTTTAGGATTTAGGTCCTTGATTTTCTTAGTGAGAAAGTGCTGTGGTAGATCCAATTGTGAAAAGCACATACTGAGATGGACATTATAAATGGATATTATACTAAATGATCGGCCTAATGAGTTCTGAGTACAGTGGACTGATTACATACCTGGGCACCATATCTTTAGATATAAGCCATGTGACAAAAACGGTCTGCCTTACAACTCTCATCTGGCTTTGGTTGATTTGGTCAGAGCCCAGAGTTTCTTATTTAGCGCAGCAAGAATGTTTTTAGCATCTTGTAATTTAAATTTATATTTTTGCTTGCAAAGATTTTTATATTTTATTATACAGCCTATTTATATTAGGGTTCCACCACAGGAGTTTATTTTTGAATTTGACATTGTATTTATTTCTGAGAGGAATAGATACATCTATGCAGCTGTTTACATGTGCATAGAATCTGACAGTAAATTATTCCACATAAACACTGGGGTCATCAAGATAGATGGGGCATTTGAATTTAGCCAGGATATCATTCCATTATAGTATATTAACCTTCACATAATCTCTGAATAGTTAAGTATTGGAAATTGTTTCAGGGTTGGGTATTATGGTGAATGTGATTGATTTATGGTCCAGTTTAATTGGGAGGAAATTACAGTTGGTGGAGAGCAAAGCTGCCCCATTTTGACAAGGAACAAATCCATGATTTTGTTGCCCCCTGTTTGGAGTGTAGACTAACTGGTCCAGAGAGTTTGTATTGATGAAGACCAGAAATTTCTAGGCATGCATGTTTGATGATGCATCATTATCCTAATGTATGGAGGGGTAGTCGAAGTTTGCTAGAAGAATAGTGTTTGGTTCAATACATAGGGACTTACACAGGTTATGTAGGAGGTGTGGGCAGAGAGGGAGACAGAAGGAGTCCTACAGTAACCTATGATATGATAAGAAGTTTTGTTAATAGTACATGTGATGCATATGAGTTCCAGATCTTTATTTTGTCTAACAAGCCTGGAGGTAACTTACTCTTAAGAATATGAAGACAAAGCTGCGTTTAGTGGTGTGTTGTATGTTGGTTTATAACATTAAAGCCTATTAAACCAAATCTGGTACTGTCCTTCCTTTGTGCCTTTTTGGTGGTTAAAGCTGCCTTTAGTGCCTTTGTCTAATACTGTGGGCCTAAGCTAAAGATAAACATTGAAACCCTGAAATTATGGAGTGTTTTCACTGATACCAAAGTAGGTCTCTCTGATAATGGAGTGTTTGTAGGAAGTGGAATTTTTGTTACGGTACCAGGTGTTGCGCAGCAGTATCTTAATGTTATCTATATTCTCTTTTGTTATGTTAAAAGTTTTAGATGACTAAAAATGCACTATGGGGTAGACAAGAATTTAGCCAATATACAAAATCCTTGGAGGGAGAGGTGCAGGTCATCACTGGTAAAGCAGTTATGACTGTCTGTCATCTTTTCCCAGGCAGATATATATTGTATCCCCTTTGAATGGCACAAGACATTAAGCCAATTGTTGAAAGCAATAACTTTGTATTGCAGCATCATTCTGGTTGATGGTAAAATCCTGCTCAAGGCTAGGTTCATAACAGCCCAGACACGTATTCTAAGAGCTCAATTAAGTCTGACTTGGGAGGTACAACTCAGGCCATTTATACCAATTGTACTATATCTGTGTCATATGTGTACTTGTGGTGCAAGGACCTGAGAGCTTACATAATGTGGTGAATCCTGATGCCTGACAGGCAACTGGCCGTGACCCTCTCCTTAAACAGCCTGACGAACAGTGCATCAGCATGTCTCACCATGGGGTCACCTATGACTAGGCTATTTTATTGTATGGAGGTTTGCCCTATGGGTCTTTAAACTAAGTCAGTGTGACTCTTGGATGTATGATTCATGGTGCATGTTGCCTGTATTGTGTGATTATAAGGTTTCAGACACGACAGCTATTTTTTTCCTAGGTGGGAAAAAAATCACTTGGCCAAGCAGAAACAACACAGCATTACAAACCTAACAAAGTGGGGGCTGCACCCCCCACACCCCCTACCCAACTAAATATACCAAATCGAAGATCACACTATAGTGGGGAAAAGGGCAAATTGATGATGATGACCAAGAAAGTTTCTCCCTAGGAAAAAAAATTTGCTGTAGTGACCATTCATGGAACTGAGATTTCACTGTTTATTGGTCAATGAACAGGTGTTCGCTGACCTGAGCTTTCAGTATCGTAATATAGACCCATACCTGTTTCTTAAGTTATTTTAAAAAGGCCTGTTTGTTTAGACAGGTTACATTAAAGAGCTTCAGCATATGAAGGTTTATGTGTTTGGTCTGAGCTATGTGTACTTTGTTTAATGAGTGTTGTGCGGTACTGATAACTTACATATTTGTTATGACTAGTTAAATTGAGAGCTTTGCTCAACACCAATAACATTGTCTAACTACATCTCTTTTACACATTGTATCCACTCTTTCAAGTAGTAGGTAGTTGTCAGTAAATGTGGGACATTTGCTACACTGTCTCATGTTTACTGACATTCGCCTACTACTTAAACTTGAAACAGTTGCTATATTGTCTCTGGATGCCCATTAAAACCAGGCTGGTTATAGAGATGCTTGAATGTGCAAATCAATGGTTCCAGATGTTTACTAATGTGGGCTATAGGGGGTAGTTGCAGCAGTGAGATTTAAAGATGATTTACTGGAGGTGGTGTTATCTAAAATAAACAATCTAGTCTACAGGCTAAGCAAAATGAACCACCTAGTGCAAACTAAAATCTTTTTGTGCAGCTACTAAAAGTACAATAGGAACTGAGGCAGCAGGTTAAGACTCTAAATGCCTGAATCTAACCAGTGCAGTCCAGCATGCAGATTAGCGAGGGTCTATATTATATCAGCAAATGCTTAACTTACAGAATGCTGTATAATCGACCCAAATATGTCGAAACACCAAAAGGCCGAACACACAAAACAACAATTTATTTCCCTAGGGAAAAAAAATCACTGCTTCGTGGAAAAAAAAACCCACAAAATAAAGTGGAGGGCTTTGCCACCCACACCCCCCCCCCCAAACATAAATATACCAACTCTGAGATTGCACCACAGTGGAGGAAATGACAAAGTCCCAAAAACAGACAAAAATCACTATTTCGTGCTTTCGGGATTTCACCATTTTGAATAAAAAGGGTCGATTAAACAGCGTTTGCTAAGTTAAGCATTTGTTGATTTAATAGGAACCCGATTAGCGATATGCAGCGTCAAGCTAATTCACCTTATTTATAACACAGAAAATAAGCAACAAAAAGTTCAGCAGAGCATACCAACAAATAGCAAGATGTTGAATATAGCGTCAGGACATAACTCTGAACCTCCTAAAGGAAAAAAATGTGGAAAAAGACAAAAATAATGTGGAGACCAAGGCCCCAAAACAGGGACCATGTTTTAAATATTGCTGTTAAAACTTAAGAAGTTAAAATAATGACAAGTTTTGCATTAACATATGTTTTCTGAAGGCTATGATACCTGAAACACAAACGTCTGTCATTATTTAATGATTAAGTTGTCAATGATTTGCCAGAAAACTCCGGATTTCATGAGGAACAGACTAAAGACATTAGGCAAAAATCTGGACAGTTGAAAGGTATGCCTCAGCTGAAAGTTAACTTAGTGTACAAGGCATTCTGTAATGAATGTCTTAGAACATTACTAGCCTTAGCATTTCTACTAATCAGTATTAAAGCATGAACATTTAATTTGTATCATTTCATTGGTCAGGACAAAAGGAAAAGCAAATTTATACTTATCTGCTTGCTAGTCTTTGGGATAAAGTACCCAAAGAGATTTGAACATCTTCAAGTCCTAATGTTTATAAGAAGAATCTTGATTTTGAATTTTTGACATGATTATGGCTCTAATACTTTGGAGACTGCATTCCTTGATGGCTTTAGGGCCTGAATGAAGAACTTACAATTGGCATAGCATGGAGATCATGCTAAACAAAGTGTCAAAATGAATGTTGTTGTTTTTGTCTTTCGGCTTTTCCCGGTTAGGGGTTGCCACAGCGGAACTCTGGTCCGCTAATGATTGACAGTAGATTTTCACGGTGCTGAGTTGCCAGCTCGACACCCAACCTTCAACGAAGGCACGCCCATTCATGCATGTCTTTCGGAACGCCACTCGACCTGCGGGGAGGACATGCAGACTCCACACAGAAGGCACTCCCCGAACACTAGCTGAGAATCAAACGGGAGAACCTTTTGCTGTGAGGAAACAACTCTACCGCTGCAGGCATTGCAAATATATATTTTTTTTAATTTGTCTGCAGATTGTGAATATAGAGCTGCTGCTGTAAAAATGTTGCTTTAAGAACAGAGACAAACATTTTCTAATTTACTAGAGAAGTGTTGAGGTCAGTTTAAAACAGGAATGTTCCTATAAGAGCAGACAAAAACTTTGCTGTATTAGCTATAGCTGGTTTGCATAAGGAAACAATTAATGTTATGTAAAGGGGGGATTTGATATCCAGAGAAGCAGCTCTGGAAGAGATACAGTACAGTCAATGAACACTTAGAAGATAACACAGGAAGAAGCTTAGATTGTATCTGTAATATGGATCCAGATCAGAGAAGTGAAAGACTCAGAGAGAGAGAAACTGACTAAAATACACTAATTTCAGCTTTATAAGACTGATCTGATGATACTTTCTGTCAAACTATGTTATGCCATAACACTTTTCTTTTGAAAAGGACTTAAGTGGTCGGATGCAGCAAGCTCTGCATGGAGTGCAGGAATAGTGCAAGAGCTGCTGCATGCAATATGGTCACTGAGCTATCCAGGATGGAGCCCCCAAGACGTCCATGAGCGCGCATACACTATTTCTGCACGGACACCACTGCTATATGCTAATTTCCTCATTTGCTGGTGAAAAACATGCAAATGAGGTGAATTAGCGATCCAGGAGGCAAGCAAGCATCTGTGCAGGAATAGTGTAACCTGCAGAAATGTATTTGGTTACTAACAGAATACATTTCTGCAAATTAAAAAATGAAGGCATGATAGCTTGAAAGAAAGCATGTATTCAATGTAGTAGGCATGCCAATGGCCAAAGATATGGCCATTGGCATGAGAAATAGTTGCAAAATTATAAAAAACAACTTTATTTTTTTTTTGGCCGATCTTGGCTATTTAAGCTTAGGGCAGTGGTGTGCAAACAGGATCGGCCCGAAAATAAGAAAAAAAGGTGGAAATAAGCTTTTAAACCCAAATCAGCATTTTGCCATAATAGTCAATGGCATACATAAGACAACAATACCAGGAAATAGTGGTTGCTAAGGGGGAAGGCTCAGTGTGAGTGTGGTAAACAGGAATTTGCATTCTGTTTTATGCAAATGAGGGAACTGATACTGAATCACAAATTTCCTCTCAGTGTTAGCTTGCACCCAATCATGTAGGTGCAGCAACACCATTGTATAAGTCTAAGAGGTGGATGAACTAATAAGGGGGAGTGTCATGCATGCTGTAAGCTTATTGGAGCTCTGTGGCCCTTGTTTCCCTTAGCTAAGCACAGCTAAAGAAGGGGGTGTGTCTGAGGCTGCTTAGCAGTGTTTACATTGCTTAAATGGATGTGCGCACCATGCACCGGGTTTTAAACAACAACAAAAAAAAAAACAGGAAATAGCAGCCCTGTTCACATCTGAGCACTGTTATGTGCTCTGTGCCTCGGGGCTTAAATGGGAAGGCAATGGGAAGGGAAAACAGTAGTAGGAAGGCAATCAATGAGAACTAGCATAGTTGTCAGGTGAAATGTATCAGAATCAGCCAATTACACATGGAACAGCCTAGCACACTACTATAAACTATGCAAACACCTTCCAGTCTGTTTTTTTTCAACAAACTCTACACCATCGGTGTACACAGATGAGGAAATTTTACCTGACAAAACTAACAAAATGTTAGGGGCTGCTGTCACCCTCATACATCAATATGTGCAAGAGGCTGAGGGTGGTGAGGATGTGAATGCTGATGACCAACCCACAGTGAGGAGAAGGAAAAGAGTGTACAGACCCAAGGTAACCTACCAGGGGCTACATGAGCTGGAGATAGTAGAGTGATATAGGGTGGACAGGGACATTCTACAGCAAATTGTTGAGCTGTGCCACCCACACCTCACACACAGAACCAACACAGGGGAACCCATCCCAGTGGATACCAAGGCATGTGTAGGCTTAAGAATTCTAGCCACAGGTACCTTCCAAAGGGCAACTGGGGATATCATGGGGATCTCACAGGCATCAGCATCCAGGGTACTCCACCAGTTCAAGATGCCATGTCAGAACATGCCGGTGAGCACATATATTTCCTAAACACCCATGAGGCATTGATCAGCAATATGCGTCTCTTCCACCAAATAGCATAATGCCTTGAGGTACTGGCTGCTATAGACTGCATGCACATACACATCAAAGCACCACATGGCGAGTGGGATATGGTCTACATAAACCGCAAGGGCTTCCCCTCCATCAACTGCCAGGTCATGTGCGATGCCCACGGCATTATCTTGAATGTGTTTGCTGGCAGCCCTGGATGCTATCACGACTCCCACATTTGGCATATGATACAGCTGTACCAGTCATTAGCCAGCGGGAACATCCCACAGCTGAGATGTATGGCCACAGCAGGATATGGTCAGTCTGTTAAGTTGATATATGTACAAGAAGGGGATCCTCAGCCACCATAGTATCAAGGTGCTGGACCATTTACACAGACCCATCAGCAAGTGTCTGCAGTTACCTCTCCAGAATGGCATGAGTGTGCAAGAATTTGTAGGCTGTGGACCACAATACTGGACATAGCTTCATTCATCTTGTATTTCCCAGGAAATAACTGTGAGAAAATAAGTATGTCTGTCAGTAGTTGAAGACATAATACATCATAGTGTAAAACAGTACATGTCTGAATATCTCTGCTAACACCAACCATGTAAGACAAGCGGCACAGTCAGCAGTAGTTACAGTATCTCACTATCTGTTGCCCATTGTGACTCCATATTGTCAACCTATCTACAGATATCCTGCAGAAACAGGTTGCTAGCTGTAGGTGAAGAGCACCAAACCCTGGACTAAAGTACAACCCTACCTGGAATGGATTCACACAGTTAATACAGAAGGTCATACTGGGCATGCTCCTACACTTAGAGAAATGAAGCCCATGTCTGACAACACAGTGGACTAAACATATTTGTCATTCACAGATCTCTGTGCGCACACACCGAATTGTACACCATTCATGCTTTGCACACACATTGGCTAAAAATGCTCACACATATCCAAGGCCAACACACTATAATATGTCAAACATACACACACACAGATGTGGGGAAGAGAGAGACAGGCAGTGACAGAGAGAATTCCATTATGAGGCCTGTCCCACACACCACACATCCAATTGTATGATATCACATGATGTGCTGATGTCAATCACTGTAGACATTCCTTTTGGTAGCCCTCAGCCCTATAGTGTCTGTGGTGCTTGTGATAACTGTGTAACATGATAGTACAAATCAATACTCATATAGCATTTGTATACCCAGTCCTGTCAAATGTAAAGTTGTGTGTGACTGACTGTGTGTGTGTGTGTGTGTGTGTGTGTGTGTGTGTGTGTGTGTGTGTGTGTGTGTGTGTGTGTGTGTGTGTTTCCAGAGGAATGATTTATGGCCCATTCACATACACTGCACTTCCCATTGCCAATGTTAACACTCATGCTGATGTCAGTCACCTTAAAATAACCCTCTGGCCAAGTCTCAGCCATATAACCTGCGTGGCGCTTGCAATATGTGTGTAATACAGTAGTGTAGAAAACTAGTTATGTAAGAGTTCTAATCCCAGACATGGCAACTGTGAAGCTGTGTGTGTTTGTGTGAGAGAGTGTGTGTGTCTTTGATGATACCTGATTTTATGGACATTCACACTTACTGCTCTCCCTTTACCCCTCATTTAACACTGCTGCTGATGTTACTCACCTTCAAAGATACATTTGGAGAGATTTCCAGCATATAAGCTATGTGGCACTTGCGATAACTGCATAATACTATAGTGTAGCATATTAGTTAGGTAGGAGTTCTAATTGCAGACATGACAACTGTGAAAGTGTATGTGTGTGAGAGAGTGTGTGTGTCTTTTATGATACCTAATTTTATGGACATTCACAAATACTACTGTCCCCTTACCCCTCCTTTAGCACTGCTGCTGATGTTACTCACCTTCAAAGATACCTTGGACAGCTCTCCCACATGTAAGCTCTGTGGCGCTTGTGATAACTGTGTAATACTATAGTATATTGTTAGGAAGGAGTTGTAATCCCAGACATGGCAACTATGAAACTGTGTGTGTTTGTGTGAGAGAGGGTGTGTGCCTTTGATAATACCTGATTTTATGGACATTCACACTTACTACTCTCCCCTTACCCCTCCTTTAGCACTGATGCTGATGTCACTCACCTTCAAAGATACCTTTGGACAGCTCTCCAACATATAAGCTCCGTGTCGCTTGTGATAACTGCGTAATACTATAGTGTAGCATACTAGTTAGGTAGGAGATCTAATACTGATCCTGGCAACTGTGTAAATGTGAGTGTTTGGCACCAGACACAAATAAAAAGAGACCGTGCAGGTGTATAAAATCCAGGTCTATATTAGAACATCGAAATTTCATAATTTTGAATGTTCTAATATCGACCCCTATTCAGTGAATGCTGAAAATAGTGAAATGACAGGAAACCGAATTTTTTCCTAGGGAAAGAATGCGGTTGTCCGTTTCTGTCACTTCACTATTTTCAGCGCTGTGGTGGAAAGTTACGGGTCGGGTTCAGGTAAGTGTGCGATTGGGTGTGGGTTAGGTGGGTTAGGGTGTGGATTAGGTATGTGTGCGACTGTGTGGATGTGATGGTTAGGGCAGGTTAGGTGAGTTAGAGTTAAGGCATGGGTTAGGTATGTGTGTGATTGTGTGGACATGAGGGTTAGGGTGGGTTAGGTGAGTTAGGGTTAGGGTGCAGGTCAGGTAAGTGTGCGATTGTGTGGACATGAGGGTTAGTGCAGGGTAGGTGAGTTAGGGTTAGGGTGCAGGTGAGGTGAGTGTGTGACAGTGACGGACCTTAGGGTTAGGGTTTGGGTTAAGGTAAGTGGATAGTTAGTGGTCTTTGTACAGTTTAGTGTAGGGTTAGCTGTAAGACTTTAGGTTTATGTGTGTGGATTGCTGTTTGTTTGGTGTGCTTGTGTTGTGTGTATCTGTTTTGGAACAGCATTTTTTTTTTCCCTAGGACAAAATTTGCTGTTCTGCATGTTCAATGTTGTCAGCGTTCGCTGAATAGGGGTCGATATTAGAACACTCGAAGTTGTGAAACTTCAATGTTCTAATATAGACCCTAAAATCCACCAGTAAAACAAGAAACACTTCTATAACTGACTCAGAAGCTCAGAAACCCAGACAAAAAACAAAAGTTCCACTCAGCAATTTAATAGAATGATGTGCAGCAAAATCTTAAAATTCCACCAAACAGTTGTAGTGGTACATAAAATGAGTAGAATAAAACCATACATTGCTTGAATGTCCCATACAGTAGACAAGGTAAGTGCTTCCGTCTGGTCAAATCACAGACTTTTTCAAAACCTTAAAAAAGCATTGCATCATGGTTCAAATAGCTGACATTACCTAAGTCAATTAACATTTTAAAGAAACATTAAAACTACAAAAAACAGAAAAAAATGTACATTTAGTATATTCTTTCCTTTGTAGATTGATTATTAAACGTTTATCAAAACTTTGTCAAAAATTACCTTTATAACTTAAGTGCCATTTGCTTCAATACAGGCACCAGAGAAAAGTGGTCATTGATACCAGGTGGTTGGGTGGCATCTTGTGACAACTGCCACATCAATTCCCTTCTCCCTATTTCATTACACCAATCCCCTCCCCTCTCATTGTATCTGACCACTTCTAAAATTCCCAAATTTGTATCTTGTAAAATTATCACATTTCTGTGCATGTCTGTGTAAAGCATTGTTATTGTTATGAGTTTCCATTGCATATGAGTGTTCATAAATCCTTTTTCCTCAGGGGTCTTTCAGTTTTGCCTACATAAAACATATTACATCCCTGACCAACACTCACATAAACCAAAAGCTTAGTTTGGCAGTTCCCCCCTGCCAAATAAATTCTCTGTGGCGGGTCCCCTATCCATATCTCCGTACTTTCCAAAATAAGTGAACACTGGTTACATCTGCCACATTTCTTTGTTTCCATTTTTTCATTCATATTTAAAAGGGGGTGTTCCAATAGATGTTTCGTGTTATGTCCTAACTTGTATGGAAATAATGCTACTTTACCAAGGGAATGGATCAAGTCCTCATTTCCCTCCAAAATAACCCAGTTTTCATTGAGAATGTCCCTAATCTTATGACCAAAGGAGCCGTAATGGGTAACCATAGAGTAAGAGTGAGTGTAACTAATCCCTGGGGAGGGTTGCTTTTTTTGGGGCTAGGTCAGTCCCAACAAAGGGGTGTATCTAGTACCCCACCCATTCAAGATGTCAATACCCAATTTACGAACACAATCCTCGGGGTAACCCCTGTCAGTAAACTTTTGAATTAACTGACGTAATTCCCTCTTCAAATTATCCTGAGTTGAACACATTCGGGCCTCCCTAATCATTTGTCCTCTCGCTAGGTTCTTCTTGACGTAAAAGGGGTGATAGCTTTTGTTACTTAAAAAAAATATTTGAGTATGTCAGTTTGCAATAAACCTTGGTTGTGAATGTATTCTTATTTGTGTCCCTAGTAATGTTGACATCTAAGTAGTTAATATTAGTGGAATCATAAGTGTGTGTGAATTTGAAATAATCACATACATTATTAATGTAATCAGCAAAATTGTCAGCTACTACAGCATGCTCCTTCCACAAAATAAAAACATCACCCAGGTATTGCAAATACAATAGCCAGTTGCTTACAAAGTCTGATCCAAAGATGAAACGTTTTCCCCACATTGTCATAACCAGGTTTGCATACATCGGGGCACAACTCGACCCCATGGCAACCTCTTTTGACTGCCTGTAATACGCCTCCTCAAAAACAAAATAATTATTGTTAAGGACTAATTCCATTAATTCCATTACTAAATTAATCTTGTGGGTATTCAAATCATTATATTCCACCAGGGCATCTTGGAATAATTCAAGTCCAATATTATGAGGAATGGAACCAAACAAGTCAACTACATCAGTAGTTGAAAACCTTGTGGTCTCTTCAAAACATTAATTTTGTATCTGGGACAAAAAGTCCCAGGAATCAAAAATTATGTAGCCTATACTGGACAGTGTGTCCTTGAGAAGCCAGTCAATGAACACCCCTAACAAGTATGTGGAGCTGTTATGTGCTGCCACAATAATTCTATAAGGGGGTGTAACACATTTTTATGTACTTTAGGTATACCGAAGACAGTAGGGATGTAAGGATATTTACTCTGTAAAAAGTTGTACAACTCTTCATTAATCACCCCCTGTAGCAGACTGTCCTCAAAAAACAACTGTAGCCTTCTATGAGAAATGTTAATCTTGTTTAAAGAGGCTACCTCGTACTTGTCAGTATCCTGTAGCATGTTGGTAATGTCATTAACGTAATCAATTTTTTTCTACCAGGACAACTCCACCCCCCCTTTGTCAGGCTTGGTCCACACATCTTGCACTAAGGAGTTCTGTGGATATCTCTGGACTGACCAGATTGTTTCAGACTGTCCACGTTTATTGGTCATATTTCTGCTGTATTCCACAGGATCATTAATGTGATTTGTGTGGTACTTCACTATGATGATTTTATGATGTCTGTCAGTAACTGATGGCGTACATGTCAGTTTCAGGAGAGCCTTCCTACACAACATGTGTGTTGACACAACCCCTGTTACTGTAGCAACATTCAGCATTTATAATTGCAATACTTACATTACGTTTCCTTGCACTAAGAGTTTGAGAGTTATGGTGCTGAGGTATGATTCCACTACATGTTATGGGCATATGCTATATATACATATAAATATATATATATATATATATATATATATATATATATATATATATATATGTGTGTGTGTGTGTGTGTGTGTGTATGTACATGTGTGTGTGTATATATATATATATATATATATATATATATATATACATCCATATCCTTGTTATGTGTAAACATGAGTGTTATATTTACCTTCTCAGATATATCCCACCATATTTATATGATATGTGTACATTTAGATATAAAAACATGACTGATTCAACACTATTTTCACAAGTAGTTAATTGTAGTAGTCAGAGCAGTTGTTCACTACTATTCAGTACATGTACTGAATGATATATTTGAAAAAAACAACAGACATTTTTACAGCTCAGATGGATTAGTGGCTAAGTGCTGTGACTATAGTCTAGCGGGTACTGGGTTCAAGTCCTGCAAGAGCTGTTTATTTTGTTGCTAGGCAGAACATGGACTGTTGGATACAGAGTGGTTAAGGCAGTTTTGAAAAGCTTTAAGCGGGTTTGCATGACAGTAAGCGGTGCTAACGTACGGTTAAACGACAAGGCACTTACACCATGTAGGCTTCACTTAGTGTGCAAATCTGCTTAGCATTTACATTTAATGCTTACACCTGCTAAGTGATCACATTCCAGTCTGATAAAATAGCAGGGTAATGACATCTTTAATAAGTGTATTTAATTACATGTACATAACATGCTTCTATGCGCTGTCATTAAGTAGTAAGGGGGTGTAAATATACTGTATGGGACACCTGAGTATACATGGGTAGTACCACAATCTTTTCTCATTGTATGTGTTTCATACATGGTTAGTATCCCAGGTTATATGCAGTCACACTTGCTTGTATTGTATCATTATGTTACTACCTTTAACAGTGCTTTTCCAAGTAAGAGTAGATTGCAGATTGTAGTACTGGAACCATACACCCCTGCAAGCAAAGCTGGACACTTATCTGTTCTTGGTGATTGAGCTGTATGTTTCTAAGTATCTCCTATTGTTTATTGATCTGATATGTTTATATTAACTGTAGACTACTATGTGTTTAGGACATGTCATTGAGGACTGCTGTCATGTAGTAATGACATACCTATCAGTGTCAGACATCTATCTGTCAAAACATTCATCCTAATGCATAGCCTTTTGGCTAGCTAATTTCTGTCTGTCCTCTGTGCAGATGTGCAGATGTCAGGTATCCATCTTGGCTGCTTACAGGCAATCTCTGACTGACTGATACTGACATGTCTTTCCAGCTGTGTTATGAATGAAATAGCTAGAAAACCCCACCCTGTATGCACCACATGCCATGGATACCTCAACCAGACTATCACAGTCAAGAGACTATGCTTGGTTACAGGTCCCTAACCCAGACACTGGCCATGTTATGCAATATATGTTGCATACATGTCAGTTGGAGCACCTCACTCACCTTCTGAAAGAGAAAAACAGATTATTGGATGTTGAATTTAACTGTCACCCTGGGGATCACTCAAGGGGCATCAGTTGATAGATAGCCTGCTGACAAATGTCAGGTGGCATGATACCAGTGTACCAACATGCCCTACTCTTCTCATATATCCATGGACATTAGCATTGTAGACATCTAGGAACACCTTCACCTATGGACCTCAGTGCTGACAAATGTGTCAGTGTGCCTTACTGAGAATAACAATGTCTGTGTGTTTGTAAACTTGTAGTTGAAAATACTCTGAGGGCTTTCTCACCCACTACACCCCCATTGCTATACTTAGAAAGGGCTGCTGCTGTAATTCACATTAAATGTACCTTGTTACACTCTTCATCCAATGGGCTACCTGACAATTGCATAACACTGTTCTACAAATGGGTAGATTGGCGTGGATTACCTTCTGAGTCCTGGCAAATGTGAGTATGTGTGTATGTGTATGTGTGTGCAATCGTGTGTGAGTGTGCTTGTAGGAGACAGCATTTTGAGGCCACATTCTCCATATACACTAAACCTTGCCATACATTATAAGGGATGGTGATGTTGCTGACATTAGGAGAGGCATGACAAACCCTCACCCTACTATCCCTGTGGAATGTTAAATAAATGCATATCCCTGTAGTAGCACTGATTAAATAGGCAATAGTTTGTATTGCAATCCTGGTCAATGTGTGATTGTGGGTATGTCAAGCATCATCATGGGTTTCAGTTTGTACAATATCGAATGTGGGGTGTGGGTGCTGGGTATATTGTCTCTACACCATGGTACCCCCAGTACATGTCCCAAGGTCCACTGTATGAGGACCGCTGTCACCATAAATCATACAGGTAACTGATTACACTATCCAGCGCAATTATGCATGTGCTGTGTGCAAAAACTCTGTAACAGTATGGACTCACTGACAAAGTAGTTAGCACTGCTAAACCCAGGTCTGTCAAATGTGTCTATGACTGTACGTGTTTTTCAATATGTATATGACAGTATGTCATACTATGTATTGTTCATTAATACCCAGTACATCCCCCGTTACCATACTGTACAAGGCCTGGTGATGTTCTTCACTTAACAGGAAGCTCAGGGCACACCTCACCCTAAAATCTCTGTGGTGTGTGCAATTAAGGCCAAACACATTAGTAGCAATAAGTACCTAGATAGGGGTTCTACTCTCAGTGTTGCCAAGTGCGTGTGTATGTGAAGGGATCTACTTCAGTTTACAGAAAATATATGTCCCAGGAGATCATTTTTCAAATTGCTAACTGGCAAAAGGTAACATTTCAAAGCAATCATTTTGTGGAAATTCATTCCATCAGAACTAGTAGTGGATGTGTAAATGCCCTCTTCCCCACTGTACAGCTGTACAGTGATACTGGAGTTGGTATATATAGTTGGGTGTGGCTGTTGTGGGCACAACCACACACATTGGGGTTATTGTGCGTATCCCCCCCCGTTTAGTGTGCTGTTATACTGTACAGTTTATGTTAACAGGTTAAGTAGTTGTTAATCACACTATGTGTGGTTCTATGCCACCTCATACCCTCCAAAGTGGGGGGCTGTGCCACCCACACCAGCACACCTATGTTTACCAACTCCAGGATTGCACTACATTGGGGAAGAGGACATATAACCTACCAGTACCATTGTCAATAACATTAAACTGGTGGACTGATTATTTACTCATGTGATGTTTTGGCAATTTGGTCTTGGTGGAATTACATAGGCCAAAATGAGTTCACTGCAAAATGAAGTACATCCATGTGAACAGTATTCTCTGTGTATTGCATTGACACCAAAGCCTCTGTGTGTGTGTTATTCACAAATATTTGGTATGTGCCACCCAGTACACTTACCACTGTCCACTGTAGAAGAGCTGCTTACATCAGCAGCCATGCACTCACCTGCATACACCCCTCAGACCTATCAGCCATGTGGCACATGCAGTAACTGTTATACAGACCAGTTATGTGTTCAGCTGTACCAAGGATATGACACAGTCAATGTGCCACCCTTGTAGGAAAGGACAGCAGACCAATATCCTGCTGGCACATAGACACCTAGAACACAAACAGAAAACATTATGGAGGCGACAATCAGTCAGTATTAATAACAGCTATAATGCATCATGGCTGGACAGCTACACACCCTGATGTGTAAGTATTAATCATTCCAGCTGACAACATGTTAAACAGCATTACATTGCTAATCCTTAGTACATTCATCCTGTGCATCAGAACCATATTAGCATGTCCCTGCATCGATGGCATGGATGACAGGGATGTGGCACAGGTATCATCATATGCACAGGGTGTGTTGTGGGTTTGCCAGAGGCCTAGGCTGAGCCATATGGTTGACATCATGTGTGTGGGTTAGGGGGTTCTTTATTAATTGGGCTGTGCAGACACGGTGTGTGTAGGTATGGAGGGGCCCTATCTGTGTTGGTGATGTGTGTGTGTATGTATGCACAAATTTCTGCCATTTGGCTGCCCTATACAGGAGTTTTTTGGACAGTTGCAGACCATACATGGCAGGGTGTACAGTTCACCCAGTCCAGCCATGGATGTGGGAACTGTGCCTGCCAGGGGTTGCACTCGCACTACCAGGCAGAAGCCCAGATATGGTACTCTCCCCTGATGATAATTGTCTTCTGGATCGGCATCCCTGTTGGGACCAGCCAGGACCATGTGCACATGGCCTGCTGCATTGTGGTGTGGACAGCACCCCCCCTGCAGTGAAGTTGCTGGTACTGCCACTACGGGTGCAGCCATGAGTTGTTTCACATCGATGTAGACCTCCACCTGTTGGTGTTGCTGACCTATGTCCATGTGGCCAACGCCCTACTCCTACCACATGCTCTACCACAGACACCACATGTTTGAGGATTCCCACCATCTCACCCAACCGTCTATCCATGACCTCTGCAAAATAACAGTGGGCACCTGCAAGATCACGGATGTAGTCATGTACAGCAGGAAGAGTAGCCCTCTGGAGCCTCAGACTATCTCTGTTGTAACATCTCATATGTGTCTGTGCCTCCATGATGGCCCAAAACATGCATCTGGTGACACCTGCTGTGGAATTTCTGCCAGGGGGCAATAGCCCTCCTACGAGCACCCCTGTACATCTGCCTTTGTGGTACCTGTGGGAACTGTGCCTGCCAGGGGTTGCACTCGCACTACCAGGCAGAAGCCCAGATATGGTACTCTCCCCTGATGATAATTGTCTGCTGGATCGGCATCCCTGTTGGGACCAGCCAGGACCATGTGCACATGGCCTGCTGCATTGTGGTGTGGACAGCACCCCCCCTGCAGTGAAGTTGCTGATACTGCCACTACGGGTGCAGCCATGAGTTGTTTCGCATCGATGTAGACCTCCACCTGTTGGTGTTGCTGACCTATGTCCATGTGGCCAATGCCCTACTCCTACCACATGCTCTACCACAGACACCACATGTTTGAGGATTCCCACCATCTCACCCAACCGTCTATCCATGACCTCTGCAAAATAACAGTGGGCACCTGCAAGATCACGGATGTAGTCATGTACAGCAGGAAGAGTAGCCCTCTGGAGCCTCAGACTATCTCTGTTGTAACATCTCATATGTGTCTGTGCCTCCATGATGGCCCAAAACATGCATCTGGTGACACCTGCTGTGGAATTTCTGCCAGGGGGCAATAGCCCTCCTACGAGCACCCCTGTACATCTGCCTTTGTGGTACCTTGCTGGTCATCCGGCTATGGCTGCTGTGTAGAGATACACTTGTTATAGTCACCACACTTTCCTGTCCCATGCCACCACCTGCCAACTGTCCCTCATCTATGCCACTAGTAATGGGATATGTATGGGCATTGTGACTGTGTGCAGGGATGGGGTGGATAAAAGTGGGATGTCAACCAATGGCACAGGTTCAGCCCCTGACAAATCTACCTGTGCCTCACTATGCCTATCATCATTGTCAGAGTCTGTATCGACACTAACATCAGTTTGCCTGCAGGAGGGACCATGACCCACCTCGCCACCTGTGAGGGGTAGACAAGAAATGTAAATTAAGACCTGTACATTATGGTTTACTTCTACACACACACACACACACACACACACACACACACACACACACACACACACACACACACACTTACAGGTGAGGTGGCACAAAGATATTACACAGACCTCTCATTACCCAACAGTCAACATGCATGACATATGGCACTCAACAGCATGCACTGCAGCCATACTCAATCCTTGTTACCAACATTATACATCTATGTGATGCATGAGTTGTGTTAGTAGGTGATGCCCCTTCCCCTGGAACACATTGCACCCATGTATGCAGTATTGCTATGCACCTGTACAGCACATTGGCATGTACTGTGCACCATACCTCGCAAGTGTGCACACCATTGCTGAATGTGTATAGGTGTGGCAGTTATGTTTGCTCTGTTGCTCACAGCCACTCTGTATTTGTCTGACATATACCAAGGAGGTTATGAGGACATTGATGTCAGTAATTAATGTCTGTCCTTTGATTTGCAGATCTCATAAACAGCAGTGCATGTATGTGCAATACAATCCAGTTATACTGACAACATTCAAAGCTTAATTTGGAGATGAGGAGTGTACACACCCTTGTTGATATGCCAGCCTTTTCTGTAATATGCAATGGGGCCACAATACTGCATTTGTTAACATTACACACATCCCTGATATGTGACGTATGACCTGCGCAATCCAATGCAGTATCAAACAAATGTGTTAGTCAAGCAGATGCTGAATGAGATGCATACAATAAGTGGCTTGCATAATTGTGTACACCCTTAATACAATAGTTTGTTAAAGCACCTAAGTGAACTACAGCAGTCACTGTTCCTGGAAGGGGTATACTAGCATGGCCCATCTTCACTTGCCATTATTTGGTCACTCTGCACCACATATTTCCACCAACTCTGCCAGATTGCAAGGTCAGCTCATGTGCACAGCCCTTGGAGGTCACACAGTGGCTTCACTATTGCTGTAGAGTCAGGGTTATGTCTGACACAATTCATAACCTTCACTGTGTTCAGATACAGCCATTCATAGCAAGCTTTGGATGTATGCTTCAGTTCAGTGTTGTGTTTCAAGCTGACACCCCTTCCCATCCTCAGCCTTATTGCAGATGCTTGACAACTATGGGCCACACATGAGTGTTATTTTGCAGTGTTCCAAATTCCAAACACCATGTCTACTGACCTAGTTCCAGCTAATGAACAGCAAACCTAAAGGTGTACACTGGCACCAGCAAGCTAAATATTGGGGATGGTGGCCCTGTGGTGGAGTGAGGTGTTACTTTTGCACCACATGTATCTTTATGAATACTGTCTGTAGGTTTGAGCCTTGGCCTCATGACACCATTACACATTGCAACACATGCCTTTGGGAGATTTGATGTTATGCTTATGCTACTTGTAGAGAGCCCTGGATGATTTATCATGTAGGACAACTCTTCTGTCTGATTACACTAACCCATAGGCCACACTTATGCAGAATCCAGGCAATTGTTGACACAGGTACTGCAAAGGCAGTACATGCTAGACATTCCTGCAAGTCCATCAGTGTTGCTGCTTGTTTCTTGGCAGCCTCCATGACCAGTTTGCAACATGTTTTGTTATCTGTTTTGGATGGGTATCTGTTTATTTTCTACATCAATGTTGTCCCACCCATGACTGTCTGCACTGTTTGCCATGGTATATGCAATGGTGAGGTAAGGCATCTTTTCACACTTCTGAGTGCTACCTTTTGGATATGGGATCCATTTCATAGTTTGTAAGATGTGTGCAAGCCATGGCTGCCTCTGTTGCAGGTGAGTGGGCAAATGTCATGGACATACTTCTTGGACAGCAGACCATTACTCTGTGTAACATGGAGGCCCTGTACTTGATGGAAAGTGTGTACTCAAGAAGAGTAAATGCTGTCAATACATCACAAGCTGCTTCCACAATATGTTCTTTGGAGTGTGTGCACACATATGCTTCCAGTGTTGGTTAAGGTATGTATTCCCCATATTTGTTGTCTTAACATAGGATTCCATATTACACATTCATTGCTCATGTTAGGAGCACATTACAGGTTGTAAAATGTGTGGAATATGGTATTGTGATTTCCCGTTGTTTATATCAGGAACAGTTGCCATTGTAATAGTGGTGTATACACTGTTGTAGACACTGTATAAGGGTAATGTTTCAGACATGTCCCTACTGAGGGCTATTTGCCCCACCATTATGTTCATCTATGTCCACACATCTTGCACTGACAGGTTGTTAGATATACTGCATGACTCTTACATACCCTTCAGATATGCCATCATGGTGACCACGTGATGCAGTGCAGTTAACACTAACAATAAGTGAACATGTACAGCATGCATTATGGGTAGGTGTATTAAATGTGTGCATGGCAAATAGCATGGCCATAACATGGCTGGTGTATTGGCAAACCTGAACAAAGCAACTCCATATTCACCAGCTACAGGCTGCTGCCTCAGTTGTATACCAGAGGGACCTAAATAGTTGTGTGAGAGAAGTAATGTCAGTAGCCGCACCTGTGACATTGGTAAAGGGTGGGAGCAGCATTTCAGCACATCGACACTACAAACCCACAATACTACACTGCAGCAACAGACTATCTTATCTGACATATGCATGTAGATCCTGTACAGATGAAAATGGATAAGCAACAGTGGTCTAGTAATGTGCCCTGGGGCCTTACTTGCATGCTCCTGGTCCATTGCGTGGATGGCACCCACCTCCACAATGCTGCTTTCAGCCTGCCAGCTTGTCTGGCAGGCAGGTGCCCCAAGGTTGGCGAGGAGCTTCTCAGCATGTGTCAGTGAGGGCTGGATGGCTTGACGCCCACCTGTGGCTAGCTGGTCCCTCCTAACTGCAGCAGCATGCTGACGGGCATGGCAGATCATATCTGTGCAATGATCCCGCACCTGCTCATAATTTCGGTTGTGCAGGCCGACATAATTTACCCTGTGGATGAGCTCTTTCCACAGGGCTGTCCTCTCCTGCAGATCCTCGGCCCTGCGGCTGAATAGTATGGCATGATGAGGTATTGGATGATTGTATCATTTTCAAGATTTGCTGAATGCAGGTAGACATTCCCGGGGCATTGTACCTGGAAGACATAAACAGGAAAAAAGGTCACAGGACCTCATACGGTTGTCCACGTGCACATCAACAGTGGATATTACTTGCAAATAATCCAGACTATAACATAACACTGTAAGCTATCATGGCTTTGACATCTTGCATTACACTCCTGTCCCTGACCTGTCCAGTTCCCCCAATGTTGGACACTTAATGGCATAATCCACTATCCACCATTCATTTCTGTGTAGAGGGATGACAGTGGCCATCTTCCATGTGGATGGTGGCATGTTTGTGTTTGACTGTAGTGTGTGATGGAACTGTGAGCACATGCCTGTGTTCATGTAGGAGGCAAACTGTGGCATTCTCATGCCCCATGGAGAATTACTGTTTTTGCCATCAGTTGGCATTATGTTCATACTCACCACTGATGCGGGCAGGAGTGTAGTTGATGTGCATATCCCTCTGTACTAATGTTGTGGACAGGGTGCCACTGTTCCTGCCTATCCTGTCTGATGCAGGTTGCCTGTATCCATGGCATGTGTGTATTAGGTGTGATTTACCCCTGGTAGAGGTTGACGTGTTACTGGCTCTGAGACTGCATACATATGTGGAGACATAGTTGCAATTGGCCTTGGTTGTTTGGATATTTCTGATTTTTAGTCATAGTCAGCCTTACAGGCAGTCACCTATGAACCTACATGCTTGCTCAGATAGAGGTGCACTTGCTTCCAAGTTGCGGTCTGCACCTATGTGTCCCTGTACAGCCTTTATAGCAATCTATTATGTGCTTTGTGTCTTGGTGCTGTCCACCAAGAGGGATTACTCTGTCATTGGTGGAGGATGGTTGTACAGGTCAGGTACTGCTGATTCCATATAGCTACAGTGGATATGAAGTGTACACACCCCTGTTACAATGCATGGTACTTGTGCAATTGGAACATAACCCCACAAAAGCACATGTCAACACAATCCCCACCTGTGGTACGTCCTATAGCCTGCTCAGTTCAATAGGGAACATAACAACCTGTCCTGTGGAAACATATGGGAATTAATACTCAGTACAGTAAGCCAGTTGAATGTGTATGCACACCCTTACACTGATATGTTGTGTAAACACCTGCTGAGATGATTACAGCATCCATTTGTCTTGGTTTGTACTCTAACGTCATACCACATCTTCACTTGGCAGTGGTTGCTCACCTTCCATGAGACAGCTTTGTTTCTTTTTCAATAGAACTGTACAAGTTATGGGTCACATTTGAGGTGTGAAACGTTTTGACATGACTTTCTGTGGTCTCATTGGCATACATCACACAGACCTGGCATTCCAACAGGGGTGTGTACACTTTGATATCCAGTGTATATGGGTGTTGATATAGCTGTTAGTGGTAGCCATGGACAGTGGGTCATAACACAGTTGTACACTTCTTTGATTACTACATGATAGACATGCATACTGTAGTACCCATATCAGTGTCATGGCAATGCAACAATTAGTAGCAGTACACATTTTATTTTGTTGTATGCAATGACAGTGATATTACACACATGTGCAACATGCACAACCTATTTTCTGGACTGCTTGTGACCCATGATATTACTTCTGTGCCTTTCAGGTGAACATACGCATACATACACATGTTCATGGGATACCTGGTATACATTTGTGTTCTATGTCATTATGGCATACTATATTTACAGTCTTGCAGCTCAATCATATGTCTCAACCTGTTATACCAGGACTTCTGGTCATTGGTCCACATCACTGGGTGACAAAACAGGGAAGTCAATTTTGATTAAGTATTAATATAGCTGCCATAACACAGTATATGTGTAAGTGACTACAGATATATGTCACAACTGTGAACATTGTCCAACAGAACACTGTACAGCTGAATGTTATTAATTCAATATATCACATTTAGTTTAACACACACATCTGCAACAGTGCTTTACTATGCTCATGCCCTATATAGGTATCCCAGATTTACAATACAAACATGTATAATACTCATATTCACAGGTAACATATGGATATGGGCAACATCTCATTAACTGGCCTAGCAGTGGCACAGACACGACTGTTTGACAGACCCTCTAGTGGTTGCCATATGTGAGCTGTCCCTTCCCAGGGTGTGTCAGGCTCCTCAGCTGTGACCCAACCTATCCACCTCTTAGAGCATCACATGTGAACAAGGCCTAACATTAGGGAGGGATACACAGGACCAGATCATATATATGCCTATTACAAACCTATGAAGTTTGTAGCATGATACATTTCGCATTACCATGACTGTTCTGAAGGTGGTGGGGTCTGAAATTCATGTGTCTGTCATTACTTCATTACTTCCATCTCCAGCTCTTTGCCAGACTAATACAGATGTTTGGAGGAACAGAACAAACACTATGATGGCTAAATCCTGGCATTCTGTTAAGATCTGCACAGTTGACAGGTATGGCCCACTGCAGACAGAGACAGATGCTATGTTCATAGCATTTGATCAGC